>NC_056677.1:68251107-68851107 GCF_018350195.1 Panthera tigris | reverse complement strand
CTAAAAATAGAAGTACCATATCATACAGTAATTCCACTTTTGGGTATTTACTCGAGGAGAACAAAAACATTAATTCAAAAAGATATATGAACCACTATGTTTAGCACAGCACTATTTTCAATAGCTAAAATCTGGAAACAATCTAACTGTCCATGCATAGATGAACGGCTAAAGATGTAGTGTGTGTGTGTGTATATATCAACTAAAAAAATGATTACATCTTTCCATTTGCAGCAACATGAATGGACCTAGAGGGTATTATGTGAAATGAAATAAATCAGATACAGAAATTAAAAAATACTATATGTTTTTGCTTATTATGTGGAATGAAAAAAGAAAACAAACAATGAACACATAAACAAAAATAGAAACAGATACATAAGTACAGAGAACAAGCTGGTGGTTGCCAAAGGGTAAGAGGATGGTAGCATGAACAAAATAGGTGAAGAGTATTAAGAGGTACAAACTTTCCATTATAAAATAAATAACAGGGATGAAATGTATAGCACAAAGAATATAAGCAATATTTTAACAATGTAGTATAGTGCAAATGGTAACTGCACTTATTATGGTGAGCACTCTATAATGTATAGAATTGTTGAATCACTATGTTGTACACATGAAACTAATATAATATTGCATGTCAACTATACTTCAATAAAATGTAACATAAATTTTGGGGTGCCTGCGTGGCTCAGTCTGTTGATAGTCCAAATCTCAATTTCAGCTCAGGTCATGATATAACATTTGTGAGATCAAGCCCCACATCAGGCTCCTCACTGAGTTTGGAGCCTACTTGAGATTCTCTCTTTCCCTTTCTATCTCTGTCCCTCCCCAATTGTGTGCACTCTCTCTCTCTAAAGAAATAAACATTTTTTTAAAGTAACATCAATTTTAAAACATGCTAAAATACTATGTACTTCTTATGTATTATTCAATATTGTAATAAACAAACACAGTTTGCATTATTAACATCAATAAACATATACTAAAAATACTTCAATTAAATTTATACTATGGATAATGATTATTATAAATACTATTATTAATAAGCCTTCAATAGTAACACTTTGAGGATTTTTTTCATTTGAATATAGTTGTCACAATGTTACATTAGTTTCAGTTGTACAAAATAGTGATTCAACAAGTTTATACATTGTTATGTTCACAAGTGTAGCCTTATCCATCTCAATACATTGTTGTTACAATATAACTAACTATATTTCTTATGCTATGCCTTTTATTCCCATAAATGTCAACTATCAGTTTTCTGCATTTGTAGGTCTGATTCTGCCTTTAATAATTTCTTTTTTGATATTCCACTTATGAGTGAAATTATATGGTATTTGACTTTCTCAGCCTGATTTATTTCACTTAGCATAACACCTTTAAAGTCCATCCATGCTGTCTAAAATCTCTTCCTTTTGGGGCACCTGGGTGGTTCAGTCGCTGAAGCATCCAACTTCAGCTCAGGCCATGATCTCATGATTTGTGAGTTCAAGGCTCATGTTGGGCTCTGTGCTGACAGCTCACACTCTGGGGCCTGCTTCAGATTCTGTCTCCCTTTCTCTCTGCTCCTTTCCTGCTCATACTTTCTCTCTCTCTCTCTCTCTCTCTCTCCCTCAAAAATAAATAAACATTAAAAATTATTTAAAAAATAAAATCAAATCTCATCTTTCTTGTGGTTGCATAATATTCCACTGCATGTATACACACAATCTCCTTATCCATTGATCTATTCATGGGAAAGTTAGTGGTTTCCATATCTTGGCTCTTGTAAATCATGCTTCAATTAACATAAGGGTGCATATATCTTTGTGAATTATTATTTTTGTTTTATTTGTGTAAATACGCATCAGTGAAATTATTTGATCATGTGGTATTTTAATTTTTAATTGTTTCAAAGAACCTCCATACTGTTTTCCACAGTGGCCATACCAATTTACATTCCTACCAAGAAGGTACAAGAAAGGGTTCCTTTTTTCTCCACATTCTCTCTTGTCAAAACTAATTGTTACTTCATGTCTTTTAACCATTTTAAAAGTTATAAAGTGATATCTAATTGTGGTTTTGATTTGCATTTCAGTGATTATTATTGATGTTGAGCATCTTTTCATGTGTCTGTTGGCCATCTGAATGTCTTTTGGAGCATCCGGTAAGGGAAGGAGAAATAAGATAAAAACACGGAGGCAAACCATAAGAGACTCATATACAAAGAACACACTGAAAGTTACTGGAGGGGAAGAGGTTGGAGGGATGGGTTAAATGGGTGATGGGTATTATGGAGGGCACTTTTTGGGATGAACACTGGATGTCATATGTAAGAGATGAATCACTGGGTACTACTCCTGAAGCCATGACAATACTGTATGTTAACTAACTTTAATTTAAATTTAAAAAAATGGCTATTCTGGTCCCCTGCACATTTTTCAATCAGATTGCTTGATTTTTTTCCTGTGGAGCTGTATACATTTTAAATATATTTTGAATATTAACTCTTTATCAGGTATATCATTTGCAAATGTCTTCTCCCATTCACTAGGCTGCTCTTTTGTTTTGCTGATAGTTTCCTTTGTGGTGGAAAATATTTTTATTTTGATGAAGCCCCAATAGTTTACTCTTGGTTTTGCTCCTCTTGCCTTAGGAAACATATCCAGAAAAAATATTGCTATGATTGATGTATGAGTAATTATTGCCTTTATTATGAGAGTAATTATTGCCTGTATTATATTATAAGAGTAATTTTTGCCTGTATTATCTTCTAGGATTGTGATGATTTCAGGTCTTTAATCCCTTTTGAGTTATTTTTAGGTTTGCTATTAAAAGGTGATTCAGTTTCATTTTTTTACATGTAGCTGTCCAGTTCTCCCAGCACTATTTATTGAAGAGATGGTCTTTTGCCTAAGGTATATTATATATATTGTGTTTCTTTATTGAGAATCTCACTGAGTTCTTCCACTCCCTTCTACAGCCTGGTATCTTTATAATCATTACTTTAAATTCTTTATAAGGCATGAAGGTAAAAAAAGAAAAAAAAAAGAAGAAGAAAAGAGGTTAGAGAAGGAGGGAGCCAAACCATAAGAGTCTTAAAAACAGAAAAAACTGAGGGTTGATGGGGGGTGGGAGGGAAGGGAGGGTGGGTGATGGGTATTGAGAAGGGCGCCTGTTGTTATGAGCACTGGGTGTTGTATGGAAACCAATTTGACAATAAATTTCATATTAAAAAAAGAAACAAAAACAAACAAAAAATAAAAAAATAAATTCTTTGTAAGTCATAGTGCTTAAACCTATTTCATTTAGTTGTTTTTATGAAGTTTTTTTCTTTCTTTTTTTTCTCTTTCTTTTATTTCTTTATTTTCATTTTCTTTCTTTCTTTCTTTCTTTCTTTCTTTCTTTCTTTTTTCTTTCTTTCTTTTGGAGAACATTCTTCTGTGTCTCCATTTTGCTTGACTTTCTGTGTTTGTTTCTATGGATTGGGAAGATCACTGACATTTTCTAAACTGAAGGAATGGTCTTGTTTATGGTTAGCCTCTATGTAGACTATGTGGTTGGTGACTTTTCCTGGCTGGCTAGAGCTACGGTTGGCATGGACTGAGTGTCTTGGGGCTTTCCAAGTAGTGGGCATCCTGTCAGGACAACTAAAAGTGAAGTGTATGCAAGCAGGGTATTCTCAGCATTCTACACACTGAGGCCACCCTAGTAAGATAAAGCTGAAATGGGTGTAAACCATGGTGTTCTGGAGCACTCTGTGAAGGAGGTGCCAGGCAGGGTGGCTGGAGCTGATGTAATGTGCAGTCAGGAGGTCCCTGAGCTCTCCATGCAGAGGGTGCCATAGCAGAACAGCTGAAACTAAAGTGGGTACAAGTGAAGGCACTTAGGTCTCTACACACAAAAACATCTTGGGAGGATAACTGAAGACCAGAATCCACCCTAGGCACCCCAGGCATGGAGGGACCCACACAGGGAAAACAAATTACCATAATATTTGGCTTTGAAAACTAGAGAAGCCTAACAATCAGGGGGACTGAATACTGGAACTTTAAAAATCCGGGGACCAATAGTAATAATAATAATAATAATAATAATAAAAGAAAGAGAGGCAAGCCATAAAACAGACTCTTAACTATAGAGAATAAAAAGGGTTGCTGGAGGGGAGGTGTGCGGGGGGATGGACTAAATGGGTGATGGGTATTATAGAAGGCACTCAAAGTGATGAGCAGTGGGTATTATTGTATGTAAATGATGAGTCACTAAATTCTGCTCCTGAAATTAATATTATAGTGCATATTGGCTAACGAGAATTTAAATAAAAACATGAAACAAACAAACAAAAAGCCAGGGGGAGCTCAGTTCTAGGAGAGTGAGGAGGGCAGAGTCCCTGCCACTAAAGATACAGCACAACAAACAGCCCTGTTGAGATGTCGTTTAGAAGCAGCAGTTTTGAAAACACTTGGAGTGTGCAGGAAGGAAATTTATTTACTAATCTCAGAGAATGTCCTGGGTGGGCAGGGATCTTTGGGGAACTTCTCAAGGAAAAAAAGAGCTAGTAGGTACCATTCATTTCCTTCCCCCACACCCTAACCTAGATTCAAGGGCAACAGCAGAAGTTAGCACAGTGCATACTTTCCACTTCATTTGCTAATAGTGTTCCCCAACCCTGTGTGCTCCTGCAGAAACATTCCTGACATCCAAGCTTCAGCAGTTTTTCCAGGTAGCTGCAGCCCCCTTTAGCAGCAGAAGTGTGCAGAACTTTCTGGCACTGTCCTTCCAGACCCCATGTTCTCCTGTGGACCTTATGCCTCCAATATACCCTTGTCTACAGCCCATTGAAAGCAATGCCAAAAAACAGCCTCACTAGGAGCCAGCACCACTCCAAAGTGATTCCTGGCCTGTGGAGAGGGGAAGATAACTACACATGCAAATCCAACAGTGACTCAAGAAGTAGGCTGGGAGAAGACATCAGAGAAGAAACTGATGGTTACCAAAGGGGAGGTGGCTTGGGGAATGGATGAAATAGGTTAAGGGGGATTAATAATATACCTATCATGATGAGCACTGTTAATGTATAGAATTATTGAATCACTATATTGTATGCTTGATACTAATATCACATTATATATTAACTATACTGGAATTAAAATAAAAAATAAATATTTAAAATAAATAAAATTACATGATTATAAATCTTAAAATGATAAATTAAAATAAGAGACAAAACTTTTTCAGTGGATTATAGAAGATATACCAAAATAAAAGAACACATAAAGATTAATGTTTTAGTGGAGATAGTGTACTGTGTACACACTAAAGGATAGTAAGCTCATAAAGCTACACTAATGTCAAACAAAGTTACTTTTAACGTAAATAAAGATAAATGCAACATTTTATAATGCTAAATGGGTCAATCCCATAGGAAAATACAAGTCTAAATTTGCATGTACTCACTTGCATAACTAAAATACACAAGCAAAAAGTTATACAACTAAAAGCAATATGCAAACTTACAATTACAGCTGGAACATTTAGTATGTGGAGCAATTATATAAAATATATAAGTAGAGATATAGAAATTTTGAATAACATTATTAACAAAATGACATATGAAGACACTACACCAAACAACTGCAAAATACACATTCTTTTCAAGTTCACATGGAATATTTAACCAAAGTGACTATAGGCTGGACCATAAATTAAGTTTCAACAAATATCAAAGTACTGAAATTGTATGGTATATATTTGCTGACCACAGTTGCATAAGGCTAGAAATCAATAACAAAAAGAAAATTTTGAAAAATCTAAATATTTGGAAATTAACAGTATAATATATATGGGTTAAAGAGTAAATAACAATTAAAATTAGAAAATATTTTGAAATATATTTTGTATATCATGAAGAATAATATGATAGTTAAATATGAATGGATGCAAAGAATTACTAAGAATTTTATAGCTTTATTCATATATCAGAAAATAAAAGAATCTGAAAACAAATGTTTTACATATCCATATCAAGAAACTAGAAACAGAACAGCTCATTGAAGCCAATATATGTAGGAAGAAAAAAAAATAAAGATAACATGGGCACCTGGGTGGCTTAGTCAATTAAACATTTGACTCTTGGTTTCAGCTCAGGTCATGATCTTATGGTTCATGAGATTGAGCTCTGTGTTGAGCATTTTTCTGACAATGTGGAGTCTGCTTGTGATTCTCTGTCTCCTCTTTCTCCACCCCTTTCCTTCTCTCTCTCTCTTATAAAATACATGAATAAACATTAAAAAATAAAGATAACAGAGGTGAAAAGAAAACAAAAAAATTATGCATGTAAACTTGAAAAATTAGGTGAAATAGGAAAATTCCTTTAAAAAGAACACATATTAAAGCTGAAATAGAAAAATATAAATTATTGTATGTATACTAAAGATGTTAGCTTGATAATTAAAAACTTACCGACATAAAGAATTTGCGGTATGGATGTCTTCATTGATAAATTCTCCCAAAAATCTGAAGAATAAATAATAACAATTATTCACAAACTCTTCTGAAAAAGGGAACATTTATCAACTTGTTCTATGAGAAGAGAATAGCCTTAATAACAACATCTGAAAAAGTCATTAATAGAAAATAAAATTACAGTCTTATATCTTTTATAAATATAGATTCTAAAATGCTTAAACATTTTATCAAATTCAACACATAGAAAGCATATTATATCACAACCAAATGAGTCCTATTTTAAGTCAGTTCAACATTTGAAATTCACCACATTAACACATTAGAATAAAGGAGGGAAAGTCATGTGATCATTTCAGTATACAGAAAAAGTCTTTAAGAATATCTAACATTTGGGGAGCCTGGGTGACTTAGTCAGTTAAGCGTCTGACTCTTGATTTAGGCTTAGGTCATGATCTCATGGTTCATAAGTTTGAACCCCACATTGGGCTCTGCAATGGTGGTGTGGAGCCTGCTTGCAATTTTATCTCTCCATCTCTGCCCCTCCCCGGCTCACACTGTCACTCTCTCTCAAAATAAATAATAAACAAATAAAATTACAAAAAAGAATATCTAAAATTCATTTATGGAAAATTTTTGGCAAACAAGAAATAGAAATTTCTTTAGCCTGGTAAAAAGAATCTATATGAAACCAGAATAAATGTAATATTCAATGGTGAAGTAGAAGCGTTCCTCTTAAACTGATGAATAAAAAGGGTGTCCACTAGTAAACTTCGATCTGACATTGTAATAGAGGTCCTAGCCTATGCAATAAAGCAAGAAAAAATAAGTTAAAAGCCTAAAAATAGTAAAAGGAGAAATAAAATTGTTATTTGCAGCCAGCACAACTGTTTACATGGAAAATGTAAGATGTTCAGACACACAATCAGAATTAATAAATGAATTTAGTGAAATTGCTATATACTAAGATTAACTGTGAAAATAAGTTATATTTCTATACACAACAACATAATTAGAAAATATACCATTTATATGATAACATCATGAATACCAAACACTTAGGAATAAATCTAAAAATATATCTTCCAAATGTCTATAATAAAGGGTGTAAACCAATATTAAGATAAATTAAATAAAACATAAACAAATTGACATATATACCATCTTCAGGAATTGAAAGATTCAATATTATATGTATAACACACCTTCCCACATTGATATATTGATTGAATATAATCTCAATAAAAATTTTTTGACATTTTTTATAACTGATAGTTGATTCTAAATTTACATGGAAATGAAAGAGCCAAGAATATTCAAGACAATTTGAAAAAAAAATGGAAAATTATACATTGCCAAATATCAATATATCAATTTATGATAAAATGGCAACAGTTAAGACAATGTAGTATTGGCACAAAAACAAATAACCATTGAAACAGAATAGGAAATATAAAAAGATGTCTATAAAGATATGGTCACATGAATTATCCCAAAATTGTCATGCAATGGGGAAAGAGTATTTTCAACAAATGGTACTAGTCAATTTGATATCTTCAAAGGGACAAGATGTGAGTATTGGTCCTTCTCTCACTTTACACACCAAAATTAGTACTAGATGTATTATAGACATAAAGCTGAAAAGTAAAACAAAATATTTTCAGAGGTAACATAAGAGAATATTTTAATAGCAGTGGAATATTTCTTAAACAGGACACAAAAATATATAATCCTAATGGAATAGAATGACATGTAAGCCTTCTGTTATCCAATGGGGATTAACTGTACCACTCTCCCTTTTTCCAAAAAAAAGGAAATGTAAAGAAAAAAGTAGATAAAAGTAGTAGAAAAAAGTAGTAGATATTTCTTTTTTGAACATCATAATAAAATATTTTTAAAGAAATGGTAGTCATAACAATATTAATAACAATAATAACTAGTATGTTTATTGTGCTTTTATAGCATTTTAGAGTGCTTAAAATGCACTTTCCAGTATAGTATACCTTTTAATATAATAAGCTATTTTAATTTGTTTTATTTGTTCTAGAATGAAATCCTGCTCTCAAAATTATTTTTCCTTCTCCATTTATATGTCGTTTTCTTCAAATCTTCTTTTTATAAACATAACTGCTGTTTTTCTCTACTTCATTTAATTCATTACTCTTCTTGAAATTCTATTCCTTGATAATTGAATAAGTCAGTTCTTCAAATTTGAATAAGAAATTATGATGTTATTTTCATTCATGTATTCATTCAACTAATAAATATTGAGTACTGTGGAAAGCTAGTAAATAACTTCACAAAATGTCCATATCTGAAGGACTGGAACCTGTGAATATCATCTTATATGACTAAAGGGATTGTACATATGTGGTTAAGAACCTTGAAATCAGGAAATTATTCTGGATTATCCAGCAAGACACTTAATGTATTCAACAGAGTTCTTATAAGAAAAAAACAAGAAAACCAGAGGGTGATAAGGCAATCTGATGATGAAAAAAGAGATTGGAACGATTCCCTTTGGAGAAAGGGAAAGGAGACACAAGCCAAAGAACTCAGGTGGGCACTAGAAGCTAAAACTATGCAAGAAAATTGGTTTCCTCTTCAAAGACTTTAGAAGAAAGCAACCTTGCTGACACCTTGATTTTAGCCTAAGTAAAACTGATTTCAGACCTATAACCTCCAGAAATGTAAGCAAATGTGTTTGTATTATTTATCCCACTGAATTTGTGGCATTTTCTCACAGCAATAATAATTAATACAAATCATGGTACCAGTAATGGGTGTGGGTGCTACTGTAACAAATACCTAAAAATGTGGAAGTGAATTTAGATTTGGGATATGGCAAAGGCTAAAGGGATTTATATTGCCTTGGAAAAACTGTTAGTAGACATATGAGTGTTAAAGTCTCTGATGGACTCTGGAGGAAGTGAGGAGCATGATAGAAAAAGCCTATATCATCTTAAAGAATACGTAATAAACAAACTATTGGTAAAATATGGACATTAAAAGTGTTGATGAGGGTTCAGAAGGAAGTGGAGAGCACAATAGAGAAAATGTAACATCATCTTAGAGAATACCTATATAGTCACAAATAGAATTTTGGTTGAAATATGAACATTAGGGTGCCTGGATGGCTCACTCAGTTTAGCATCTGACTCTTGATCTCAGCTCAGGTCATTATCTCATGGTTCATGAGATGGAGCCTTATCTGAGCTGACAGCACAGACCCTGCTTGGTATTCTCTCTCTGCCTCTTTTTCTATCTCCTGCTCATGCTCTCTCAAAAGAAACAAACTTTAAAAAAAAAAAAAAACAGGAAGGAAGTTAAATCTCCAAAGCAGTAAAACGGTTACATATATATATAACCCAGTCACAAAATTCACAAAATAGAAGGATGCAAAGTATGATATCATATGTGTGCATGGGGGAAATAAAAAATTAGTGCTTTCAGAATGGGTTGCATTTAGGTAACCATCAATTTAATATAGACAGTTATATGCATGAAAAGTTATATATGAGCTAATGGTAACCACAAATGAAAAATCTGTATAGAGATGCAAAAAAAGAAAAAAAAATAATCCAAACATATTATTAAAGAAAACACCAAACAAGAGAAAATAAAAGAGAAGAAAAATACAAAAAAAAATGAAACAACAAAATTGAAATAATTAAACATTTATTGGTAATCCCTTTGATTCTAAATGGCCTAAATGCTCCAAACAAGAGACACATGCTGAATGAAAGGATAAAAATGCAAGAACCACTTTTGGTTCTCTATATGGTACCCAGAAGAGACCTACTTCAGACTTAAAGACACATACATATTGAAAGTGAAAGAATGGAAAAACCCTTACCATGCAAATGGAAATAAAAAGAAAACTGGGTAGCAATATTGTATAGGAAAAAATAGACTTTAAAACAAACAGTGTAACAAGACACAAAGAAGGACACAACATAGTGTTACGGCCAAAAATCCAACAAACAGATATAACAATTTGAAATATTTATGCAGCAAAAATGGGTGCGCCTATATACATAAAGCAATTATTAGCAGACATAAATGAAGAAGTTGACAATAATACGATGTATGGGACTCTAACACACCTTTACAGGAGTAAATAGATCATCCAGGCAGAAAATCAACAAGGAAAACGGGGCTTTGAATGGCACATTGGACTAGATAGACCTAACAGATTCAGAAAATTCTATCCAACGTGTGGAATGCACATTCTTTTCAAGGGCACATGAAACATTCTTCCAAATAAATCAGATGTTATACCACAAAACAACTCTCAATAAGTTAAAAAGACTGAAATCATATGCATCTTTTCTGACCACATTGTTATGAAACTAGAAATCAATCACAAAGAAAAAATTTGGAAGGAACACAAATACATGAAGGCTAAATAACATGCTACTAAACAATGAATGGGTCAACCAAGAGATCAAAGAGGACATTTAAAAAATACATGGAGACAAATGAAGATGAAAACAAAATAGTAAAAAAAAAAAAAATTGAGGGATGAAGCAACAGCCGTTCTAAGAGGGAGGTTATGGCAATACAGGCCTACCTCAAGTAGCAAGAAAAGTCTAAAATAAACAACCTAACCTTAAACCTAGAAGAACTAGAAGAGCAAAGTCCAAAACCATTAGAATAAAGGAAAAAATAATAATTAGAGCATAAATAAATGCAATAGAGACTAAAAAAATATAACAGATAAATTAAACAAGAAATATTTCTTTGAAACAAAGCATATCAACAAAATTGACAAACCTTTAGCTAGACTCAACAAGAAAAAATGAGGGAGGACTCAAATGAATATAATAAAAAATTAAGTAGGAGAAATAAGAACTAACACCAGAAAAATATGAAGGATTATAAAAGAAAATTATGAAACATTCTATGGTATCAAATTGGACAACCTAAAGGAAATGGATAAATTCCTAGAAACATAAAACTTTCTAAAAGTGAATCAGGAAGAAATAGAAAATTTAAATAGACTGATTACTAGCAATGAAATTGAATCATTAAAAAAAAAAAGAAAATTCCTGTAAAACAAGTGCAGGACTGATGCATTCACAGTAAATTATACCAAACACTTAAAAAAGAATTAATACCAATACTCCTCAAACTATTTGAAAAAATAGAAGGGGAAAGAAAAAAAAATTCTATAAGGCCAGAATTACCCTGATACAAAAAACAAACAAAGCAGATAAAGACACCACAAAAAAAGAAAACTACAGGCCAATATCTCTGATGAACATAGATGCAAAAACCCTCAATGAAATATTAGCAAACTAAATCCAACAGTACAGTATCAAGTGTGCTTTATTCCCGGGTTTCAAGGGTATTTTAATATTCATAAGTCAATCAAAGTGATGTGTCACCTTAACAAAAGAGTAAAAACCATATGATCACTTCAGTAGATTCAGAAAAAAGTTGACAAAGTGCAATATTCATTCATAATAAGTCTCAAAAAATCTGTTTTAGGGGGAATATGCCTCAACATAAGAAAGACCATATGTAAAAATCCCACAGCTAACATCATACTCAGTGGTGAAAAACTAGAGTGTTTTTCCTCTAAGGTCGGGAACAAGACATGGATGTCTACTTACACTACATTTATTGAATATAGTACTAGAAGTCCTAGACAAAGCAAACAGAAAAGAAAAACAAATAAAAGACATCCAAATTGGTAAGGAAGAAGTAAAACTTTAGCTGTTTGAAGATGATATTATATACAGAAAACCTTAAAGGCTCCACCCAAAACTACCGGAATTGATAAATAAATTTTGTAAAGTCACAGGATACATAATATGCAGAAACCTGTTGCCTTTATGTACACTAATAATGAAGTAACAGCAAAGAAAATTAAGAAAGCAATCCCTTTTACAATTGCACAAAATGATAAAATAATAAATGTAACTAATGTGGTGAAAAACTACTCTGTAAACTACAAAATATTGGTGAATGATACTGAAGATGACACAAACAAATGGAAAGATATTTTATGCTCATGGATTAGAAGAACCAGTATTGTTAAAATGTCCATAATAACCAAAGCAATCTACAGATTTAATGAAATCTCTATCAAAATATCAACATTTTTCACAGTACTAGAACAGATGATACTAAAATTTGTGTGTAACTACAAAACACCCCAAATAGCCAAAGTAACCTTGAGGAAAAAAGCAAAACAAACAAACAAAGCTGCAGGTATTGTGATTCAAAATTTCAAGGTATACTACAAAGGCACAGTTATCAAAACAGTAAGGTCCTGGCACAAATATAGAAACATAGATCTTTTTAATAAGTGGTGTTGGAAAAACTGGACAGCTACATGCAAAAGACTGAAACAGGACTACTATTTACTCCACACACACAAATAAAAAAGTGAATTAAGGAGAAAAATGTGAGACCTGAAACAATAAAACACTTAGAAGAAAACAGAATTTCTCTGACATCAGTTGTAAAGAAATTTTTCTAGATACGTCTCTTCTAGCAAGGGAAAGAAAACCAAAATTAATCTATTGGGACTATACCAAAATAAATGCTTTTGCACAGCAAAGGAAGAAATTAACAATACTAAAAGATAATCTACTAAATGGGAGAAAATATTTGCAGATAATATATCTGATAAAGGGTTAATAGTCAAAACATATAAAGAACTTATACAACACAATACCAAAAAATAGTACAATTAAAAATGGGCAGAGGGCATGAATAGACATTTTTTTTTTCAGAAAAAGACATATAGATGACCAACAGCAGTATGGAAAGTAGCTCAACATCATTAATCATGAGGGATATGAAAATTAAAACCACAATGAGATTTTACTTCACACCTGTCAGGATAGGTAAAATCAAAAATACAAGGAATAAAACAGTTAATGAGGGTTCTTTTCTCTCCACATCTTCCCCAACACTTATTTATTTATTTATTTATTTATTTATTTATTTATTTTGTATTTCATCAAGATATGGAAACAACCCAAATGTCCCTAAGGTCCTTAGAACAATTATAAATAGTGCTGCAGTAAACATAGGGGTGCATATGCTTTTTCAAACTAGTCTTTTCATATCCTTTGGGAAAATATCCAGGAATGGAATTACTGAATCATATGGTAATTCAATTTTTAATTTTTTGATGAACCTCGATAATGTTTTCCACCATGGCTTCACCAAATTTTGTTTAGTACCATATACTAAGGGATCCAGGAAGAGTCTTGCCCACCTTTGTATGTGGCGATAGTCCTTGGTACCACCTATGAACACTGCAGTAGCCCATGAGCCACCATTAGCCCCTTTCAACCATGGTCCAAAATACCCTGGATAACACTGTCTTAAACAGTCACTCACATATGAGCCTTTGCAGAAACCCTGGTTTCAAGTGGAGAAGTTATAGCACACCATTAAAATAAATAAATAAGAAAGAAAGAAAGAAAGAAAGAAAGAAAGAAAGAAAGAAAGAAAGCAGGCTGCTTAGAGAGAGTAAGAGAGACAATTGGAGGAGTTGACTTTATAAGCATCACCCATCCCCAAAAGCAGCACAGCTCACTGACAAAAGTGAGTAAAAGTGTAGCCTCTGATTTCTCCCATGGAGGAGAGTGAAAGTGTGTGAATGTCCAGTTTCCTTAGCTGTGTGGGAAAATGACAAAAAAAAGTCCATTTCTATCTCATCACATCCAGAGTATTGAGTCATGAGCAGCATTACTAGGGGCATGAAGAGTCAGGGAGAGCAGTAGATATAATTCTCCGAGGACATTAAATGGATATGGATCCTACTGTGTTAATGACTCCATCAAGAAGCCTATCCATGAGCTTCTGGGAATGCTTTGCACATGGATCCCTAAATTGACCCATGGGCACCCATGACACTGCCTCACACACAGACTCACACATTGTGTTTGGCTGCCTGTGAATGCTCCTGATGGTGAAGAGTGTGAGCTTTGGCAAATGGCTAGTGAGAATGCACATAAACCTAGCATGAATCTGTGGTCCAGGAAATACAATGTTGAGCTTTAGTGTTGCCTCTAGGGAAATAAATGGGAAGCTGTCTGCAGTTGGCCTATTGCTTGGCAAGATCCAGGGAAGAATTCAAACTTAAGAATTCTGCCACAAAAAGGCATAAGAAGCATGGAACATGTATATCTATAAAATGTCTGAGAGAACCTCGGGATCCCCAGCAGGGAAGATGGAAGGTGTTTCTCTTTTGAAGTCAGTCAGTAAGGAATGGACAAGGTGACTCTTACTTCAAATATGAAAACAAAAATGCAAGATTCCAAGGAACATAAAACATCAAGGAAACATTACACCAAAAAAGGATTACAGTAATTTTTCAGTAACAAACCACAACCCAATGGAGATTTGTGATTTACCCAATAAATAATTCAAAATAGCTATTTTAAGGAAGCTTAATGAACTACAAAAACACAGAAAGAAAATTCAACAACAACAAAAAAAACAATACACAAGCAAATTGAATAGTTTAACAAAGAGGATAGAAAACATAAAAAAGGAAAAACAAATTCTCGATCTGAAAAACACAGTGAATGAAATGCAAAATGCAATAGAGAAATATCAAATAGTATAGATCGAATAGGAGAAAAGAATATATGCATTAGAAGACAGACCTTTTAAATTATTGAGTCAGAAAAAAAAACAAAAAAAATGAAAAAGAGTGAAGAAAGCTGATACAATTTATGGAATACAACAAAAAGAAAGAATCTAAGAGTTATCAAAGTTCAGAAATCTTGCAAGCAAGGAGAGAGTATGAGGATAAATTCAAAAATCTGAAAGAGAAAAAACCCAAAAAACAAAAAACAAAACCTTGCCAACAAAAAACACTCTATCTGTAAAGTTATCCTTCAGAAATAAGGGAGAAAAACAATTTTCCAGATAAAAACTGAGGGAGTAAATAATCACTATTTTTTTAAGAAATGCTGAAAAAGGATATTCAAGCTGAAATTAAAGGACGTTAATTAATACAAAATATACTAATATATTTAACACATTAGTAAAAGTCATATATAGTCAAATTCAGAATATTTTAATACTGTGATACAGTAGTAAATTGACCACTACTTAATCGAAGTTAAGTACTTATCAGCTTACAATGAACTATTATATTTATTAAGATGTTTTCTTTAAGACCAATAGTAACACAAAGCAAAATCACACAGTAGATACACAAATGATATATAGAAGGGAATCCAAGCATATTACTGGGGAAAATGATAAATTCACAAAGGAAGGAAGCAAGAGAATTAGCAGTGAAACTATAAAAACAGCCAGAAAACTATTAATAAGGTGATATTTGTAACTCCTTACCTATAAATAATTACTCTAAATAAAAATGGATTAAATTCTCCAAAGGCATAAAGTGGTGGAATGGATTAAAAAACAAGACATAACTCTATTATGCTTATAATAGACTGACTTCAGCTTTAAGGACATCTATAGTCTCAAAGTGAAGTGATTGAAAAACATATTCCATGCAAGTGCAAACCAAAAGGGATCAGGGAGAACTATAATTATATCAGATAAATAGACTTTAAGCCAAAAACAGTAAGGAAAGATAAAGGTTAGTATATAATGATAAAGGTTTAAATTTATCAAAAGTATATAACGATGGTTAATTATATAAGCAACAAATATTAGGTTACCTGAAGATATCAAGCAAATACCAAAAGATCTGAAGAGAGAAACAGACAACAATACAGTAATAGTAGGGGACTTCAATGGACTTTTAACAATGGACAAAACCTCCAGACATGAAATCAGCAAGGAACCAAATAATTTAAATTATATTTTAGACCAAATGTGCCTAAAAGAAATATACAAAAGATCATATCCAATAGCAGCAAGATACACATTCCTCTCAAGAACACAAGGAGCAAACTCCAGGATAGATCATACAAAAAGTCACAAAATAAATCTTCACAAATGTAAGAAAATATAATTCACATCAAATATCTTTTCCAATCACAATGGTATGTAACTAGAAATCAATAACCAGGAAGCAAACGAAAATCTACAAATATGTGGAAACTCCTAAACACCCAATGAATCAAAAACGAAATGAAAAGGGAAATAAAAAATAACTTTGACACAAATGGATATGGAAACAACATACAAAAACGTATGGGATGCCACAAAAGCAATTCTAGGAATCAAAATTAAGATGATAAACAACTATATTAAGAAAAAAAGAACGATCTCAAACAATCTAACTTGACATCTGAAAGAACTAGAAAAAAGAACAAAGTTCAAAGTTAGAAGAAAAGAAATATAAAGATCAAAGAAGAAATAAATTAGAGACTAGGAAAACTTTAGAAAATGTCAACAAAACAAAGAATTAGTTTTTTGAAAGAATAAAATTGGCATACCTTTAGTTAGATGAAGTGGAAAAAGAGGGAAGTTTCAAATAAATGATATTATTAATGAAATAAGAGACATTAGAAACATAGAACCAAACAGGAATCAATCATAAAAAAATAGAGAATCTAGACTAACACATAGTAGAAGTAAGGCTAGAGTAATTAAAAAATCTCCCAACAAAGAAACGCCCAGTAGCAAATGATTCCGCTGATGAATTTTAGAAAACATTTAAAGAATTATTCTAATTATTCTGAAACATTTCCAAAAATTCAGAGGTGGCAACATTACTAAACTCATTTTGTGAGGCAAGCATTACCCTGATATCAAAGGCATATAAAGATAGTAAAAATTAAAAAAAAAATACAAGCCAATATCTTTCATTAATATGCATGCAGAAATCCTCAAGAAAATATTAGCAAACTGAATTTAACAGTATATTAAAATAATTATACACCACGAAGAATTGGGATTTATTTCCTGGATGTAAGGACAGTTAAATAAAATCAAATTGGTAAATATAATATAACAAATAAATAGAATAAAAGAAAAATCATATAATCATATCAATAGATGCAGAAATAAGCATTTGACAAAATACAAAATCCTTTCATGTAAAAACTCTCAACACATTGGCTATTAAGGAAATGTAGCTCAATGTAATAAAAACCATATATGATAAACTCACATCTTAAGTTCTACGGGATGAAATGTTGAAAGGTCTTCCTCTACAATTAGGAACAAAATAAGTGTGACCACTCTGGCCACTCCTATCCAACATAGTACTGGCAGTCCTAGTGAGAACAATTAGGCAAACAAACAAACAAATAAACAAATAAATGACATCCAAATCCAGAAGTAAAATTATTTGTTTGCATACATATGATCTTATTTAGAGAAAAATCCTAGAGATCCCACAAAAAAACTATTGAAGCTAATCACTATATTCAGTAAAGTTGCAGGATACAAAATCAAGATACAGAAGTGGGTTGCGTTTCTATACACTAAAAACAAAATATCTGAAAAATAATGAAAACAATCTAAGAGAAGGAGGGGAAGATGGCCCCAGAGTAGGAGGACCCAAGGCACATCTCATCCCAGGAACACAATTAGATAACTATCAAATCTTGCTAGATACCCTAGAAATCAACATGAAGTCTGACAGAACAAACTCCACAACTAAGGGAGAGAAGAAGCCACGTCTAAGAAAGTAGAAAGTGTGGATATTTGGCTTAGAGGAGAAAAGGATCATGGGTGCCATTGAGGGGAGGGAACTGTGGTAACAGAGGATGAGAGAGAGAGAGAGAGAGAGAGAGAGAGAGTAGAACACACAGGACAGTGCACAAGGAGAACAGTTCCACAAAGACTTTGGCTTGAAAAATGAGAGTGGTTCAATGTTGTGAGTTCTTGCAAACAATGGGGCTAAAAGCCTGGAGTTATAAAGATCAGCAAGCTTGGCTGGGATAGAGTCCTGAGAGTGCTGCCCTGCTTCTTGAGAGAAGGAGGCAAACAACTCAGGGGCAGAAGGTGGGGAAACCGTGATCTGAAGCCTGGGGTACACAGGGGAGAGATTACTCACTCTTTTCAGAGCACACCCTTGAGAGGTAACTTTCACAGAGACACCTCTCCTGGAACAAAGAAGCTTCCTGGTGCCATTTCCCTCCCCAACTCCCCAGCATAAACACAGAGACACCTGAGGGAAACAGCACAGAAGGGACACTGGCTACTTAATCAGCTTATACCAAGCCCCACTACCTTGAGCTCTGAGGAGACTGTCCCTTTCAGTCAAGTTTGCCTCAGTCCCAGTGCAACAGGCACCTACTGCAGAAGACTAGCACAAGTGTAGAGAGGAGAGGAGCCAAGATGGCAAAACATCATGGAAGTTTTTTGTGTCTCATGTCCATGAAATACAACCAGGCCAACACTAAACAATCCTGCACACCTAGAAAACTGACTGGAGGATTAACACAACAATCTGCACAACCTGAACACAAAATTCAGCAGGTACGCAATACAGAGAGGTGAACTTGGGGAGCGAGAAGCCATGGCGGGCAGAGAGAGGATGGAGACAGGAGATGGGGAATGCAGGAAAAGCACCCCTCACCAAAAGCAGCTGGAGAAAAAGTGGAAAATTGGAAATAGTCACAGGGACTAAACCAAAAAGGGAGAAAGGAGAAAGGAGAGGGTTTAAGACTGTATTAAGACTGTAAACAAAGGGAACACAGAGTCTGTAACCCCACAGCTCGATAACTGGCAGTGCTCTGTTGGGAAGGGTGAATCCCCAGGAGCAGAGTGGGGTCCAGGAGGTTCTTGGGCCACATAGGGAAAAGCGGTTCCACTGCTGGAAGGACATTTGGTAGAGACTGTTGAAACCACTTGGTCCCAGCAGACCCCAGGAAACAGCCACATTTGCTGGTGCTGGAACAAGGTCAAGAGTGAAGCCTGGTGCCAGATGTGTGTTGTGATTTTTCCATAATCCCTGAAAAGCTGCTGCTACACTATGTTGAGAACTTTTTCTGGGGCGGGCTGGAACCTTGCTAGCAGCAGGGTCCAGTAAGCGATCCTGGGTGCAGCCAATATTTGGCCACTGCTCAGTGAGACACTCCCATAAAGGGGCAGAATGGGTCAAAGCCACAGCCTGTCAGAAGTAAGGGGCCGGGAAAACAGCTGCATCTCAGATAAAACTCCAGAGAGAGGTACTGCCTGGGGGCTTGGTCACGGACAGTAAAAAAGTGGGGAGTGGGAGAAAGCTGAAGACAGAGGATGGGTGCATGATTGCTGATTGGGGAGAACACAGTTCCAATACTAGACACTAGGTAGCTGGGTGACACCATTTTCACTGCTCCTGTGCTTGGGCGCACAGGACTCGCACAAGTGCCACAACACTCCATCCCAGTAGTCTAGCAGCGCCATCTGGTGGAGAACGGAGCCATTGCACTGAGACTTCCCAATCGGGCCAACCTCTGTCTTCAAGAACAGAAGTCTCACCACATGCTTAGTTTATGGACTATAAAACGCTTCATAGTCTGACTGCTAGGCGAAAACGAAGTAATTTAAGTCCTATTTGAATCTGTTAGCAGGTCCATCTACTCAATTTCCTTTCTTTCTTTTTTTTTTCTCTTTTTCTTGAATACAGAAAGAGAAAAAAAATCATTTTTATTTTCAATTTTTATTAAAATATTTTTTCTTTAATTTTGTACTATATATTTTTTTACTTTTGTGTAATTTCTTTTTCAAATTCTATTTTACTTCCATCATTTTATTTTAGTCTATTTCGGGGTATTCATTTTTTCAAATTTTCAAACGATTTCCTTTCTTTTCTTTTTCTTTTTTCTCTTTTTCATTTTCTTTTCTTTTCTTGAATACAGAAAGAGAAAACCTTCATTTTTCCTTACAATTTCTGTTAAAATATTTTTTTAATTTACTATATTTTTTTTACTTTTATGTATTTTTTTTCAAATTCTATTTTAACTCCATAATTTTATGTTAGTCTATTTCTGTGTGTTCATGTTTTTTCAAATTCTCAAATGATTTCCTTTTTTCCCCCTTTTTTGCTCTACTCTATAAAACCACTTTCAACATCCAGACCAAAACACACCTAGGATCTAGCATCATTTATTTGATTTTTGTGTGGGTGTGTTTTAATTTTTTAATTTTAATATTTTATTCATTTTAATTGTTTTTAATTTTTTTACCTCATTAATTCCTTTAATCCCTTCATACTGACAAAACGAAGTAATTCACCCCAAAGAAAAAGCACAAAAAATGGCAGCCAGGGATTTAACCAACAAAGATACAAGTACAATGCCTGAACCAGAATTAAGAATCACAATGATAAGAATACTAGCTGGAGTCAAAAATAGATTTGAATCCCTATCTGTGAATATAAAAGTAGTAGAAACCAGTCAGGATGAAATACAAAATGCTATAACTGAGCTGCAATCATGGATGGATGCCGCGGTGGCATGGTAGGATGAGGCAGATCAGAGCATCGGCGATATAGAGGACAAAATTATAGAGAATAATGAAGCAGAAAAAAGGGAGATTAAGGCAAAAGAGCACTATTTAAGAATAAGAGAAATAAGTGACTCATTAAAAAGGAACAACATCAGCATCATAGGGGTCCCAGAAGAGGAAGAGAGAGAAATAGGTGTATAAGGGTTATGTGAACAAATCATAACAGAAAACTTTCCTAACCTGGGGAAAGACACAGACATCAAAATCCAGGAAGCACAGAGGACACACATTAGATTTCACAAAAACTGACCATCAACAAGGCATATGATAGTCAAATTCACAAAATAGGTAAGGAGAGAATCATGAAAGCATCAAGGGAAAAAAAGTCCCTAACATACAATTGAAGACAGATCAGGTTTGCAGCAGACCTATCCACAGAAACTTGGCAGGCCAGAAAGGAATGGCAGGATATATTCAATGTGCTGAAACAGGAAAAATATGCAGCCAAGAATTCTTTATCCAGTAAGGCTGTCATTCAAAATAGAAGGAGAGATAAAAAGTTTCCCAGAGAAACAAAAATTAAAGGAATTAATGACCACTAAAACAACCCTGTGATAAATTTTAAGGGGGACTCTCTGAGGGGCGAGAAAATGAAATATATATATATGTATATATATGTATATATATACTAAATATATATATATAGTATATATATACATATATATACATATATACATATATACATATATACTATATGTATATATATGTATGTATATATATGTATATATATACTATATATAACAAAGATTAGAAAGAACCAGAGAACACCACCAGAAGCTCCAACTCTACAGGCATCATAATGGCAATAAATTCATATATTTCAGTACTCATTCTAAACATCAATGGACTCAATGCTCCAATCAAAAGACATAGGGTAACAGAATGGATAGGAAAACAAGATCCATCTATATGCTGTTTACATGAGACCCACTTTGGACTTAAAGACGCCTTCAGATTGAAAGTAAAGGGATGGAGAACCATCTATGATGTAATGGTCAACAAAAGAAAGCCAGAGTAGCCATACTTATATCAGACAATCTAGACTTTAAAATAAAGACTATATCAAGAGATGCAGAAGGGCATTATATCATCTTTAAGGGGTTTATCGACCAAGAAGACCAAACAATTGTAAACATTTACGCAAAAAATATGGCATCACCCAAATATATAAATCAATTAATCTCAAACATAAAGAAACTCATCAATAGTAATACCATAATAGTAGGAGACTTCAACACCCCACTCACAACAATGGACAGATCATCTAATCAAAAAATCAACAAGGAAACAATGGCTTTGAATAACACACTGGACCAGATGGATTTGACAGATATATTCAGAAAATTTCTTTCTAAAACAGCAGAATATAGTTTCTTCTCCAGTACACATGGAACGCTCTCCAGAATAGACCATATACTGGGACACATATCAACCCTGAGTAAGTACAAAAAGGTCAAGATCATACTGTGCATATTTTCAAACCACAACGTATGAAACTCGAAATCAACCACAAGACAAAATTTGGAAAGGAACAAATACTTGGAGACTGAAGAACATCCTACTAAAGAATGAATGGGCTAACCAAGCAGTTAAAGAGGAAATTAAAAAGTACATGGAAGTCAATGAAAATGATAACACCACAACCCAAAACCTCTGGGACACAGCAAAGGCCGTCATAAGAGAAATGAGTATAGCAATCCAGGCCTTCCTAAAGAAGGAAGAAAGGTCTCAGATACACAACCTAACCTTATGCCTTAAAGAGCTAGAAAAAAGAGCAGCAAATAAAACCAAAAACCAGAAGAAGACAGGAAATAATAAAGGTTAGAGCAGAAATTAATGCTATCGAAACCAAAGAAAAAACAGGAGAACAGGTTAATGAAACCAGAAGCTGGTTCTTTCAAAGGATTAACAAAATTGATAAACCACTCGCCAGTTGGATCAAAAAGAAAAAGGAAAGGACCCAAATAAACAAAATCAAGAATGAAAGAGGAGAGATCACAACCAACACAGCAGAGATACAAACAATAATAAGAGAATATTATGAGCAGTTATATGACAATGAAATGGTCAATCTGAAAGAAATAGACAAATTCCTAGAAACATATACACTATCACAACTGAAACAGGAAGAAATAGAAAATCTGAACAGATGCATAACCAGTAAGGAAATTGAATTAGTAATCAAAAATCTTCCAAAATACAAGAGTCCAAGGCCAGGTTGCTTTCCAGGGGAATTCTACCAAACATTGAAGGAAGGGTTAACGCTTTTCTCTTGAAGGTGTTCCAAAAAATATAAATGGAAGGAAAACTTCCATACTCTTTCTATGAAGCCAGCATTACCTTGGTTTCAAATCCAGACAGAGACCCTACTAAAAAGGAGAACCATAGACTAATTTCCCTGATGAACATGGATGCAAAAATCCTCAACAAGATATTAGCCAACTGGCTCCAACAATGTATTAAACAAATTATTCACCACGACCAAGTGGGATTTATACCTGGGTCGCAATGCTGTTTCATATCTGCAAAACAATTAACGTGATTCATCACATCAATAAAAGAAAGGACAAGAACCATATGATCCTCTCAATACATGCAGAGAAAGCATTTGACAAAATACAGCATCCTTTCTTGATACAAACCCTCAACAAAGTAGGGATAGAAGGAGCATACCTCGAGATGACAAAAGCCATACATGAAAGTCTCAACACTAATATCATCCTCCCTGGGGAAAAACTGAGAGCTTTGCCCCTAATATCAGGAAAAAGACAGGGATGTCCACTCTTGCCACTGTTATTCAACAAAGTATTGGAAGTCTTAGCCTCTGCAGCCAGAAGATACAAGGAAATAAAAGGCATCCAAATCAGCCAGGAAGAGGTCAAACTTTCACTTTTCGCAGATGACATGATACTCTATGTGGAAAACCCAAAAGATTCCACAAAAAACTGCTAGAATTGATTCATGAATTCAGCAAGTTGAGGATATAGAACTAACACACAGAAATCAGTTCCATTCCTATACGCCAACACTGAAGTGACAGAAAGTGAAATCAAGCAATTGATCCCATTTACAGTTGCATTAAAAAAACATAAAATACCTAGGAAAAAATCTAACCAAAGAGGTGAAAAATCTATACAGAGAAAACTATAGAAAAACGATGAAACAAACTGAAGAAGACGCAAAAAAAGGAAAAGATTCCATGCTCCATAATAGGAAGAACAAATATTGTTAAAATGTCAACACTACCCAAAGCAATCTACATATTTAACGCAATCCCTATCTAAATAACACGAGAATTCTTCACAGAGCTAGAACAAATAATCCTGAAATTTGTATGGAACCAGAAAAGACCCCGAATAACCAAAGCAATCTTTAAAAAGAAAACCAAAACAGGAGGCATCACAATCCCAGACTTCAAGCTATACTACAATGCTGTAATCTTCAAGACAATATGGTACTGGTGCAAAAACAGACACTCAGATCAATGGAACAGAATAGAGAACCCAGAAATGGACCCACAAACGTATGGCCAACTAATCTTTGACAAAGCAGGAAAGAATATCCAATGGAAAAAAGACAGTCTCTGTAACAAATGGTGCTGGGAGAACTGGACAGCAACATGCAGAAGAATGAACCTGGACCACTTTCTTACATCATACACAAAAATAAACTCAAAATGGATGAAAGACCTCAATGTAAGACAGGAAGCCATAAAAATCCTCTAGGAGAAAGCAGGCAAAAACCTCTTTGATCTTGCCTACAGCAAATTCTTATTCAACATGTCTCCAGATGCAAGGGAAACAAAATAAAAAATGAACTACTGGGACCTCATCAAAATAAAACTTCTGCACAACAAAGGAAACAATCAGCAAAACTAAAAGGCAACAGACAGAATGGGAGAAGATATTTGCACATGACATATCAGATAAATGGTTAGTATCCAAAATCTATAAAGAACTGATCAAACTCAACCCCCAAAAACCAAATAATCCAGTGAAGAAATGGGCAAAAGACATGAATAGACACTTCTCCAAAGAAGACATACAGATGTCCAACCGACGCATGAAAAAATGCCCAACATCACTCATCATCAGGGAAATACAAATCAAAACCACTATGAGAGACCACCTTACACCTGTCAGAATGGCTAACATTAATAACTCAGGCAACAACAGATGTTGGCAAGGATGTGGAGAAAGGGGATCTCTTTTGCATTGTTGGTGGGAATGCAAGCTGGTGCAGCCACTCTGGAAAACAGTATGGAGGTTCCTCAAAAAACTAAAAATAGAACAATCCTATGACCCAGCAATTGCACTAATAGGCATTTATCCAATGGTTACAGTTGTGCTGTTTTTAAGGGGCACATGCTCCCCAATGTTTATAGCAGCACTATCAACAATAGCCAAAGTATGGAAACAGCGCAAATGTCCATCGATGGATGAATGGATCAAAAAGATGTGGTATATATAGACATGAAGTATTACTTCAATTAAAAACAATGAAGTCTTGCCATTTGCAACTATGTGGATGGAACTGGAGGTATTAAGCTAAGTGAAATTAGTCAGAGAAAGACAGAAATCATATGATTTCACTCATATGAGGACTTTAAGAGACAAAGCAGATGAACATAAGGGAAGGGAAACAAAAATCATATAAAAAGAGGCAGGGGGACAAAACAGAAGAGAGTCATAAATATGGAGAACAAACTGAGCATTATGGGAGAGGTTTTGGGAGAAGGGATGGGCTAAATGGGTAAGGGGTATTAAGGAATCTACTTCCGAAATCATTGTTGCACTATATGCTAACTAATTTGGATGTAAATTAAAAAAAAAAAAGAAAATGAAAAAAAGAAAACAGAAGAAAAAATAAATAAATATAATATTAAAATAAGATTAGTAGCACAAGCCACTGCTCACAACATGTATCTAAACTTAGGAGTTTGAAAATTCACCAATCTTTTCTGGGATTGAGCATGGAGAGCACTGTGGTGTTCCTGGAGAGAAGGCAGGCAAAAAGCCTGGAGGCAGACAACATGGAAACAAGGATTTGAAAGACACATGGCACACACAGGAGGGCCATTATTCATTCTTCTCAGAGCCCTTCTGTGATAGGCAACATTCAGGGGAAGCCTCCCCAGGAATAAAGGAACTAGCTGGTGCCTTTCCCTTCCCTGCCCCTCAGCATGAGCACAGAGCTAACTATGGGAAAAGGCTCAGCACCAACACCTGCTAGATACTTGCTTACACCAAGCCCACCCCCTGTACTCTGTTGGAAATGCCCATCTCAGTTAAGTTAGCCTCAGTTACAGTGCAATGGACCCCTCCACCCGAAGATTAGGAGAAACCCCCACACATACCATGTCTCCCAACCAGAGTTCTTCAGGGCTTCAATTCTAGCGAAAGTAGTATCAGGTCTCATTTCACACGCAGACCAGAACATTGGTCTTGTTAAAACTTACCACATTTAGTCCAAGGACCAACACCGCCCACAGCAGGCAAGTAAATCTTCTGCAGAAAACTGGCCTGAAGTAGAGAGCAGACAAAATACAGTAGCAAGAGCACACACAACACTCACCAGAGACACTACTTGAAGCACCAGGCCCTGGACACTATATGACCTCTTCATCATAAAGCCATTATTTTAGAAGCAGGAAACATAACTGGATTTTATAACACAGAGAAAAAGGAAGTGGCAGATAAAATTCAAAGACAGAGGAATTTATCCCAAATGAAGGAACACCATAACACTATAACCCAGAGATCTAAGTGAAACAGATATAAGTAACATGTCTGAAGGAGAATCTAAAGCAACAATCATAGAGATACTGTACTTTAGAAAAGAATAAAGTACATCAGGGAAACTTTTTACCACAGATATAAAAGAGTTAAAAAAGAATCAATCATAGATGAAGAATGAAATACATGAGATCAGAAACAGGCTTGATGCAATGAATACCAGAATGGAAGAAGCAGAGGAATAAATTAGTGACCTAGAAGACAAAATAATGGAAAATACGGAAGCTGAAAAAAGTACACAAAGAACAACTATGCAACACAATAATAGACTTAGGGAACTCAATCAAGTGTAATAACATTTGTATTATGGGAGTTCCAGAAGAAGCACAGATAGAAAAGAGGGCAGAAAATTTATTTGAAGAAATCATAGTTGAAAATATCCCTAATCTTGATAAGGAAACAGTCATCCAGATCCAGGAGGCACAGAGAACTCCATTAAAATCAACAAAAGGAGTCCAACACCAAGACATATTGAAATTAAATTTGCAAAAGATAGTGGTAAAAATTATAAAACATCAAGATAAAAAAAAAAGTCCTTATCATACAAGGTAATACCCATTAATCTAGCTGGAGATTTCTCAACACAGACATGGCAAGTCAGAAGGGAATGGCATGTTATATTTAAAATACTAAATGGGAGCAGTGTTTCAGTGGCTCAGTCAATTGAGTGTCCAACTTCAGCTCAGGTTATGATCTTGTGTTCTGTGGATACAAGCCCCGCATCAGGCTCTATGCTGACAGCTCAGTGTCTGGAGCCTTCTTCAGATTCTGTGTCTACCTCACTCTCTGTCCATCCCCCGCTCATGCTTTCTCTCTCTCTCTCTCTCTCTCTCTCCCAAAAATGAATAAACATTAAAAAAATCGAAAGCTAAATGGGAAAAATCTAAAGCCAAGAATATTCATACAGCAAGGCTATCATTAAGAATAGAAAGAGAGGGGCGCCTGGGTGGCGCAGTCGGTTAAGCATCCGACTTCAGCCAGGTCATGATCTCGCAGTCTGTGAGTTCGAACCCCGCGTCAGGCTCTGGGCTGATGGCTCGGAGCCTGGAGCCTGTTTCCGATTCTGTGTCTCCCTCTCTCTCTGCCCCTCCCCCGTTCATGCTCTGTCTCTCTCTGTCCCAAAAAATAAATAAAAAACGTTGAAAAAAAAAGAATAGAAAGAGAGATAAAGAATTTCTCAGACAAAAAAACTACTAAAGGAATTTGTGATCACTAAACCAGCCACAAATATATAGAGGTTAAACAACATGCTACTAAATAAGGAATGGGTCAACCAGGAAATCAAAGAAAAAGTTAAAAAAAATACATGGAAACAAATTAAAATGAGAACATGATAGTCCAAAACTTTAGGGATGCAGCAAATTGGTCCTAAGAGGGAAATATAGTAATACCAACCTACCAAAAGAAGAATAAATTGATCAAATAGACAAACTAACCTTAAACCTAAAGGTGTTAGAAAAACAAACAAAGCCTAATGCCAACAGAATCAAGGAAATAATAAAGATTAGAGGAGAAATAAATTATATAGAAATTAAAACAACAAAAATAACAACAATAGCAACAACAATAGAAAATACCAATGAAACAAGAAACTGGTTCTTTGAAAAAATTAATAAAATTGTTATACCTCTAGCCAGACTTAAAAAAAGAGAGATTTTGGCACCTGGGTGGTTCAGGTGGTTGAGCATTCCACTTTGGCTAAGGTCATGTTCTCACGGCTTGTGAGCTCAAGCCCCGTGTCTGGCTCTGTTGTGACACCTGAGCCTGGATCCTGTTTCAGATTATGTGTCTCCCCTTCTCTCTGCCCCTCCTCTGCTCATACTCTCTGTCTCTCTGTCTCTCAAAATAAATAAACATTAAAAAAAGAAATACTGAAATAAATAAAATCACAAAGGAGGGAGGAGAAATGACAACACTACAGAAATAAAACAATTGTAAGAGAATATTATGAAAAACTATATGTCAACAAATTAGACAACCTGAAAGAAGTTGATAAATTCCAAGAAACATATAAGCTAACAAAATTGAAACAGTAAGAAGTAGAAAACTTGCACGCACACACACACACACACACACACACACAATAGAATCTTATTCAGTCATAAAAAAGATGTCTTGCCACTGCAATGATGTGGGTGGAGTTAGCGAGTATTATGTTAATCAAAATAAATCAGAAAAAGAGAAATACTGTATGTTTTCACTGATATGTGGAATTGAAGAAATAAAACAAATGAGCAAAGAAAAATAGAGTCAAACCAAGAAACACATTCTTTTTTTAATGTTTCACTTTTATTTTTGAAAGAAAGACAGAGCATGAGCCGGGGAAGGGCAGAGAGAGAAGGAGACACAGAATCTGAAGTAGACTCCAGGCTCTATGCTATCAGAACAGAGGCTGACATGGGGCTCGAACTCACAAGCTGCAAGATCATGACCTGTGCTAAAGCTGGAAGCTTACTCAACTGAGCCACCCAGGTGCCCTGAAACATAGTCTTAATTATAGACAAGCTGATGGTTACCAGAGCAGAGGTGGGGAAGAGGATGGGTTAAATTGGTGATAGGGATTAAGGAGGGCACTTCTTGTGATAAACATCAGGTGTTGAATGTAAGTGTTGAATTGGCACATTTTTTATCTGAAACTAATATTACACTGTATGCTAAATAACAGGAACTTAAATAAAAACTTAACAAAAAGAAAAGGAAAAGTAAGCCATCTAATTTGGAATAGTTTAAAAAATAAAATGATTACAAATATCTTTAGCCAAGGAATTTAAATATTTTTACACTGAAAATTTTCAGATATTGAGGAAAGGAAATGAAGACACAAATAAATGGAGAGGTATCCCAAGTTCATGGATCAGTAGAATAATATTGATAAAATGCCAATACTACCAAATCCATATATAGATTAAATGCAATCCTGGTCAAAATTCTAAGAGAATTTTTCCACAGAAAGGGAACAATCCTAAAATTCATGTGGAAACACAAATGACTATAAGTAGGCAAAACAGTTCTGAGAAAGGAATAATACTGGAGATATTACACTTTCTGATTGCAAACTATAGTAAAAAGTATAGTAATTAAAACAGTATAGTATTGGAATACAAACAGAAACATAGACCAATGGAATGTAACCAAGAACAGAGAAGTAAACCCATGTATATATGATAAACTAACCTTCATGAGGGCACCAAGAACACACAATAGGTAAGGGATCATCTCTTCACTAAATGATTCTGGGGAAAGTGGATATCTACATGCGAAAGAATAAAAGTTGAACCCTATCACACACAAGTCATAAAAATTATCTTGCAATGGTTTAAAAACTTGAACATAAGAACTGAAAGTTTTCAACTCCTAAAGAAAAACATAGGGAGAAAGATCTTTGATATGCCCTTGACATTGATTTTCTTGGATATGCCACCAAATGTTCAGGCAACAAAAACAAAAGTAAGTATGTGGAATCTATATAAAACTTAGCTTCTGCACAACAAATGAACAATCAATATTGAAAAGCAATTATCTGATATGGGGTTAACATACAAAACATTTAGGTAACAGTAAACTGATTAAAAAATGGAAAAAGGATGTGAATAGGCATTTTTCAAAGAAGACATGTTCTTTCCACAGAAACAGATGTTGTCAAAGGGTACAAACTTCCATTTATAAGATGAATATGTTGTGAGGATCTAATGCATAATATGGTGACTATAGTTAACACTGCTGCGTTATATACTTGAAATCTGGTAAGAGAGTAGACCTCAAATGTTCTCACCACAAAAAAAAATGGTAATTACATGACGTGATGGAGGTGTTAAATAACCGTACCATAGTCATAATTTTGCCATGCACGTGAGCATCAAATAATAACATTGTACGTCTCAAACATACACAGTTATATTTCAATTGTTTCAATAAATCTATAGAAAAAATAAAAATAACGAGGCTACAGAAAATAAGTTAAATATAGGAGCCATATTCTTACGTAGTGAAGGAAATCCAATGCTCAGTGTTATGAGTTGAATTGTGTCCCACATAAAGACACACTCATGTCCAATCACTGGGTACCTGTTAACTTGGCCTTATTTGGAAACAGGGTCTCTGTAGATGTAATCAAGTTTAGATGAGGTCATACTGGATTAGGGTGGACCCTAATTACAATGACCGGTGTTCTTATGAGAAGAAGGAGATTTGGACACAGACACACACAGGGAGAGTGTGCCATGTGAGCTATGATGGAAGCAATGACTGGGGTGATGGATCTACAATCCAAGGAATGTCAATGATTGCTAGAAACTGCCAGAAGCTAGAAGAGAGTCATCGGACAGATTCTTCCTCAGAGCCTTGACAAGGAGACCATATTGCTGACATTTTTATTTTGGACTTTTAGCTCACAGAAATTTGAGAAAATAAACTTCTAATGTTTTAAGCCAGCTGATCTGTGGTAATTTGCTTAAGCAGCCCTAGGAAACTAATATACCTTAAGTTATATTTAGATATGAGCAAGAAGAGAGTATCTACTATAATAGGAGAAAAGTCAGGGAAAAAAAAGGTTGTAAAATACATATAGATTAGTATATTTAGTTGTGACTATGGTGAAAATTTATCCTATTTATCTCTATTATGTGAGAGTGGAGTGGAAAAATCTATTATAAATTTAACAGAAAAAATGTAAGAAATAGTCATCTTAAAGGAGAGACTTGAACAGATGAGAGAAGTTTAATACCATTGCCAGGTAACATTAATGGCCCACTTGCAGTATGATATTATAAATTAAGTTGAAGCCAATTATCATGGTTACATGATTTTCCTCAACTACATTCAGCTTGCAAAAAGGTACCACTGAGAAGTGATGGGGGAGTTGGATATATCTATAACTAGGGTTTTGTCTAAGAGACATCAAAATGAAAATGGATAAAGGGAATTGAATATTTATGCATGAAATTATTTGTTTTGGTTCACTATGAGCCTATAGGAACCTAAAATAGGTAAGAATCTATAATGAGTAAGAACATAAGTAAAGCCATTGGGAAAGTATTAATGAGCAGTAGTTCAAAGTTGGTAAAATCAATAGTAGGTCTTATAGGGGTAGGTGAATTGTTGGAGTGTGGGTATTAGAGGTGCCTGAAGTAGTGTTTGGAGAATAATTGAAATTGAGATTTTGGAGGGATATGAATAGAAATGAGCAACTGAAATAAGATGGAAGGCAAGATACTTTGAGAAAATGAAGTAAAAAAATGAGATATTAGGATATGGGAATGATTATCTATGTATCAAAATCACCAGGGATTAAATAAAGAGGGAATTGCAGTGGACCAGACAGAGAACCATGGCAAAATAAAGGGAATGACCTGGGAGTTAGTCGATGAATACAACAAGGAAACATAGCAGGTGATATAAATCTGATGATATGAGATTCAAAGCTGGCTATTTTTAGGGAGTAGAGAAGTAGAATGAGTTGGAAATGCCATTGAGGAACCAAATGTACATCTATAGCATCTCTGGTTCCAGTGGCAGGAGGGGACATGGGAAGGAAAATATCCACTCAAGAGGGCCCCAAGAAAAACAATGTATTTGAGAAACAGCCGAGTTTCGGAGAGCAATAAAGTGGAGATATCATTCAGATATGAGGCAGAGGAGGGTATAGAGGATTTTGCTGATGACAGTGTGTTTCAGAGATAATGCCCAATGGTGACATAATCCTGAAGCCTTTGTGATGTAAGAGGAAAGATCATATGTAGGCAGGATAAAACTAGAGATACCTCTCCAAAATCACTAGGAGCTCAATTTTAATTTCTAGATCAAACCATTCTTTTCCTTTCTTTCACACTGTATTGAAATTTCTGATTTTAAAAGTAATACAAACTCATTGAAAAACATCCAAGCATCATAAAAATGTGTCATTTAAAAAGGGAAAATCTCTTTAAGTTTTTTAGAGTTTGAATTTCTGAGTCAAAGATTTTCTAAATGTTCTTTTTATAAATGAGGTTGTGCACTTTTTCATATGTTTACTGGTCATTCACATTTCTTTTTTTATAAAATATCTGTTCATAGCCTTCAACTATTTTTATGCCACCTTAATTGTACCTTTCTTATTGAGCTTTATGAGCTTTTTATATGATTGTATCTTAAGAAATTCCCATTTTTGTAGGTAAAAATGGTTGAATATTAACAATCTCATATGATTCAACATAATACACATCGCTATTAGCTGGTAGTTCCAAGTCAATATGGTCTATATTATCCTAATTTTTGTGTTATTTCAGCAATATTCTTGTGGAGATGTAAACTTTTAAAATAAAGACGAACATTGAAAGATGTGGCCAACTAAAACCTGCAGAAATACTGTTAAATCCATGTTAATATTTCATCATCCACTTAATGACTCTTTTTAAAAGTCAACTCACTAAACTTTATTTTCTTGGAAATAATACTGTCTTCCTTTTTAGCAGAGCAAAAGGATGATCTAACTTTCTTTTTACAGAAAATTAAGTATACCAAAGTTGTATAATAAAGTCTTACTACATTATATCATGCTTTACATTTTAAGTGCCTTCACACACATTAATTACTTCCTGTCTCAAAATAAGATGTGATTGTGAGTACACACACGCACACACACACAAAATGGTTAAGGCCATGCAACTGTTTTGTGACAAAGCCTGAAGTAGCTAAATCTCAAAGCAAAAAACCCAAGATATTGTTGAAAATTTCATACCTCTCTTTAAAGTATTAATCTATAAATAAAATTACAATGAAATAAACATTATTCACATTTAAAAATATAAATATGTTGCTAAGTTGAGCATATTAGTCATTAAAAATACTAAAAAGTATTAGACAAAGTACTTACAATCTTGTAAGAGACATTTCCCCTGCCTATATGTTGCCAGGACTTTAGGATTGTAATTTCAAACTGGTAGTGTTGAGTGATGACATCATAAAGACACTGTGAATAACAGGAAGTTGAAGGGAAAAGACAGAATTAATTATATTTTATGGTGCATATATGCCTCTGAAATCTATTGTAAAATTGTACCTGTGTTTACACATAATGTTTTACAGCTTGAACAGGAAGAATCAGGTTTTCATTGATTAATTCTATTTTGTTGTTTGCTAAACATCTAATTGTTATTAGACTATTTTAACACCAGTTTTGAACATACATGTGTACACACAGACCTATATACACGTCTATATGTGCATATGAAGGAGCTATATGGATTAAAAGGAATATAAAAGAATATAAACATTCCTCTAAAGAGCTACTTTAATCCTGTACATTTCCTTCACATTCAGACTTTCCCCCATAAAACTATCTATTATGTATCTATCTATCTATCTATCTATCTATTATCTATCTATACTCACAGTGATATTTCTTCAAAATAACTTGAATATAGTTTCATCTTATGTGTGTAAGTTACACAAAGGTGAAATGTCTATTAAAATAGTACCAAGAACTCTGAAACACTTTTTTTCTCCCCGAATCTAAAAACAATTGTTGTTATGTACAAAGTTATATTAGAACCAGTTATCAAATGCTACTTGGCAGGAAATTTGCAAAATATGAACTTTACATTATATAAAGGAAAGTCATGTGGTAGGTAAGGATGCATACAGAAAAAAGATGTCTTTTATGTGATCTAGAAAACAAAAAGTGAGTATCTTTTTGGTCCCAGGAAGAGAAGCAGTTGATTAGTTATTTTCATTTTTGGCTACATTTTTGTCATTGAATTTTTATTTATTTTTGAAAGTGTATATTTCTTATGTAATACTAAGCTCATCTCATTTTTTTAGTTTGTTTATTAATTTTGAGGAAAACAGAAAGCACGAGTGAGTGGGGAAGGGGCAGAAAGAGACAGAGAGAGAGGGAGAGACAGAATACCAAGCAGGCTCTGTACTGTCAGCACAGACAACTTCACAACCACGAGATCATGACCTGCACCAAAATCAAGAGTTCAATGCTTAACCGACTGAACCACCCAGGCGCTCTTGACCTTATTTCATTTTTAGAAAATAAAAGCAAAATGTGATCCAAGCACCAAGTTAGTTTTCACTTGAGTAGTGTTACACAGTCTCAGAGCCCTTCCATTGGCCAAACTGAGCTTAAAAGACTATCAAAAAGTATTACCTTCTGAAGTAAAGTAATATAAAGCCATTCAATCTGTAAGTCAAAAATAGACCACAATCAGTAAAGTAATAAAAGGAACACTATGTGTAAAGAGCCTTGAAAAATGTTCCTACTCTCAGGCAGAGTAATTCTACTCCTAGGAATGCATCCTAAGTAACTATTTCAGCACAAAGATGTTAATTATAATTTTACATAAAATATTAAAATTTAGATACACTCTAAATGTCCAAGATTAGGGAATGGTTTTAGTAAATCCCTAGATTATAATTCCATGAGGGCAGGAATCATGTCTGTTTGGTTGTCAACGCCTAACATTTGTGTGAAAAAAAAAAAAAAGATATGTAGAACTGTACACAGAGTTTGATAGCTACCATGTAAAGTGGAAGTATTTATTGTAAAAAGAAATAAAGTTAAATATATCATAATGGTATAAGTGGAGTTATGGATAATTTTGTTTTCTGCATATGATGTTTTGTAGTTAAAATTCCTACAAAATATGTATATATTGATAAGCAAAAAATATAATACTAAAATATATGTAAAGCTTTGCAAGTGCAGATAGAAATAATATTTGGAACATTTATATTCTTGGATTATTTGGCCTGATAAGAAAATTAGTATTACTTTTGAAAGACTGTTGTGTAGATAAAACAATTAACAAAATAATTATTTTATTAATTTTTTTAATGTATATTTATTTTTGAGAGAGTCAGAGTGTGAGTGGGGGGGATATAGACAGGGGAGACACAGAATCTGAAACAGACTCCAGGCTCTGAGCTGTCAGCACAGAGTCCAATGTGGGGGCTCAAATTCATGAACCTGGAGATCATGACCTGAGCTGAAGTTGGAGGCTCAGCCGACTGAACCATCCAGGTACACCGCAAAATATCTTGACTAATACTACTTTATTTTCTTAACTTACCTGTTAATTCAAATAGTCAAATTGGTATAAATGCAGCTTCAATGAATACAAAATTTCTGTCAAAATTTTTTAAGATTCAGTCAAGGAAAATTAATTAATATCTATGAACATATAAAGCTGTAAAGGGCTTATTTTAACTCATGTGAAGAGTATACTTAAAGTTTTTATTTTTAAAAATTTATACATACTATTGATTTGAAGGTTTAATCATAAGGAAGAAAATTGGAAGAAGAACCAGAGAACAGCCTTGTTTTGGGAAAGATCTAGGGCTCAGGAAGAGTATATGCCCTGTACAAACCCATCACCAAGGCAATACTGAAGCAGACAGAGGCTGGTTGTCTCCTCCTCTCTTTCTCTTTTGTCACACCTGTTTCCTCCCCCCCACCCCCCATTTCAAAACTTTCTCAGATTTTAAAAATGAGATACAAAGCAGGGAACAATGAAAGCATATGCACATCTACAACGAGATTTGGCTTGGGCCCTGGACTTCTCCAAGCATGACCTCGAGCTTTGAAGAAGAAAAACATAACATTTTATTTTCAGTCACCAATTTCAGTCTTTAACAATATTCACACACAGACTGGCAGGACATCACATCTTCAATTGAATCTGAAGCCCCCATACCACTTTCTCCCCTGTGCTGGGCCTCCCTTCCACTCTATCTCATTTATTTTTTTCCATAGCACTTATTACATTCTACATAACTTACTTGTTTATTGTTTATCACCCACCACTAGAATATACAGACCATGGCTACAGGGATTTTTGTTTGTTTTATTTACTGGTGTATCTCCAGTTCCTGGCAAATAGATGACACTAAACATTTTTATTGAATGAATACTATCTCAGGTGTTTTCTTTCACTAAGAAAGCATCATTAATGTCTGTAGCCACTGAAAAACTGAGATTTAAATGATCAATATACTGCTACCTACTAGTAATAGGACTAACTTGGCCATTAATTTTGACCTAAAATTTATGACTATGTTGCAGTTTCATTTTGTACTGATCCCCTGCTGGTTCTGGTGGTAAGGGTGGAAGTGTTTTGAAGGGATATGCTTGGGAGTAAAAACATATTAAATTAGAACTCAGGAAACCACTGTTAAGATTTCAGCTTTGTCACTAATCATAGGGCTTTGGATAAGCCAACTAAACTTTCCTTGGTGTCTCAGTCTGTAATAGGGATGGAGTAGATAGCTAGTTAACCTAGAGTAACACAGACTGTTAAGGATCTAAGAGGGTAGTAACCAAGTGGTCCAGAGCCAAATTCCACATTTCACATAGGTTTCATTCTGTATTAATATATTTTATGTAAAACAATCTGAGTGCTTTTGCATGTAATATATTGATCCAGTAAGGTAACACCACTATTTCTTACTTATCAGGCATTTTAATTGGCAATGATATATAATGAAAATAATTGTGAATATGAAACTCTATGGAATTCAAGATTTAAGTTAAAAGCTAAAATCTGAAATTACCCCTTGCCCTATTCCCACCATTACTCAGGAAACTCCAGTAGACTAAAAAGAGCCTGATATCTCCATCTAGTTAGAATAATGGTTCTTAACTCTTAAACTCTAATCATTTATAAGGATGCTCTCAAACTTTGATCAAGAGATAATATAAATTATTGTTGCAAGTGAGGATGCACACTTCAAGTCTTGTCAAAAGGAACCTTGAAGTGAGTGAATCTTCTGATATTGAGGGGAATAAACCTTGCATCAAATTCAAAGGGGGCAAATTGGGATATCAAAACTTGAGTCAACAATCTTATGTTTCCTGGAACAAGCAATGCAAGCCCCACATGAAAGTAAGGCTATTTCTGTTTTTGTTTTGTTTTGTTTTGTTTTTGCTGTTGTTGTAGTTAATAATTTCATCTCCATGATTAGCAGAGTGCTGCTTCAAACTAGGCACTCAACAAATATTTGTTCAATGCATAAATATGTAAGAAAGGTATGATCAAGATAAAGTTGTACACAGGTAGATATAAAGGACTGACATGCAACAATTTAAATCGTACAAAAGTGGATGTTTTTATAGATCATTAGTGACATTTATTATTAGTAATTGGGTTGCAATTATTGTGGCTTAGTACAGCTTTAGTTAGAATCTTTTATTTGAAATGTGCTCAGAAATTTTCATTTTCAAATGTGTGCTATAAACACATGTACATGCATGATTGTGAATCACAGAATTAGAAGAACTTGTCTTACAAAATAGGAAATTGTCTAAAGCTTTTGAGAGAACTTTACTAAATATTTTATTTACATGTAAGACCCATAAAGACTAAATAGCGGCTATATTTTGAGAATATCCGTGACTGAGTTCATTAGATATTTGTTTTGATTGATCAAATGAATACATTTTTAAAAGGCAAATGAATTAGAGAGATAGAAAGACAACACCCTTGCACTGCCTTTTTTAAAATATAAAGATAAATACTACACATGTAACTCCTATGCTTTCAGTAGGTGAACATGTGCATCCAATCTATTTCCCCAACCTCTTTCTATCATTTCCCTCATATTTCTGATACCCATGTCCACTGAAAGATATTGTGATAGAACCTATTGATTGCTTACCCAACATTTTTACCTTCCTCTGTATTTCTTACCTGTCATCACCATAGATGTTAGGGAGTCCATGTGCATGGTTTCCAAGACTTCCTTGTAGCTAGTACTGGTCCCCCAACCTAGATTGGGCCAATGATAAATAATAAAAATACTTCTAGGGAGTGTCTGGGATTTTCTATTATGATAAAAACCCTATTTTATTCCTGCTTCATATATTGTTTATATAATGGCATGATGCTTGAAAGTGCAGCAGCCATCTTGTGAACATGAGAGGACATATTGACAACACCAAAGATAACTCAGCAGAAAGAGTATAATAACATTTTTAATCCTTTAACTTAATTATATATAAAAAATCTTTCTGAAATTATGCTAGGGTGAGCCTGGGTGGCTCAGTTGGTTAAGCCTCCAATTATTAATTTTGGCTCAGGTCATGATCTCATGATTGAGCCCCATGTCATGAGATTGAGCCACATGTCAGCCTCAGTGTGGAGCCTGCTTGGGATTCTCTTTCCACCTCTCTCTCCCACTTGTGTGTGCTCTCTCAACATAAATAAACTTCAAAAATCTTGTTAAGAAAACAGTAATGTCTTGATGGTTTAAGCTGCTATTAATGGAGTTTTCTCTTACATTTTTTCAGAAAGCGATAATAACTGATCCAACTTTCTGTGCCAGTTTATGACTTTTTCCAGTGTCTTTCCCCTCATCTAAAATGGTATTCTCCCTATCTGTTTCCATACCAATTTTCATCTAGCACCAGATCAACTATTATTTGCTCTGTGAAGACTTTATCATTCAGAGTTAATTGCTTCCTAGGCAGAGTTGGTCATTAATTCAAAAAGTAATTATTGAGAACCGACTTTATGACAGACATTTTACTAGAATAATGATGTAATTGTTTAAAAAATGACTCTCTGGAGTTTACAGTCCATTGCATATATAATTAGTTATATACCAACATTCATTTCCCTATTTTTTCCTTATAAGCAAAACCACAATTTTAATTTATTGTTCATACTTTCCTCATATAACTTAAATGAGGCAAACTTTATCTAGAGCTATAAGTATAAATTATTGTTGCCCTAAGCCATTGTTCAGTATTTTTTTTTTTTTGCTAGTAATTGATTTAGGGGTAAACATATCATCCAGTTCTAGCCAATTATATCTGAGAGAAGGATTCTAGGAAAGGTTTTTTCACTCTTATGTAGTTGTCACTAGAAAAAAAACAGTCCATTTTCATCTCCTAGAAATACTCATATCTGGTTGCAGTGCTTGAAACCAATGCAACAACCATCTTGTAAATATGAAGAGACACAAAACAGGCAAAGCCAAACAACTAAGGTATTTAGATATAGAAATTAGGTTTTGATGACATTTGTGATATGCTGAATTAACCAACACTGAAAATTTCTCTAGTTCTAAACACTATGTAACTTAAATGCATTAGCTGTGTAAGTTTATTTGAGTTAGAGTTTTCTAATACTTGCAGGCAAAAACATCTCAAATAACAGTCTTACAGACAATGCAAGAACAAGGTTGTAAATGATGAACAAATTGGAGAAAAAAACCTTTGGTTTTATTAATTAAAAACTCTTGGTCTCAGAATAACTAGATTGCCCATTCAAGAGAACATAAATAGACCACAAAAATCATTCTTACTAAATATTTGTAGATCAAAGATCTTAGTACTTAGTGGTTGCCTCCATGGCATATATTTTTTGCCATAGCAATGGCAAGGTTGTTTCAATATAATCATCTATGTCCCTTTGTGATTGTCTGAAATATAGCTGTCCAATATTAGGGAAACTGTTTTTTATCATGACATCAAAGATGACTAATTATGTGGAAAATATTTGTGGACCTTGGATTTATTTGTATTGAACTTTAACCTCTAAACTAGCTTTCTACAGATGTTGTATTCCATTTAATATTTTGTGAATAATGTATATATGTGTAAAGACTTATATCATGTTTTTATGTTTATGGATTTTCTATCCCTATTTTCTTTCTGTGCCTTTTAAACTCTTCTAGCCCTCTGGCAACTGGCATTAGCTTTATGCAAAATTTGTCATTTTCAAACATCTTAGTAATACCAATGTGACATTTTTATACCAAAATTTGACTGTTCAACCAAGTCACCATAGATTTAATTTATAAGGTTACATTCACTAAGACATATTCATAATATACCCATTATGTTGTGACAAGTGAGATATTTTTATGTTCAGCATTTCCATTTCTCTTGCTAATTCAAAGGTCAAGGTCACTGTCTATATTTTAGCTTAATCTATTTAGTAATGAATACTGTCCAATATTTCTAGTTACTTTATTGTTTTTTTGGCCAATAATTTAAAATCCCCCTAATATTTCCAAATTCATAAACCTTACACGTGTATTTGAGAACTTTGTTGGATAAAAGAGAACACTTGAAAGACACAATATTCAACATTGTAAAGCAGAGTAGGTCAAAACAATGATTAACAAGCAGGCTGTCTATAGAAAAAAAAACATAAGGAAAAATCCCTTTGACATTGGCCTTGGCAACATTTTTTTTCAGATATGTCACCAAAAACACAAGCAACAAAATGAGAAATAAACAAGTGAGATTACATCACTCTAAAAAGACTATGTGGAATGAAGAGGCAATCTATGAAATGAGAGAAAATATTTGCAAATCATAGATCAAATAATGGCTTAACATCCAAAATGTGTAGGGAATTCATATAACTCAATAGTAAAATAATAACAATAATAATAATAAGTAAATAAATAAAATGGGCAGAGGACCTGAATAGACATTTATCCAAATGGCCAACAGATATAAGAAAAGAGTCTCAACATCACTAATCATCACGGAAATGCAAATCAAAACCAGGGTGAGGTATTATCTAACAACTGTTAGAATGCCTATTATCAGAAAGACAAGAGATAACAAGTGATGGTGAGAATGTGGAGAAAAGGGAACCCTGTACAATGTTTGTGGGAATGTAAATTTGTATAGTCACTATAGAAAGCAGTATGCAGAGTTAAAAAAAAATTAAAGATATAACTACCATATAATCCAGCAATCTCACTTCTGGCATTTATACAGAAAAAACGGAATCACTGTCTCAAAGGGATATTTGCACAGCCATTTTCACTGCAGCATTATTCGCAATAAACTAGACGTGAAAACAACCTAAGTGTTCATCGATGGTTAAATGGATAAATAAGAGGTGGTATATATAAATAATATATATATATATATATATATATATATACACACACACACACACACACACACACACACATACATACACACAATGGAATATTATACTATTATACAGCCATAAAAAGATAATCCTGTCAGTTGCAGCAACACTAATGGATCTTGGGGGCATTATTCTATGTGACCTGTCAGACAGAACAAGTAAAATACTGCATGACCTCACTTCTATGTGAAATTTTAAAAAGCCAAATTCATGTAAACAGAGAATAACAAAGTTGTTATTAGTCTATAAAATCTATAAAGGGACCTTATACAATGTTATATGCCAATTATATCTCAAAAATATTTATATATACTTTATACATACATAAAGCTGGAAAAAATTAAAAATAGAAGAAAACAAATAGGCTGTCTGGTAGAAACTAAAATATATCTCTTAATTCTTTTATAAAAGTTAACAGAAAGTAGAGCATGCAACTCTTGTTCTCATGATCATGAGTTTGAGCCCCATGTTGGGTGTAGAGATTACTTAAATAAAAAAAATTAAATTAGAAATTATGTTTTAGATTTCAACCTTCAAGTCAATTAGAGATAAATATGAATCTTCCACATTTTTTCTCTCTGAAGTTGGACAGTTACATTCAAATAATTAAAGGCTGTATGAAGAGAGACATGTATCATATTTCCTGTTATCTTTTTTGTGCTAATACAAATTAGAATTTAAAATGTTTTTCAAGCAATGTGTCAATAATAAATCAGTGAATCTATTAATCATACACAAAATAATCACTGAGTGTATTCCAATGTGGGAAATATGGGAGAAATGTGTTCTTGGGAAGTGTTCTCATGGGATGTTTTGGTGAGTGTATAGGTGTTCATTTTAAAATAAATTTATGATGTGTTTATTTTTTCAACTGATGCACCATTTATAGAAAATTTTAAAAATATAGAACACTAGTAAGAGTTTGATAGGTAGAAACTGTAGTTTCAACTTGGTATAATGAGTACATGTTGCAGCTTCCACCCTTACATTAATCTATAAAAATTTTTAAAAGAATATTTTAAAAATTAATGAAGATATTACTATATTCAAATATAGGAATGATAAATCACAAGAGAAAAGAAAACAAAAGCAGATAAATTTAATCAGAGAGATAACCCAGAGAGAGGCTCAGAGCCTAGGATGCATATGGGATCTAGTGGGAGAGTACTGGGTTTTTAAAAAGAATCAACACCAAGGGACCTTAATGTCTAGAGGTTCTTGACACTAATAACAGAAATAAACTGAGAGACAAATAATTGGGGATTAGTAGGAACAGAGCAGGAGAGAGCAATGAGGCTGGCTTATACTTGAGCATTCTTTCTCTAATTCTCTTATGATTCTGAAAGCTGTGATAAAGGCGTCTGTTTCCAGGAGGAAGAAGTGCTTGGAGATGATAAAGCCTGTAGATGAGTATGTCTATACTAAGAATAAATAAATAAATAAATATATATATGTTTATATATATATATATATTTTCATATATATATGTTTATATATATATTTTTTCATATATATATATATATATATATGTTTTCCCAGAAGATCAATTGTAGTGAAACTATCCAACTTGCAGTATGCTCCACTCATTTATCCTTCTCCTAAAAACTATCTCTCCTGTGCCCCCAAAGCAGGCTGTATAGTCAGATTTAGCTGATTGTCTTGGAGTAAATCTCAGTTACCAGGATGAGCTCACAATAACAAAATATAGGTCATTTGAGACATGTAAACACCACAAAAGTGAGACAATACAGATGTGTGAAACCAGAGCTAATGGAGAAGGCAGATCAGGACTTACATATAAGTATAATTATATAAATATAAGAACTGACATTCATGACACAAGAAAGAATAGCCACAAAAATTAAAATATATAAATAATTTTATAAATAAATATGAGTTTCAATATGTTGATATTCAATAGATGAATTGAATAGAACAGACACACAAGAACAGAGAATTAATAAACTGGACAATTTGGCTAAGCAATTCTCAATGCAGCACAAATGAATGGAAAGATGAAAGGTAGTTTTAAAAGGTTAAGTTAATAAACACATAGATTACAGAAGGGCCAGAATCCACCTAATGTAGTTCAAAAAGAGTAACACCTAATTTAATCTAATACAGAGAAACTTGCACCCACCAAAGATTGGACATTCTTTCAAATGCACATAGAACATTATTAAAAATAGAGCACAAGGAAATAGCAAAAAAAATTAAGGAATAAAAATTATAAAGACCATGTTGCCTCACAAAAATGCAATAAAACTAGAAATAAAAAAATACCCTCAGTTATAGAAAATATATTTGGAAAACAAATGTATCTACTACTACAAATTAATTGATTAAAGAAAAGATAACATAATAAAAGTTATGAGATACAATAAAATGACAAAATACTATACTGAATTGTGGGAATTCAGAAAGAAGGACAAATAATATGCATTTTAAGAGAATAATTGGCAGTATTCATAAATACTTTAAATATTGGATATAACAGAAGAATGAGTCAAATATAAGTAGGATCTAAGAGATGTTTTGAAAAACTAGTGGGACATTTATTTTAGTGAGGCTGGAAGGAGAAAATTTTCAAGATGGAAACTACATTTTGGCAGAAAACCTCGGAAGAGTTAATAGTTGATGGTATGTGCATTAATGACACCTCTGAGATGAAGAATGTATAAAGAAGAGCAAAAGATCAAAGACTGAAAGAACCTTTAGTAATCCCCGTATTTTGATGATGATAAGAGTAAAAGGCGATTAGGTCTAAAACAAAAATGTTTAGATAAGAAGAAAAACCCAATGCACCAAATGTCATTAAATTCAAAATATGAGAGAATTTCAAGGAGTGGGAAATAATTAACCGTGACTAATTCAGTAGAGAAGTTAGTAATAAATGGAATAGAGAAAAAACAGTTGGATTTAGCAAGATTTTCACATCCAACTTTCTTTTTTTATATGAAATTTATTATCAAATTGGTTTCCATACAACACCCAGTGCTCACCTCAACAGATGCCCTCCTCAATGCCCATCACCCACTTTCCCCTCCCTCCCAACCCCCATCAACCCTCAGTTTATTCTCAGTCTTTAAGAGTCTATTATGGTTTGGCTCCCTCCCTCTCTTTTTTTTTCCTTCCCCGCCCCCATGGTTTTCTGTTCAGTTTCTTAAGATCCACATATGGTAAACTTTCAAGAAAGCAATACGAGTAGAATAGTCATGGAAAAATGCCTGATAAATTAAATTATTTAAGAACAAAATGAATATATCATGTTCTAGAGATGTTTATCAGTAAATTTATTTATTGTAATCACTTCTTTTGATGATAGGCCCTATTGTAGAAGGTGAGGTGTTGGATAAGCAAGTTAAGTCAAGAATTATGGTTTATCCATTAATACTCCTTTCTGCTTTTTTCTATCTTGTTAATGCTTGTTAATGTTTTAAGATTTGATCACAAAAGGTATGTAAAGCTCATAAAACTTTAGGAGGATTTCATCTGTACGTATATAATAGTTACTGTTTTGGTTCACAAGGCAGATAATTATGTCATATCTGATTATAAGTCTGTAATTATAAGTTAGGCTTCATTGGTAGCCACATTAATTCTGCTGATTGAACATGAAATACTCCTTCAGTGGTAAAAAGCTAGTGTGGCTTCTAAAATGTTGTGTTCCTCTTGCTTCCAGAGACATGTCTAGTAAGAAATTGCTACAGGGTGCCTGGGTGTCTCAATCAGTTAAGTGGCCAACTCTTGATTTCAGCTCAGGTCATGATCTCATGATCTTGAGATCAAATCCTGCATTGGGCTCTTCAATGAGCATGAAGTACATTTATGATTCTCTCTCTCCCTCTCCCTCCGCCCCTCCCCAGCTTGTTCTCTCTCTCTCTCTCTCTCTCTCTCTCTCTCTCTGTCTCTCTCAAAGAAGAAGAAAGAGAAGAAGAAGAAGAAGAAGAACAAGAAGAAGAACAAGAAGAAGAACAAGAAGAAGAAGAAGGACAAGGAGGAGGAGAAGTTGCTATGGCTGAGGTCAAAGAGGTTGCTCCTTGGGTTCTCTTATAGGATTTTGATGGTTTTCTGTCTCATATTTAGATATTTCATCCATTTTGAATTAATTTTTGTGTAAGGTGCAAGTGGTCCAGTTTCATTCTTCTGCATGTCATTGCCCAATTTTCCCCATGCTATTTGTTGAAGAGACTGTCTTTTTCTCATTGGATATTCTTTCCTGCTTTGTCAAAGATTAGATGACCATATAGCTGAGCATCTATTTCTGGGTTGTCTATTCAGTTAGATTGTTCTATGTGTCTGTTTTTGTGTCATTACCATACTTTCTCAATGATTACAGCGTTGTAGCACAACTTGATGTCTGGAATTGTGATGCCTTCCACTTTCCTTTTATTTTTCAACACTGATTTGGCTATTCAGGGTCGTTTCTGGTTCCATAAAAAATTTAGAATTGTTTGTTCTAGCTATGCAAAAAATGCTGATGTTATCTTTATAAGAGTTGCATTGAATGTGTATATTGCCTTGGATACTATAGATATTATAACAATATATGTTCTCCCAATCCAAGAGCATTTCCATGTTTTTTCAATCTTTTCTTTTCTTTTGTCTTTTTCAATTTCTTTCATAATTGTTTGGCAACCTACAGAATAGAAAAAGATATTTGCAAATATCTGACATATCAGATAAAGATATCTGATATCCAGAATCTATAAAGAATCTATCAAAATCAACACCCAAAAGACAAACAGCCCAATTAAGAAATTGGCAGAAGACATGAAGAAACACTTCTCCTAAGACATACAAATGGCTAACAGACACATGAAAAAATGCTCAACATCACTCATCATCATCAAGGAAATACAAATCAAAACCACAGTTAGATACCACCTCACATCTGTCAGAATGGACAAAATTAACAACTTAGGAAACAACATATGTTGGTGAGGATGCAGAGAAAGGGAAACTCTTTTGCGTTGCTGATGGAAAGGCAAACTGGTAGAGCCACTCTGGAAAACAGTGTTAAAGAAAGTTAAAGATAGAACTTTAACTCAGAAAGTGAAAGATAGAACTACCCTATGGCCCAGCAATTTCACTACTAGGTGTTTACCCAAAGGATACAAAATACTGATTTGAAAGGGCACATGTACCCTAATGTTTGTAGCTGCACTATCAACAATAGCCAAATTATGAAAAGAACACAAATATCCATCGACCGAGGAATGGATAAAGAAGATGTAGTGTATATATACAATGAGATATTACTTGGCTATCAAAAAGAAGGAAATCTTGCCATTTGAAACAACGTGGATGGAAATAGAGTGTCTTATGCTAAGCAAAATGTCACTCAGAGAAAGAAACATACTGTATGATCTCACTCATATGTGGAATTTAAGAAACAAAACAGATGAGAATAGTAGAAGGGAAGAAAAAATAAGATAAAAACAGAGAGGGGGGCAAATCATAAGAGACCCTTAACTATAGAAAACAAACTGAGAGTTGCTGGAGGGGAGGTGAATGGGGGATGGGCTAAATGGGTGATGAACATTAAGGAGGGCATTTGTTGTGATGAACCCTGGGTGTTATATGTAAGTGATAAATCACTAAATTCTATTCCTGAAACCAATACTACACTAACTTGAATTTAAATAAAATCTTGGAAAGAAAAAAATTGAAAAAATAGAATGTTGCCTGTATATAAGAATAATGTGACTCCCTTATAATTCAAAAAATACATGGTGCCTGGGTAGTTCCAAGTTAATAAACCAGATATTTTCTGAAATCCATGGGTGATCCACAAGTACATTAAATTGTGTACATGTGTAATAGTAAAAAAAAAATGGGAGAAGATAATGGGGACCAATGCTAGTAATTAAACAGAAAAATCTAAGAAACATAAAAATAAGAATTTTATTAATATTTATTCATATATAAATCCTAGCTGTTTTAAAAGGAAAAGGTGATTATTATAGTAGAATAGAGAAATCTGAAATTATTTTATCCAGATTTTAAAGCGTTGTCTGGGAAATTACAAAGATTCTGGAAGTTGGTGATACTTTTGTATTGTTAATTTCAGTTTAAAACTCAATATTTTGTTTTTCTTTCAGATGGGAGTATAATTTTAACTATTCATATTGTTTTATAATTACAGTTAGGGTCCTTTTTGAATCATAATAGGGGCACTTATGAAATACATATCATTTGTCAAGCATTGTGCTAGGTATTTTTTATAATAGTCTCCTTTAATCTTCACAATTATTAAATGAAGGGAGTCTTAGTTTACTAATTTTTTATATGAGGATACTAAAACTGAGAGACAGGTTAAGTAACTTGTCCAAGGGTACCCAATAGTAAAAAGCAGAGCTAAGAGTTATATAACCTAAACCATCTGACTACAAAACCTGTGTTCCATTCTCTGTACTAATCTGTCACAAACATAATGAAAATAAGGAGAAAGACAATTTTAGAATGAAGGGAAAGGATTTTAAAAAATCCAGCTAATTATGTAATAGTTAGAAATTGCTGAGGGGTGCCTGGGTTGCTCAGTGGGTTGAGCATCCAACTCGATTTCAGCTCAGTTCACAATCAGGCGGTTTATAAGATGGAGCCCCCCATCAAGCTCTGGGCTGTCAGTGAGGAGCCTGCTTGGGATTCTTTCTCTCCCTCTGTCTCTGCCCCTCCCCCACTTGCATTCTCTCTAGCTCTCAAAATAAATAAATACACATTAAAAAGAAGAGAAATTGCCTGAGATAGACTAACTAGGCAAAAGCTCAAGGTGTGCATGCATGCGTGTGTGTGTGTGTGCGCGCGCGCATGTGATTGATCACTTTGAAGTGGGAAATTTTTAATCAGATACTTCCAAGGTTGGTTCAAGTGTGCTCAAGATTATGGAGATGAGAGTGGCATGGGATATGAGAAACTAAGCAATGTGTAACTTCACAACTTGGTGAGGACCAATTCAATTTATTTTAGTTTAAATGCAGCATCTTTCAGGAAAAGTGACTTTATACCTACCAGAGGTGACACTGATATTGAGTTCCTATAGGTATTCCTGTAGCTTTTAACTCAGCATGAGGCCTGACTATAAGATTTTCTAGTTGTGTAATTCTTAAGGAACTGAGTGCTCCGGGCAGCCATTTTCTTTTTAATAACATAAGATTAATGGGAGACAAGAGAGGAGGTGCAAATAGAATTATACATGTTTTACACATGTAAAACTTGAAATACAAGATTACAGACTTCTGAATAAGGGGGCATATTGTTCTCTGAGTCAAGAATAGACTAAATTAGTAACTGGAATTTTCTTTCTTTCTTCTTTCTTTCTTTCTTTCTTTCTCTCTTTCTAGAAATAATAACAAAGTTTTCTCAGGGTGGGTTTCATAGAAATTCCTTTGATATACTTTCTTTTTTTTATTAGTTTACAATTTTTTTAATGTTTATTTTTGAGACACAGAGTGAGACGGAGCACGAGGGGGGAGGGGCAGAGAGAGAGAGAGGGAGACCCAGAATCTGAAGCAGGCACCAGGCTCTGAGCTGTCAGCACAGAGCCCCACACGGGATGGAGCAAATGATGGCAATTAACAAACATTGCTCATAATCATTCTATTTCCTTTTAATGATTATTTCTCTTATTTGACAACTCTATGTGTACAGAGATGAAAACTAAATTAATCAAAGAATCTAATATAGTATATTGTGTCATATAGGTATTCAGCATAATTTGTGCTTATGAACTACCTAACAGTGAGTCAATAATTGCCATAAGTGGCTGATAGTGATATCACTCATTGATTTATTCATTAACCTGACAGTGAAGTGTAGGATAAATAGAAAAGGCTACATTTATCCATTCATTTATCTCTTAGACATAACTAGAAAATAAATTCTTAGTGACACAAGTTATACAGAAAGGGTTAAAATGTTATCTAGTTTAAAAGTATGTATATTCAGTAGTGCTAATGCACAAAATGGTTTATCTAATAAAACTAACTAAAGATGGCTGTGACTCCTCCCTTATCTCATCATGTGTATGGTTCTAAAATTTGTGATTGTTCTTTGTTTAGAGAAAAGCTATAGATGTCTCCCATGATAAAAATCCTTTATACTTCAATATTTTACATTTTTTTTCAAAGTAATTTCATATCCATTATTTAACTTGATCCTCACAATAATGCTATAAAATAGGTAGAACATATATCACAGTGCACTGAATGCTCTGGGGCACCAGAGCAAACTCACAGGGATACCATGGGATAATTTTAATTTTCAAGGGAAACAGTAATATTCAACACTGAGGTAATTTACAGTGTCAACATTTAATATCAATACATTATTTTTGATGATCATATCATTAGAAGTTGGGTTTATGGCAATTGTGATAAAAAAGCAAGTACTGTATGAAATTTAATGTGGGTGGTGGTGTAAAATCTAATTCCAGGGCTTAAGAAATTGTAATAGTCAGACTCATTTTACTAGCAAGCAATTCTTGTTGTATACAAATGAAATATAAATGTTGGTTTTTATTTCCATTCATGCATATTGTTTTTTTAAAGGTTTATGTATTTATTTTTGAGAAAGAGAGAAAGGAGGTGGGACACAAGAGAGAGAGAATCCTAAGCAGGTTCTGCACTGTCAACACACAGCTGGCTGCAGGGTTTGAACTCATGAACCACAAGATCATAACCTGAACCAAAATCAATAGTTGGATACTTAACAGACTGAGCCACACAGGTTCTCATTTTTATGCTGTTTTCCCCCCAAAAAGCTAAGTTATTAGGGTATATAGTATGTTGCTTAGACCTAATTACTTCGTAAACAGGAATGTTAGATGTTTCTGTAGGTCTAAGAGTACCATGACAAAATTACTAACACACTGAGGTGCCATGAACTGAGAAAGTTTGGGAAACTCCATTATTAATGAAGGACTTTTCTCAGAATCACAGATGAAACTAGGACATCGTTATGACTTTGTGAAAGTGAAGCACAGGGTGCTGGAGGGTAAGCCCGGGTTCAACAACAGACACAAGACATTGAAACAGAGAAATCTGTTCCTCATAAGTCCTGGAGAAAGTACATGGCACAACTCAAGGGACAGAGGGATCGGTGCAGGGTACAGACAAAAAAAAAAGGGCAAGACCTGGGGAACATGTTTTTATTAGAGTCTGTGGGTGGACTGTTTTGGGTTTCCTGGGCTAGAGCAGATTGGTCAGTTCATACTAAAAAGTGGAGCTTTATTAAGCCCAATTAAGGTCTTATCTAGGGATCACATAAGGCATAAAAGCACTGGAGGTTGAAGATACTTGATGACAAGTGTTGGCAAAGTCATTTCAGGAACTCACATTTGCTTGTGACTCTGTGGGCTGCTCTCTAGGTCATGCACTTATATGATGTGGCTAGTGTCGATTTAAAGTCCTTGAATCCTTCAGGCTGCTTGGTCTAACAAAATGGAGACTGAGGTAGCAATACCATGGAATAGGTTAACTAAACTATCGACAGTCCTTATATTTTGATTACACGCTAATATTCCTGCCTCTATATTATGCTGGCTCTCCTTTGTCCACACATGATGACATCTTGTTTTTATTCTATTTTCCATCACTCACTAAGATGTCAGGTGTCTGCTTTTGCAGTTTTCATTAATGTATGAGACTGATAAAGATAGAGATAGTCCATAAATGATGCAAAGATGAAAAATAGGTGCATTTATGTGCATGTATATTGTTTTGCTTAGTGTATTAAAGCTACTTAGAATATAAAAATAGAATAGGTCTCCACCTAAAAGCAGCTTCTCAGCTTCTTCTAGAACCCCTGTCAGGTTAAGCTTACTCATTTTCACTCCAGCCTTCACCATGTCCATCATGGTGACCCAGAGGTCTTACAGAGTGCCCATTTTCAGCCCCCAGGCTTTCAGAAGCCACTCATACATGAGCATGCCTGGTTCCTGCATCAACTCCATGACCTTATCACAGTTGGGCAGTAGAAGCAACTTCAGGGGTAGCCTGGATGCCATCATGAATTATTTTCAGGGGCTATGGCAGGGCTGGAAGTATGGAAAACATCACAGCTATCTCAGGGAACCAAAGGCTGCTGAGCCCCCTTAAGCTGGAAGTGGGCCCCAACATCCAGGCTGTGCACACCTAGGAGAAGGAGCAGATCAAGACCCTGGACAAGTTTTCCTACTTTGTTGACAAGATGTGGCAGCTGGAGTAGCAGAAAAACATTCTGGAAACCAAGTATAGCCTCCTTAAGCAGCAAGAAACAGCTCAGAACAACATTAACAATATGTTTGAAAGCTACATCAACAACCTTTGGTGGCAGCTGGATACACAGCCAGGAGAAGCTGAAGCTGGAGGTTGAGCTTGACAACATGCAAGGGCTGGTGGAGAACTTCAAGAATAAGTAGGAGAAGGAGATCAAAGAGTATGAAGACATAGAGAATGACTTTGTCCTCACCAAGAAGGATGTAGACAAAGCTTACATGAATAAGGTAGAGCTGGAATCCTGCCTGGGAGGGCCGACCAAGGAGATCAGCTTCTTTAGACAGCTTTATGAAAAGGAGATCTGTGAGCTGCAGTCCCAGATCTTGGACATGTTCATATTACTGTACATGGACAGCAGCTGCTCCTTGGACCTGGACAGTATCATCACTGGGATCAAGCACCAGTAAAAGGAGATTGCCAACCACAACTAGGCTGAGGCTGAGACCATGTACCAGATCTAATATGAGGAGCTGCAGACATTGACGGGGGAGAACGGGTATGACCTCTGTCACAGGAAGATGGAGATTTCCGAGATGAACTGGAACATCCATCTGCTGACTCCAGGCTGATATTGAGGGCCTCCAAGGCCAGAGGTCTTCCATGGAGGTCACCATCACTGATGCTGATCATCGTGGGGAGCTAGCCATTAAGGACACCAATGCCAAGCTAGAGAAGCTGGAGGCCTCCCTGCAGTGAGTCAAGCAAGACACAGCATCACAGCTGTGCTAGCACCAGGTGTTCATGAGCATCAGGCTGGCCCTGTACATCAAGATTGACATATACCACAAATTTGTGGAGTTTAGGGAAAGCCAGCTGGCATCTAAAATGCAGAAAATAAGTGTTGATACTAAGACCACCACTACTCAGGCTGAGCTTGGCCTTTGGGAGCCTCACAAGCCCTGGACTCAACTATGGCCTGAGCTCCTTCCAGTTCAGCTTCAGCTCTGGTGGGGGCTCCAGTTCCTTCAGCCATTTCAGTTCCTCCAGGGCTGTGGTTGTGAAGAAGATCAAAACTCATGATGGGAAGCTGGTGTCCAAATTGTTTGATATCCTGACAAAGTGAACAACTACAGTGGTCTCCCAGCCTCTCTATTTCTGTGGCTGACATAGAGCCTTTGGGGGAAGCATTTGTGCAAGGGAATGTCAGGAACAGGAGACTTGCCTGAGGCTCTACCCCAGTCCTCAGCCTACCCTTGTGGGGAGTCTACTGCCCTGGGTTCTCCCTCTTGCCCATGCCTCCAAATAAAAACCAATTCAAGTGTCTTTTCCCAAATAAAGTCACAGATGGCTCTTCCAATCCCTTCCCCCATCAAAGTAATAGAATAAGCACAAAGTACAAAAGTTCAATAACTTTCTTATATTTTGGTAACAAAACAAGGACAGTTTCAGGAGTGGTGGTAAGAACACAAAGAATTCTATAAGCAGTTGCACACAGACCTCAAGACTTGATGATTTAGTACCATCAGTGTTAAAAAAAACATTAAATTAAATGAAATAACATGACATTTTATGCTTCCTTGCAGGAATGTCTTTGTCTTAAGTGAAGATACACTAAAATTTATTCTACAGAAAACACACAACAAAATTTAGTTGATTTCTTTCAAAACCAATATTAATGAAATAATGAATCCATGAATTCTTTATCATTGCTTAGATCAAATTAATGTGTTCACTGAAGTTTTGTTTTTTCAACTGATTTTTGGTATCTCTAAGAACAGACTCTGTAATTTGACATCATTATATTCCAATGAAATATTTTCCTCCAGATAGAAGTATTTCAATAAATTGCCATCTAAAATAAAATTCAAGGAAGCTGACCAATCATTTCATGACCAAATGTGACATAAAAGAAAAAAATATGTTTTAAGAGAGAAACTAATATTATCTATTTTAACTTGGGCTTTCACAGGTCTGTTTATTGCATTTTTAGTTTCTAAAAATCCAATAATTAAACCATCAGTTCATTTGACATATGCTCTCATCCCCCAGGTGGGCTTTTTTCTGCTGGTAACTCTAAGATAGATAGAACCAAACACAACTAACTCCAAATAATCTGAAAAAGCATTGCAAAATAAACTTGAAAGATCCCTTCCAGGTTCATTTCGCTAACACCAGTCTATAATTGACAGTTGTTTAGTACGATATTCTATAATACTGTGATTGTTAACTACAGGAATGAACGTTAAAAATGGTGGTCATTAACACACCTGAAATGTTTAATTTTAACCTTCACAAAGTCATGACCTTCATTTCCTTCCATCGAGAGTGAAGAATTCAATATTTTACTATTGTTTTTTTTCTCCCTATAGCCCAAGCTACCATGACTGATGACTGACAAGTCTACAAGTATTCACTTTTATATAACTTTTATAGCTGTACCAGTACACTGTAATTTAGGACTTTCTAAACATTTAAATACAAAATTTTATAGCTTAAGCACCACCAGGCCATGGAAACTCCACAGTAATCTGGCAAAACAGTTGTTAGAAGTAAAGGAAATTAAAAAAAAAAGAAGTAAAGGAAATTCTCAATGAAATGAGCACTACAGTATATTCTTAATATGTGTTTTCAAATGTGTACAAATCTTTGTGGATTGATTGTTCATTTGATGAAATCCTTCACATGTTGATTTTTCATTTGACTAAATTTTTTAGATGCTGTGTGGGAGAATTTACTCTGTGCTAATATAGAGTTTTGAAAGATTAAAAAAAGCAGCATGATTCAACATAAGCAATTTTCATAGAGCTTACTGGGAATGACTAATGGGATAAAATGAGGCTAAACCACATAGGCTTTTGTCATTTGGTGCTGCCATAAACAGTACTAGTCACAATAAAAACTAAATGTTATTTCATTGTATAAAATAGAATTTAGATGCTAAATGCTTAACTTTTGCATTATTCACAAAACACTTAGATTTAGCTCTTCTTTGGAGGATAATCAGACTTACAATGGAGATACTGATTTTAATGGTTGACTTTGGAGGCAATTCACTTTAAATGGAATCTAGATTTAGGAAAAAGACAATAGAAATTATTACTATTTTAAAATTTATGGATGTAGTCACCAAAACTCAAGCTTTTTTGTTTTTTCTAAAATCTATATCATACATAAAGTTAATAATTGTAAAAGAAAACAATGCAAGTCATGTGTGGTGAATCATTATGTTTGAGATTACGTTTTAGTTATTTATTTTTAATGGTTATTTTAATTTTGAGAGAGAGAGTGAGAGAGAGAAAGAGACAGAGTGCAAGTGGGGGAGGGGCGGAGAGAGGGGAGACACAGCCTGAAGCAGGCTTAAATTCACAGGGCTCAGATTCACAAATACGAGATCATGACCAGAGCTGAAGTCGGATGCTTAACTAACTGAGCCACCCGGGCGCCCCTGAGATTCCATTTTAAAATATAGCTAGGTCAGTGTATTTACCTGTTTCTTCTAATGGTTCTAATCATAACATTGGAATTTTAGCATTTAGAAGCATACTGCTTCCAAATAATAAATAAATAAATTAATAAATAAATAAATAGCTGCCTTCACAGTGTAGCTGATATGTCTAATCACCAACTGATATTAGTTTCTTTTTACACAGATGGAAAATATAACAAGCTCCCACATTGTCCAAATTGTGGTTCACGTAAAGGAACTTCTCTTCAGACTTAAAAATAAATATTGTGAGATCCTAAGCATGGTTGTGTTGGGTTATGACACTATCCTTTCCACTTACTGTTTTGTCCCTGTCAGAGGCACCAAAAATTTCTGTAAGAAAGTACAGTAGATACTTTCCATTATGTCATAGTTAAGTTATTAGAAATATCTCTTGGTGTGCCTGGGTGGCTCAGTCAGTTGAGTGTCTGACTATTGATTTTGGCTCAGGTCAAGATCTCATGGTCATGAGATCAAGACCCATGTCAGGGTCCACTATGGGTGTGGAGCTTGCTTAAGATTCTATCTCTTCTTCTCCCTCTTCCCCTCCCCTGATCTCTCTCTCTCTCTCCCAAAAGAAAAAAAGAACTCTCAAAAATCTTCAAAGTCTTTTAGAAATTCCTATGGTCCACCATCTATTATTTTATCTAAGCTCTTCCCGAAGCTTTTTAAACTTTATATGAATTTAATAGAATCCTAGTGATTTAAGAGAATTTAACACTTCATTTTGGGGTGCCTGGGTGGCTCAGTCGGTTAAGCATCCAACTTCATCTCAGATCATGATCTCACGGTTTGTGGGTTCAAGCCCCACATTGGGCTCTGGGCTGACAGCTCGGAACCTGGAGCCTGCTTTGGATTCTGTGTCTCACTCTTTATCTTCCCTTCCCATGTTCATGCTCTGTCTCTCTCTCAAAAATAAATGAACATTAAAAAAATAAGAAAACACTTTATTTAACATAAAACAACTTAAGTTCCAGAGAAGGTAAATAATTTATTCAGCAAACTAATGAAAACGCTAAGAATCTCAGGCCAGGTTTTCTGACACACAGCCCTTTATATATGTCCTTGTTATCAAATGCTTCATATTTTCTGCTTGTATAACTTCATTATTAATCCCATTTGAATGAGGGGCCTAAAACATGAGTTTTTAAAAACACATAAATTTGTTTTCATCGTGATTTTTTCATTTTTTTTTTTAATTTTTTTTCAACGTTTTTTATTTATTTTTGGGACAGAGAGAGACAGAGCATGAACGGGGGAGGGTCAGAGAGAGAGGGAGACACAGAATCGGAAACAGGCTCCAGGCTCCGAGCCATCAGCCCAGAGCCCGACGCGGGGCTCGAACTCACGGACCGCGAGATCGCGACCTGGCTGAAGTCGGACGCTTAACCGACTGCGCCACCCAGGCGCCCCATGATTTTTTCATATTTTTTAAAAGAGTCTTTTGATGGTTTCCTGTCTCACATTCAGGTTCTTTATCCACCTGGAGTTTATTTTTGTGAATGGTGTAAGAAAGTGGTCTGGTTTCATTCGTCTGCATGTTGCTGTCCAGTTCTCCCAGCACCATTTGTTAAAGAGACTGTCTTTTTTCCATTGGATATTCTTTTATGCTTTGTCAAAGATTAGGTGGCCATACTTTTGTGGGTCAAATTCTGGAGCCTCTATTCTATTCCATTGGTTCATGTGTCTGTTTTTGTGCCAATACCATGCTGTCTTGATGATTACAGCTTTGTAGTAGAGGCTAAAGTCTGGGATTGTGATGCCTCCCGCTTTGGTCTTCTTCTTCAATATTACTTTGGCTATTCAGGGTCCTTTGTGGTTCCATATGAATTTTAGGATTGCTTGTTCTAACTTTGAGAAGAATACTGGTGCAATTTTGATTGGGATTGCATTGAATATGTAGATACCTTTGGGTACTATTGACATTTTAACAATATTTTTTTTTAATTTTTTAACGTTTATTTATTTTTGGGACAGAGAGAGTCAGAGCATGAACGGGGGAGGGGCAGAGAGAGAGGGAGACACAGAATCAGAAACAGGCTCCAGGCTCTGAGCCATCAGCCCAGAGCCCGACGCGGGGCTCGAACTCACAGACCGGGAGATTGTGACCTGAGCTGAAGTCGGACGCCCAACCGACTGAGCCACTCAGGCGCCCCGACATTTTAACAATATTTAATCTTCCAATCCATGAATCCCTAGAGGAGAAAGCAGGAAAAAAAAAAAAAAAAAACCTCTCTGACCTCAGCTGCAGCAATTTCTTACTTGACACATCTCCAAAGGCAAGGGAATTAAAAGCAACAATGCATCATGGGGATCTCATCAAGATAAAAAGCTTCTGCACTGCTAAGGAAACAATCAACAAAACTAAAAGGCAGCCAACAGAATGGGAAAAGATATTTGCAAATGACTTATTGGAAAAAGGGCTAGTATCCAAAATCTATAAAGAACTCACCAGGCTCCACACCTGAAAAACAAATAATCCAGTGAAGAAATGGGCAAAAAAACATGAATAGACACTTCTGTAAAGAAGACATCCAGATGGCCAACAGGCACATGGAAAGATGCTGAACGTTGCTCCTCATCATGGAAATACAAATCAAAACCTAGATACCACCTCATTCCAGTCACAGTGGCTAAAATGAACAAATAGGGAAACTATAGATGCTGGAGAGGATGTGGAGAAACGGGAACCCTCTTGCACTATTGGGAATACAAACTGGTGCAGCCGCTCTGGAAAACAGTGTGGAAGTTCCTCAAAAAATTAAAAATAGACCTACCCTATGACCCAGCAATAGCACTGCTAGGAATTTACCCAAGGGATACAAGAGTACTGATGCAAAAGAGCACTTGTACCCCAATGTTTATAGCAGAACTTTCAACAATAGGCAAATTATGGAAAGAGCCTAAATGTCCATCACCTGATGAATGGATAAAGAAACTGTGGTCTATATGCACAACGGAATACTACTTGGCAATGAGAAAGAATGAAATATGGACTTTTGTAGCAACGTGGATGGAACTGGAGTGTTATGCACAACGGAATACTACTTGGCAATGAGAAAGAATGAAATATGGACTTTTGTAGCAACGTGGATGGAACTGGAGTGTTATGCTAAGTGAAATAAGTCATACAGAGAATGATACCATGTTTTCACTGTTATGTGGATCCTGAGAAACTTAACAGAAAACCATGGGGGAGGGGAAGAAAAAAAAAAGTTGAGGAAGCCAAAACATAAGAGACTCTTAAAAAATGAGAAGGGTTTGTGTGTGGGAAGGACAGGAGGGTGGGTAATGGGTATTGAGGAGGGCACCTGTTGGGATGAGCACTGGGTGTTGTATGGAAACCAATTTGACAATAAATTTCATATTAAAAAAATGAGCATTTTTTCTCAATAACTTTAGAGACTCAAATTCAGAAATTTAGACAGTTAAATGAATTAATTGTGAGTCTTTTTATTTTTCCTATAAAGTTTTTCATTGTGTTTTCACAGCTCTGATATAAAGACTTAATTGAAATTTTATACAAAGGGAAGTAAAACAAATGTCAAAATGCTGTTGATAATTGTGCAGTAAGGGAAAGAGCTCTACTCAGAGAAAAGCTTCATTGATGTATTTCAGATAGAAAGAAATCATGCCATTTTCAGCAACGTGGATGGAACTGGAAGGTATTATGCTGAGTGAAATAAGTCAGTCAGGAAAGGACAGATATCATATGTTTTCACTCATATGTGGATCTTGAGAAGCTTAACAGAAGACTATGGGGGAAGGTAAGGGGAAAAATAGTTACACACAGAGAGGGAGGGAGGCAAACCACAAGAGACTTTTAAATACAGGGAACAAACTGAGGGTGGATATGTGGGTGGGGGAGAGGGTAAAATAGATAATGGCATTGAGGAGGGCATTTGTTGGGATAAGCACTGGGTGTTGTATGTAAGGGATGAACCATGGGAATCTACCCCAAAAACCAAGAACACACTTTACACACTGTATGTTAGCCAATTAGACAACAAATCATATTTTAAAAAGTTATCTTATTTAGAGTGAATAAATTACACAAATCTTTTTAAAAATCACCTACCCTTTTAGTTAAACACCTATACTATAGCTCTTTTTAACCAATATGTAGATGGGGTCATTGTGGGAAAAATTATATATATTTTATGTGTTTGAACCACTTGACTCTTTTTCATAGATCCAAGCAAATGAGAAATAATAAAAGAGTGAAACATTTTTTTTAAATCCTTGACACTTCACAAAACCATAGCACTTTAGAGCTGGTAGGGAACTTATATCAAGTTCATCTAGCTCAACCTGAGAATTTGGTTCTTATTATTTTTGGAATTCTATTGGAAACTTGGCATCAAATCCAGAAAATAACTAGAAAATATTGACTCTTTATTCTCCTTTCATAGTTCAATAGTTAAAATTTTAAATTTTAAAAATAGATATGGAGAGAGAAAGATAGCAGAGTAGGAGGACACTGAGCTCATCTCTTCCCATGGACAAACCAAGACAAAAATTACATGCAATGCAACTCACTCTGAAAATAACCTGAGACTGGCAAAGCATATCTTGTACAGCTAAAGTCATAAAGACAAGGTCACATAGGGAATAGTGGGAGGGGAAGAGACACGGTAAAGAACCAAACTCATCATGCTGGTGACCCACAAATGGGAAGGATATCATAGGCATGGAGAAGTTCTCTGATAATTGAGGGAATCAAGCCCCAAATCAGGCACCCAAACCCTGGGGATCTGCATCAGGAAGATGAGCCCCTATATCTGATTCTGAAAATTGTCAGGGCCCAGCTCTGGGAGCTGTGAAAATCAGTGAGGTTTTACTCTGAGAGAGCTAGAAGGCTATTAAAAAATTTGAGTTTCTGGGGTGCCTGGGTGGCTCAGTTGGTTAAGCCTCCGGCTTTCAGCTCAGGTCATAATCTCGTGGTTAGTGAATTCGAGCCCCTCTGCTGTTAGCACAGAGCCCACTTCAGATCTTCTGCTTCCCTCTCTCTGTCCCTCCCTTGTTCTCTTGCACCTTTCTCTCTGTCTCTCTCTGTCTCTGTCTCTGTCTGCCTCTCTCTCTCTCCCTCATGAATATACATTTAAAAATTTAAAAGAAAAACTGAGTCTCTGTTCTTCAAGGGCCAATACACTATGTCACTTGGCCTGAGATCCACCACAGAAGCAGCTGTTTGAAAAGTGCAAAGGGTATATATGAAGGATATTTATTTGACTAATTTTAGCAAGTGTGTTAGAGGGACAGGGATCTGCAGGAGTTTGCTTTGAGAATAGTATTGCTGGTAGATGTCATTTTTATTGCTCTCTTTCAGTCTTCCTGACTGGACACATGGGGAAGCATTTCTGAAACTCTCCATCTACTTTGCTAGCACAGCTTAGTCTGACCAGGTGTTCCCTTGTGGGCCTGCCCCACCCAACCCACCCACCCCAGCAGTCACACCTCCAAAACAGCTCCCACTCCACCATATCTGGCAGGCAGCCTCAGTTGGGGCTGGTATTTCTCCAGAGTGATTACCACTCTGCCAGACTGAGCAGACAGCCCAGGCCAGAACTGGCACCCTTCCAGAGTGATTTCTGCCCTGGGAAGGAATGGAGGAGCTAGCCCCATAGATCAGCATGCACACAGTAGCTACAGCCAGGTCTCTCAATCAGCTGCACTGGGTGATAGCCTCAACCACAAGTGTGCTTGCAGTGGCTCGAGCTGGACCTTTCAGTTACGCATGCTAAGGGCAAAGTCATTCCCAGCAGTGCAACCATAGCAATAGAGGTGTGTTATTATAGACAGCTGGACTGAAGACTGGCCCTCTATACCAGAACACCCATAGTAGATGAAGGAAGGCTTCTCAGGTATGCCAGGGGTAAGCCCTACCCACCAATGCACCCATAACAGTAATGGCTGATCTTTGCAGATAGCTGGGCTGAAGACTAGCGTCACCCACCAGAATGCCCACAGCAGTCATTGCCTAGACACAATGGGACAGCGCATGCAACACACACAGAAGACAATTCTAAAGTGCTTGGTGCTGGTGACCAAGGTAGATTGCACTAGTTGGTATCCAGGACAACTTTATATATATGGTCACTAATTTTAAGACAATGAGATGTAGCTGACCTACCTAATACACACTAACAAATCCCAAGGGTCAGACAAAATAAGGAGAACAAGGAAAAATACCCAAATGAAAGAAGAGAAACACACACCTCCTCTCCCCAAACAAACTAAACAAAATAAAGATCTGCAATATACCTGAAAAACAGTTTGAAGTAATGGTCATAAAAATACTCACTTGACTTGAGAGAAGAGTGAATTATGTCAGTGAGAACTTAAGAAAGAAAAATAAAAGATAAAAAAAAGAACCAAAGCAGAAGTATATAATAATTGGAAATTTAAAAGATACTAGAGGAAAATCAAAGGCAGATTAGAGGATACAAAGGAATAAATCAGTGATCTGGAAGATAAAGTAGAGGAAAGTAACAAAAATTAACAGTAAAAATGTAGAAATTAAAAATTAATTCTACAACAATTGACATTCTACAATCATGTCAAGTGTAATAACATTCATATTATAGGGGCCACAGTAAAAGCAGATAGATAAAAGGAGACAGAAGAATTATTTGAAAAAAAATAATAGCTAAAAATAATAGCTAAAAACTGAGCCTGGGTGGCTCGGTCAGTTGGGCATCCAATTTCAGCTCAGGTCATGATCTCACACTCCGTGAGTTCGAGGCCCACGTTGGTCTCTGTGCTGATAGCTCAGAGCCTGGAGCTTGCTTCGGATTCAGTGTCTCCCTTTCTTTCTTCTCCTCCCTGCTCATGCTCTGTCTCTCTGCCTCAAAGATAAATAAAAACATTTTTTAAAAATGTGGCTGGGGAACCCAAGGCCCAGGTTAGGCCAATTCAAAATATGCTTACTTTTAAATACATTAAATTTATAAGAGGAATTGTTACAAATTTTAACTGAGTTTTCTAGAGATGAAACAGATTGAAACACATGATCTTCCAACCCTTTGTGATATGATCTCCTCAAGTAACAGGCCTTTCCAATAAACCCCAACCAATCATATACACCATACATAAATAACACTTATTGATGGGATAATCCATGGATTGTTTGTCCTGCTAGAATTTTCAGAAACCTTCCTGGTTTCTAATAATTTATCCTTTTAAGGTTAGGAGTAAAAATTGACATTTGGATAGTGCCTGTTTAATCTAAGTCAGTCAAACAAAGCAAACAATTCAGGCCAAAAAGAAAATCTATCTTTAGCAATAAACTGGAGTTTTAAATGATAATGTACCACCTGTTAGGAGAAATACAGGGATCATCAAAGGGAAAAACTGGAAAACACTAAGGAAAAGTCTCTAGTTCATGATTACTGTAATCACAATCAGAATAATCAATTAGAAGTGTCGTTTTGAAGTTTGATATGATTTATTAGTCACCATTTCAACCCTGCTTTTGTGCTTACCTTTAAAAAAGTTTTATAATTTTTTATTTAAATTCAATTAATTAACATACAGTGTAATATTAGTTTCTTGATACAATAAAGTGATTCAACACTTCTGTACAGAACTCACTGCTTATTTCCAATGACATGGATGGGGCTACAGAGTATTCTGCTAAGTGAAATAAGTCAGAGAAAGACTAAGACCATAAGATTTTACTCATCTGTGGAATATGAGAAACAAATGAGCAAAGAAGGGGAAAAAAGAGAGAGAAACCAAGAAACAGACTCTTGGGACACCTGGGTGGCTCAGTCTGTTAAGCATCCAACTCTTGATTTCGACTCAGGTCATGATATCACGGTTTATTCGATTGAGCCCTGTATTGGGCTCTGGATTGTCATCACAGAATCTTTTGGGATTCTCTCTCTCTCTCTGTCCTTCCCCTGCTCTCTCTCTCTCTCTCTCTCTCAATAAGTAATTAAGTATTTTTTAAAGAAAAATACTCTTAACCATAGAGAACAAACTGATGGTTACCAGAGGTGAAGTGGGTGGGGGATGGGTTAAATAGGTGTTGTAATTAAGCAGTTGTATTAGTTCCTTATATATTTTAGATACTAATTCTTTATCAGATATGTCATCTGTAAATATCTTCTCCCATTCCATAGGTTGACTTTCAGTTTGGTTTATTGTTTTCTTCACTATGCAAAAGGTTTCAATTTTGATGGAAGTCCAAATTGTTCATTTTTGCTTTTGTTTCCCTTGCCTCAGGAGACATATCTAGAAAAAAAGTTGCTATGGATGATGTCAAAGGAGTTACTGCCTGTGTTAGCCTCTAGAGTTTTTATGGTTTCATTTTTACAATTTGTATTTATTTTTGAGAGTTAGAGACAGAACATGATCAGGGCAGGGATGGAGAAATAGGGAGACACAGAATGTGAAGCAGGCTCCATGCTCCAAGCTGTCAGCACAGAGGCCAATGTGGGGCTCAAACCCATGAACAGTGAGATCATGACCTGAGTGGAAGTCGGATGTTCAACTGAATGACCCACCCAGGCACCCCTAGAATGTTTGTGGTTTCAGTTCTCAAATTCAGGTATTTATTCCATTTTGAATTTATTAATCTGTATGTGTAAAAGTGGTCCAGTTTCATTCTTTTGCATGCCACTGTCCAGTTTTCCCAACACCATTTGTTGAAGAACCTGTCTTTTTCTCAGTGAATATTGATTCCTACTTTGTCAAAGATTAATTGTCCATATACTTGTGGGTTCATTTCTGGGTTTTTATTCTGTTCCGTTGATCTATTTTTGTGCCATTGGCATCGTGTTTTGATCAATAGAGCTTTGTAATATAACTTGAAGTTACATTGTGATGCCTTCACATTTGCTTTTCTTTTTTCAATATCCCTTTGGCTATTTAGGGTTTTTTGTGGTTCCATACAAATTTTGGGGTTGTTTGTGCTACCTCTGTGAAAAATGCTGGTGGTATTTTGATAGGGATTTCAACAAATGTTTAGATTGCCTTGGGTAGTATAAAAATTTCAGGAATATCTGTTCTTACAATCCAGGAGCATTGAATGTCTTCTCATTTCTTTGTGTCATGTTCAGTTTCTTTCATTAGTGTTTTACAGTTTTCAGAATACAGGTTCCCCCCCCCCCTTGCCTTAGGTTTGTTCCTAGTATCTTATGGGTTTTCGTAAAATTGTAAATGGGATTGGTTCCCACATTTCTGTTTCTGCTGCTTCATTATAGATATATAGAAAAGAAACAGATTTCAAAAAATTGATTTTGTACCCTGCGATGTTACTGAATTTGTGTATCATTCCTAGAAGTGTTTGGGTGGAGTCTTTCCAGTTTTTTTTTTTTTTTTTAATAAAAAGTATCATGTCAGGGCCTCTGGGTGGCTCAGTCAGTTAAAACTCCAACTCTCCATATTGGTTCAGGTCATGATCTCATGGTTTTTGAGTTTGAGCCCCACATTGGGCTCTGTGTTGACAGGGCAGAGCCTGATTGGTATTCTCTCCCTGCTCTCTGCCTCGCCCCTGCTCAGTCTCTCTCTCTCTCTCTCTCTGTCTCTCTGTCTCTCTGTCTCTCTCTCAAAAATAAGTAAATAAACATTAAAAAATATCATGTCATCTGCAAATAGTGGAAGTTTTATTTCTTCCTTGCCAATTTAGATATATTTATTTATTTTGTTGTCTGTTGTGGTTAGGACTTCAGCACTATGTTAAATAACAGTGGTGAGAGTGCACATCCTTGTCTTATTCCTGACTGTAGAGGAAAATATCTGTTTTCCCCATTGAAGATATTAGTTGTGGGTTTTTTCATTTCTGGCCTTCATTATGCTGAGGCATGTTTATTCTAATCCTATGTTGTTGAGGATTTTTACCAAAATGGATGTTATAATATGTCGTGTTTTTTTCTGCATCTTTTGAAATGATCATATGGTTCTTATCCTTTCTTTTATTAATGTGCTGTATAACATTGACTGATCTGTGAATATCGAACCAATCTTGCAACCCAGGAATAAATCCCATCTGGTCATGATGAATTATATTTTACTGTATTGTTGGATTTGGTTTGAAAATATTTTTATCATATTTTGCATTTTTTAAGTTGTTATTACATTAAAGCTAGTACACTGTAAAACTGGTTTCAGGTGTACAATTTAGTGATTCAGCATTTACATACAACACCTGGTACTCATTACAAGTGCTCTACCTAATCTCCATCACTTATTTACCCATCCCTACACCCAGATCCCCTCTCGTAACCATCAGTTTGTTCTCTATAGTTAAGAGTCTGTTTCTTGGTTTGCCTCACTCTTTTTGTCTGTTTTCTTGTCTGTTTTGTTTCTAGAAATCCACATATAAGTGGAATAATATGGTATTTTTCTTTTTCTGACTGACTTATTTAGCTTAGCCTAATATTCTCTAGCTCCATCCACATCTTTTAAAATGACAAGGTTTCCTTCTCTTTACGCCTGAGTTATATTCCAGTGTGTGTGTGTGTGTGTGTGTGTGTGTGTGTGTGTGTACTACCATTTTTATCCAATCATCAGTCAATGAAAACATGGACTGTTTCCCTAATTTAACTATTGTAGATAAGGCTGCTATAAATATTGGGATGCATATATCTCTTTGGGTTAAGATATTTTCATTATGTCATTAAATACATAGTAGAGCAATTGCTGGATTGTAGGGAACTTCTATTTTTAACTTTTTAAGGAACCTCCGTACTGTTTTCCAAAGTAGCTACACCTATTTACATTCCCATCAACACTTCAGGAGGATTCCCCTTTTCCAACATTCTCGCCAACACCTATTGTTTCTTGTGTTGTTGATTTTAGCCATTCTGACAAGTGTGAGGTCACATCTCATTGTAGTTTTCATTTATATTTCCCTCATGATCAAAGATGTTGAGCAACTTTTCTTGTGCCTATGGGCCATATGTTTATCTTCTTTGGAAAATATCTACTCATGTGTTCTGCCTATTTTTAATTGTATTATTTGTTATTTGGATGTTGAGTGTTATAAGTTCCTTATAGATTTTGGATACTAACCTTTTATCAAATATGTCATTTGCAAATATATTCTCCCATTCCATAGGTTTCCTTTTAGTTTTATTGACTGTTTCCCTTGCTGTGCAGAAGCTTCTTCTTTTGATGAAGCCCCAAACTTATTTTTTATTTTTTTGCTCTTCCCTCAGGAGACATATCTAGTAAGAAGTTGCTATAGTCAATATCAAAGAGGTTACTGCGTGTGATCTCCTCTAGGATTTTTTAAATTTAATTAATTAATTATTTTAATTTACATCCAATTTAGTTAGCATATAGTGCAACAATAATTTCAGGAGTAGACTCATTAATGCCCCTTACCCATTTAGCCCATTATGTTTCATCTCCGTCCCTGTTTTCATATTATTTTTTCTTCCTCTCTTATGTTCATCTGGTTTGTATCTTAAACTCCGCATATGAGTTAAGGAATGTGAAATTAGTCTTTTTCTCACTAATTTCACTTAGCATGATACCATCTAGTTCCATCCACATAGTTGCAAATGGCAAGATTTCATTATTTTTAATGGCCAAGTAATACTCCAGTGTGTGTGTGTGTGTGTGTGTGTACACACCACATCTTCTTTATCCATTCATTCATTCATCCGTTGATGGACATTTGGGATCTTTCCACACTTTGTCTATTGTCAATAGTGCTGCAATAAACATTGGGGTGCATGTGCCCCATCGAAACACATCTGTATTCTTGGATAAATACCTAGTAGTGCAATTTATGGGTCGTAGCATAGTTCTAATTTCAATTTTTTGAGGAACCTCCATACTGTTTTCCAGAGTAGCTAAATCAGTTTGCATTCCCACCAGCAGTGCAAAAGAGATACTCTTTCTCCACATTCTCGCCAACATCTGTTGTTGCCTGAGTTGTTAATGTTAGCCATTCTGAGAGGTGTGAGGTGGTAGCTCATTGTGGTTTTGATTTGTTTTTCCCTGAAGATGAGTGATTTTGAGCCTCTTTTTGTGTGTCTGTTAGCCTTCTAGATGTCTTCTTTGGAGAAATGTCTATTCATGTCTTTTGCCCAATTCTTCACTGGATTATTGGGTTTTTAGTGTTGAGTTTGATAAGTTCTTTATAGATTTTGGATACTAACCCTTTATCTGATATGTTACTTGCAAATAATTTTTTCCATTCCGTTGGTTGTCTTTCTTTTTGCTAATTGTTTCCTTCACTTTGCAGAAGCTTTTTATTTTAATGATGATCCAACAGTTCATTCTTGTATTTGTTTCCCTTGCCTCTGGAGACGTGTTGAGTAAAAAGTTGCTGCAGCTGAGGTCAAAGAGGTTTTTGCCTGCTTTCTCTTCAAGTATTTTGATGGCTTCCTGTCTTACATTTAGGTCTTTCATCCATTTTGAGTTTATTTTTGTGTGTGGTGTAAGAAAGTGGCCCAGGTACATACTTCTGAATGTCACTGTCCAGGTTTCACACCATCTGCTGAGGACACTGTCTTTTTTTCTTTGGATATTCCTTCCTGCTTTGTTGAATATTAGTTGGCCATACATTTGTTGGTCCATTTCTGGGTTCACTATTCTGTTCCATTGATTTTAGTGTCTGTTTTTGTGTCAGTTCCACACTGTCTTGATGATTACAGCTTTGTAATACATCTTGAAGACCAGGATTGTGATGCCTCCAGCTTTGGTTTTCCTTTTCAGGATTGCTTTGGCTATTCAGGGTCTTTTCTGGTTCCATTCAAATTTTATGATTGTGTGTTCTAGCTCTGTGAAGAATGCTGGTGTTATTTTGAAAGGTGTTGCATCGAATATGTAGATTGCTTTGGATAGTATCAACATTTTCACAATATTTGTTCTTCCAATCCAGGGGCATGGAATATTTTTGAATTTTTTTTTTTGTGTCTTCTTCAAATTCATTCATAAGTTTTCTATAGTTTTCAGTATATATATTTTAACCTATTTATTTAGGTTTATTCCTAGGTTTTTTATGGTTTTTGTGCAATTCTAAATGAGATCAATTCCTGGATTTCTTTTTCTGTTGCTTCATTATTGGTGTATTAAAACTCAGCTGATTTCTGTGCATTGGTTTTATATCCTTTGACATTGCTGAATACATGGATCAGTTCTAGCACTTTTTTTTTTGTTTTTTTTTTGCAAATCTTTTTGGGTTTTCCATATAGAGTACCACATCATCTGTGAAGACTGAAAGTTTGACTTCCTCCTGGCTGATTTAGATGCCTTTTATTCTTTGGTGTTCTCTGATTGCTGAGGCTAAGACTTCCAATAATATTTTGAGTAACAGTGGGGAGAGTGGACATCCCTGTCTTGTTCCTAATATTAGGAGGAAAGCTGTCAGTTTTTTCCCATTGAGGATGATATTAGCATCGGGTCTTTCATATTTGGTTTTTATGATCCTGAAGTATGATACTTCTATGCCTACTTTCTTGAGGGTTTTTATCAAGAAAGAATGCTGTATTTTGTCAAATGCTTTCTCTGCATCTACTGAGAGGATCATGTGGTTTTTGTCCTTTCTTTTTTTGATGTGATGTATCACATTGATTGTTTTGTGGGTATTGAACCAGTCTTCCATCTCAGGTATAAATGCCACTCGGTGGTGGTGAATAATTATATTAATGTATTGTTGTATTCTATTGGCTAGTATCTTGTTGAGGATTTTTGCGTCCATGTTCATCAGGGAAATTAGTCTGTAGTTCTCCTTTTTAGTGAGGTCTTTGGTTTTGGAATCAAGGTAATGCTGGCTTCATAGAATGTGTTTAGAAGGTTTCCTTTTGGTTCTATTTCTTGGAACAGCTTCAAAAGAATGGGTGGGTGTTAACAGTCCTTTAAAGGATTTGTAGAATCCCCCTGGAAAGCCATCTGTCCCTAGACTCTTGTTTTCTGGAAGATTTTTGATTACTAATTCAATTTCTTTACTGGTTATGGGCCTGTTCAAATTTTCTATTTCTTCCTGTTTCAGTTTTGGTAGTGTATATGTTTCTAGGAATTGTCCATTTTTTCCAGATGGCCCATTTTATTGGCATATAATTGCTCATAATATTCACTTATTTTTGTTTGTATTTCTGCTGTCTTTGTTGTGATTTCTCCTCTTTCATTCTTGATTTTATTTATTTTGGTCCTTCCCTTTTTCTTTTTGATCAAACTGGTTAGTGGTTTATTAATTTTGTTAGTTCTTTCAAAGAACCAGCTTTTGGTTTTATTAATCTGTTCTACTGTTTTTTGTTTTACATTTTGTTGTTGTTTCTTTGGTTTTGATAGCATTTATTTCTGCTTTAATCTTTATTATTTCCTGTCTTATGCTGTTTTTTTTCTGTTCTTTATTCAGCTCTTTAAGGTGTAAGGTTAGGTTGTGTATTTGAGACCATTCTTCCTTCTTTAGGAAGGCCTGTATTTCTATATACTTCCCTCTTCTGACTGCCTTTGCTGCTTCCCAGAGGTTTTGGGCTGTGGTGTTATCATTTTCATTGTCTTCCATGTACTTTTTAATTTCCTCTTTAACTTCTTGGTTACATCATTTATTCTGTAATAGGATGACCTTATTCTCCAACTATTTGTCATCTTTCCAATTTTTTTCATGTGGTTGACTTCGAGTTTCACAGTGTTGTCTTCTGAACATACGTATGGTATGATCTTGATCTTTTTGTACTTATTGAGGGCTGATTTGTATCCTAGTATGTTATCTATTCTGTAGAATGTTCCATGTGCACTGGGGAAGAACGTGTATTCTGCTTTAAGATGAAATGTTCTGCATATATCTGTCAAACCCATCTGGTCCAGTGTGTCATTCAAAGCCATTGTTTCCTTGTTGATTTTCTGTTTAGATGATTGGTGCATGGCTGTGAGTGGGGTGTTGAAGCGCCCTACTATTATGGTATTATTATCAATGAGTGTCTTTATATTTGTGGTTTATTAGTTTATATATTTGGATGCTTCATTTTTGGAACATAAATATTTACAATTATTAGGTCTTCTTGATGGATAGTTCCCTTAATTATAATATAATGCCCTTCTTCATCTCTTGTTCCAGTCTTTATTTTAAAATCTAGATTGTATGATATAAGTATGGCTACTCTGGCTCTCTTTTGGTGACCATTAGCATGATAGATGGTTCTCCATCCCCTTACTTTTAATCTGAAGGTGTCTTTAGGTATAAAGTGGGTCTCTTGTAAACAGCATATAGATGGATCTTGTTTTCTGATCCATTCTGTTACCCTATGTCTTTTGATTGGAGCTTTAGTCCATTCACATCAAGAGTCAATCCTGAAAGGTATGAACTTATTGCCATTATGTTTACTGTAGAGTTGGAGTTTTTGTTGGTGTTGTTCGGTCCTTTCTAGTCTTTGTTGCTTTTGGTCTTTTTGTATTTTTTTTTTGTCTTTCCTCCCCTCAGAGAGTCTCTGTTCAAATTTCTTGCACAGCTGGTTTAGTGGTCACGGTCTGTAATTTTTGTCTGGGAATCTTTTTATCTTCCTTATTTTTAATATCAGCCTTTCTGGATAAAGAATTCTTGGCTTCATATTTTTCCAATTCAGCACATTGAATATATCCTGCCAATCCTTTCTGGCCTTCCAAGTTTCTGTGGATAAATCAGCTGTAAACCTGATGGGCCTTCCCTTCTAGGTTAAGGACTTTTTTTCCCTTGCTGCTTTCATGATTCTTTCCTTGCCTGAATGTTTTGTGAATTTGACTTTGATATGTTTTGTTGATGGTCAGTTTTTTTTAATCTAATGGGAGTCCTCTTTGCTTCCTGGATTTTGATGTCTGCGTCTTTCTCCAGGTTAGGAAATTTTTCTGCTATGGTTTGATCACATAAACCTTCTACACCATTTTCTCTCTCTTCATCTTCTGGCATCTCTATGATTCTGATGTTATTCATTTTTAATGAGTCACTGAGTTCTCTAATTCTTCTATCACACTCTTTGGCCTTAGTCTCCCCCTTTTTTTTTCTGCTTCATTGTTCTCCATAAGTCTGTCCTCTATATCTCTGATTCATTGCTCTGCTTCATACATCCTTGCCACTGTGGCACCAATTTGAGATTGAAGCTCAGTTATAGCAATTTTTATTTCTTGCTAACTGGCTTTCACTTCCTTTATGTCTGCAGAAAAGGATTCTAAACTATTTTCAACCCCAGCTAGTGTTCTTATTATCATTATTCTAAATTCTGGTTGAGACATCTTCTTTGTGTCTGTTGTGATTAATTCCTTGGCTGTCATTTCCTCCTGTTCTTTCTTTTGGGGTGAATTCCCTCATTTCATCATTTTGAAGGAAGAAAAGTAATTGATATATTAAAAAAAATAAAAATGAAAAAAATGAAAAACATCACAAAAAGTCAAATAAATGATGTTAGATCCTAAGTGTGTTTTGGTCTAGTTGTTGAGAATTTGATTGATAGATAGATAGTTGTTGAAAATTTTCATAGAAAAGAAAAAAGAGGGGGGGAAGGAAAACATTTGGAATTTTGAAAAAATGAACACAATAAAATAGAACAAAATGAAATGAAACTTTTTTTTACAAAAAAGTTAAAAATGTAGAAAAAATTAAAGAAAAAATCTTTTTAATAAAAATAGAAAATAAAAAGAAAATTTTTCAACTTTTGTATTCAAGTATAAGAAAAACAGAAAAATAAATTTAATAGATGCACCAGCAAACAGAATGAAATACCATTGAAATTACATCCGGTTTCCCCTAGAAGTCAAACTATGAAGCACTTTATAGTAAATAAACTAAGCAGGTGGAGAGACTTCTGGTGTTCCTCAAGAGTGTGGTTGGGCTAGTTGGGCGGGGCTTTATGTAACAGCTCCTTATTCCACTAGATGGTGCTGCACTTACTGTGGTGGATTGTTGTGACCCATGTAGGTGTGTATGTGCATGCACCTGAAGGGTGAAAATAGCTTCACCCAGCTACCCAGGCTCTAGTATCAGAACTCTGTGCTCTCCCTGACCGACATTCAAGCTTCCCTCCTTTGTCTCCAGCTTCCATTCTCTCTCTGCTTCTACTTGTCCATGACCAAGCTGTCAAGGTGCCAGGTGGCACCTCCCTCCTGGGTTTTATCTCAGATGTGGCTGTTTCCCAACCCCTCACTTCTGAAGGACTGCAGTTTTGACCCGTTTTGACTTTCTGGGGGAGTGTCTTGCTTAGCAATGGCCAGGTGCCATCCCGCCCACAGGAACATTTGTGAAACTGTGCTGCTGCCAATGTCCAGAGACTGCTGCTGGGTGCCAGCCCACCCCAGAAAAAGTTTGCATGATCTTGTAGCAGCAGCGTTTCAGGGATTATGGTAAATCACAACACACATCTGGCACCAAGCTTCACCCTTAATGTCCTTGTTCCAATACCAGTGAATGTGATTGTTCTCTGGGGTCCACTGGGACCTTTGCCTGTGGGGAGGCCACACAACCTCTACCTAATATCTTCCCAGCAGTGGAACTGTCTCTCCCCATGTGGCCCAAGGACCCCTTGCACCTCACTCTCTTCTCCTGGGGTTTCTTTCTTCCCACAAGAACACTGCCTGGTATTGAACTGCAGAATCAGACACTTCACTCCCCCCCTGTTTATAGAGTCTTAATGGAATTTAAACCCTTTCCTTTCTCTTTTCTTCCTTTTTTGTTCAGTCCATTGCAGCTGTTTCCACTCTTCCTTTTCTCTCCAGCTGCTTTCAGGGGGAGGGGTCATTTTCCTGTATTCTCCCCCATCTCCATCATCTCTCCAGAAGCAAAAACAGCTTCCTGCCTTCAATGGCTTCTCTCTCCTCCAGTTCACCTCTCTGAGCCACGTACATGCCAAGTTCTGTGGTTCAGGTTGGGCAAATTGTTGTGTTAATCCTCAAATCAGTTTTCTAGATGTGCAAGATGGTTTAGTGTTGATCTGCACTTCAGGGACAAGAGACTCAAAAACAACTTCCATGCTGTTCCACCTTTTTAGCCCTTCCTATATCACATATTTTCTCTTCCTCCTCCTCCTCTTCCACTTCCTTCTCCTCCTCCTCGCCCTCTTCTTCTACTTCCCCTTCTCCTTCCTCCTCCACTGTTTACCATACAGTTGTGGATTTATTTCTTGGTTTTCTAGCCAGTTTCATTGATCTCTGTGTCCCTTTTTGTGTCAGTGCCATACTATTTTGATCACTACAGCTTTTAAAATAACTTGAAGTTTGGAATTGTTGATGTCTCCAGACTTTTTTCTCTTTTTCAAAGTTGCTTTGGCTATTCAGGGTCTTTTTATTCCATCCAAATTTTAAGATTGTTTTTTGTAGCTCTGCAAAAAGAAAATCTGGTGGCATTTTGATAAGGATTTCATCAAAATATGTAGATTACTTTGGGTGATATAGACATTTTAAGAATATTTGTTCTTCCAATCCATGAACATGGAATATCTTTCCAGTTCTTTGTGTCATGTTCAATTTTTCTCACCCATGCTTTATAGTTGTCAGAGTACAGGTCTTTTACCTCTTTGATTAGGTATATTACTAGGAATCTTCTAGGTTTTTGGTGCAATTGTAAATGGGACTTATTCCTTAATTTTCCTTTATTTTGTTTTATTATTTGTGTATGGAAATGAAATAGATTTGATTTCCGTACATTGACTTTGTGCCCTGCAACTTTCCTGAATTCGTTTATCAGTTCAGCAGTTTTGGGTGGTGTCTTTCAGGTTTTTTATATGGAATATCATGTCATCTGCAAATAGTGAAAAGTTTATTTTTTCCTTGCTGATTTGGATGCCTTTATTTCTTTGTGTTTTCTGATTGCTTTTGTTAAAACTTCCAGTGTACTGTTAAATAACAGTAGTGTGAGTGTACATCCCTGTCATTTTCCTGACCATAGAGGAAAACCTCTCAGTTTTTCTCAATTCAGGATTATATTATCTCTTGGTTTTTCTCATATGGCCTTTATTATAATCAGGTATATTCCCTCTAAACCTACTTTGTTGAAGGTTTTTATCATCAACGAATGTTGTACTTTGTGAAATGCTTTTTCTACTTATATTGAAATAATTGTATGATTTTTACCCTTTATTTTCCTAATATGATGTATCACATTGGTGAACATTCAACAACTCTTATAACCCAGGAATAAAATCCACTTTATTGTGCTCAATTGGTTCTTAATTGTGTTTAAATTCTGTTTGCTAATATTTTATTGAGAATGTTTGCATCCATGTTCTTCAGGATATTGGTCTGTAGTTCTCTCTTTTATTGGAGTCTTTATGCCATTTTGGTATCAGGGATATGCTGAACTCCTAGTATAAATTTGGAAGGTTCCTTTCGTTTTTATTTTTTTGTAAGATTTTGACAAGTATATGTATTAATTCTTCTTTAAATGTCAGGTAGAATTCCTCTCTGAAGCCACTTTAATCTGAACTTATGTTTTTTAGCTTTTTGATTACTGATTCATTTTCATTAGTGGTTTTCAATTTCTTCACTTTTTCTATTTCTTTCTGTTTCATGTTTGGTAGACAATATGTTTCTAAGAATTTATATATTTCTTCTAGGTTGTCCAATTTTGTTAGCATATTGTTTTTGATAATATTCTCTTATAACTGTATTTCTGTGGTGTGGTAGCTATCTATCCTCTCTCATTTGTGAATTTATTTTGGGGTCCTTTCTCTTTTTTTCATGAAAATTTGGATTCATGGTTACCAATTAAATTTTTTTTTCAAAGAACCAACTCCTGGTTTGATCGACCTGTTTTATAGATTTTAAAATTTCTATATCATTTATTTCTGCTCTAATCTTTATTATTCCTTACTTTCTGTTGGCATAAGTCACTGCTTGTTTTTCTTTTTCTAGCTCCTTTAGGTGCAAGGATAGGTTGTTTACTTGAGATTTTTCTTTCTTCTTGTGGTTTTGGCACATACTGCCCTCTGTATGGCACATACCCCAGCACATACTGCTGCATCCCTAAAGTTTTGCACTGCCATGGTTTAATTTTCATTTGTTTATATGTATCTTTTATATATTTCTTCTCAGATGTCCTGGTTTATCTGTTGATTATTTAGTAAACTGTTGTGTAATCTTCATATATTAGTCGTCTTTCCAATTATTTTCTTGTGGTTGACTTCTAGTTTCATAAGGCTGTGGTTGCAAAAGGTGCATGGTATGACTTCAATCTTTTTGTGCTTGTTGAAGCATGATTTGTGACCTAATATGTGACCTTTTTTGGAAAATGGCCCATGTGCACTTAAAAAGAATGTATATTCTGCTGTTTTAGGACAAGATGCTCTGAATATACCCGTTAAGTCCATCTGGCCCAGTGTGCCATTAAAAGTCTTTTTTTCTTGTTGATTATCTGTTTAGATGATATTTCCATTGATGTAAATGGGGTGTTAAAGTCCTCTACTATTATTGTATTACTAGTAATCAGTTTCTTTATGTTAGTCATTAATTGTTTTATATATTTGGGTGCACACATGTTGGTTGCATAAACATTTATAATTGTTAAATCTTCTTGTTCGGTTTTCTTCTTTTTATCACATTGTGCCCTTCTTTATCTCTTGTTACAGTTTTTGCCTTAAAGTCTAATTCATCCTAATATAAGTAGTGCCACTCTGATTTTCTTTTGACATCCCCTTACATATAGATGTTTCCCCACCCCCTCACTTTCAGTCTGTAGGTGACTTTACATCTAGAGTAATCTTGTAGGCAGCACATAGATGCGTCTTTCTTTAAATCCAATCTGTTACCTTATGTCTTTTGATTAAAGCACTTAGTCAATTTGCATTCAAAGTAATTATTCATAGATACATATTTACTGCCATTTTATTACTTGTTTTGTATTTGTTTATGGATTTACTATGATCTTTTCTTGTCTTCATCATTTTAATCTTTCTTTTCCAGTCAAAGAGTTTGCTTTAATATTTCTCATAGGGCTGGTTTATCGGCCACAAACTCCTTTACTATTTTTGTTGTTGTTCTGGGAAACACTGTACCTGTGTTTCTTTTTTTTTTTTTTTTTTTTTTATTTTTTAATATATGAAATTTACTGTCAAATTGGTTTCCATACAACACCCAGTGCTCATCCCAAAAGGTGCCCTCCTCAATACCCATCACCCACCCTGCCCTCCCTCCCACCCTGCCCTCCCTCCCACCCCCCATCAACCCTCAGTTTGTTCTCAGTTTTTAACAGTCTCTAATGCTTTGGCTCTCTCCCACTCTAACCTCTTTTTTTTTTTTTTCCTTCCCCTCCCCCATGGGTTTCTGTTATGTTTCCCAGGATCCACATAAGAGTGAAACCATATGGTATCTGTCTTTCTCTGTATGGCTTATTTCACTTAGCATCACACTCTCCAGTTCCATCCATGTTGCTACAAAAGGCCATATTTCATTTTTTCTCATTGCCACGTAGTATTCCATTGTGTATATAAACCACAATTTCTTTATCCATTCATCAGTTGATGGACATTTAGGCTCTTTCCATAATTTGGCTGTTGTTGAGAGTGCCGCTATAAACATTGGGGTACAGGTGCCCCTATGCATCAGTACTCCTGTATCCCTTGGATAAATTCCTAGCAGTGCTATTGCTGGGTCATAGGGTAGGTCTATTTTTAATTTTCTGAGGAACCTCCACACTGCTTTCCAGAGCGGCTGCACCAATTTGCATTCCCACCAACAGTGCAAGAGGGTTCCTGTTTCTCCACATCCTCTCCAGCATCTATAGTCTCCTGATTTCTTCATTTTGGCCACTCTGACTGGCGTGAGGTGGTATCTGAGTGTGGTTTTGATTTGTATTTCCCTGATAAGGAGCGACGTTGAACATCTTTTCATGTGCCTGTTGGCCATCCGGATGTCTTCTTTAGAGAAGTGTCTATTCATGTTTTCTGCCCATTTCTTCACTGGGTTATTTGTTTTTCTGGTGTGGAGTTTGATGAGCTCTTTATAGATTTTGGATACTAGCCCTTTGTCCGATGTGTCATTTGCAAATATCTTTTCCCATTCCGTTGGTTGCCTTTTAGTTTTGTTGGTTGTTTCCTTTGCTGTGCAGAAGCTTTTTATCTTCATAAGGTCCCAGTAATTCACTTTTGCTTTTAATTCCCTTGCCTTTGGGGATGTGCCGAGTAAGAGATTGCTACGGCTGAGGTCAGAGAGGTCTTTTCCTGCTTTCTCCTCTAAGGTTTTGATGGTTTCCTGTCTCACATTCAGGTCCTTTATCCATTTTGAGTTTATTTTTGTGAATGGTGTGAGAAAGTGGTCTCGTTTCAACCTTCTGCATGTTGCTGTCCAGTTCTCCCAGCACCATTTGTTAAAGAGACTGTCTTTTTTCCATTGGATGTTCTTTCCTGCTTTGTCAAAGATGAGTTGGCCATATGTTTGTGGGTCTAGTTCTGGGGTTTCTATTCTATTCCATTGGTCTATGTGTCTGTTTTTATGCCAATACCATGCTGTCTTGATGATGACAGCTTTGTAGTAGAGGCTAAAGTCTGGGATTGTGATGCCTCCTGCTTTGGTCTTCTTCTTCAAAATTACTTTGGCTATTCGGGGCCTTTTGTGGTTCCATATGAATTTTAGGATGGCTTGTTCTAGTTTCGAGAAGAATGCTGGTGCAATTTTGATTGGGATTGCATTGAATGTGTAGATAGCTTTGGGTAGTATTGACATTTTGACAATATTTATTCTTCCAATCCATGAGCAGGGAATGTCTTTCCATTTCTTTATATCTTCTTCAATTACCTGCATAAGCTTTCTATAGTTTTCAGCATACAGATCTTTTACATCTTTGGTTAGATTTATTCCTAGGTATTTTATGCTTCTTGGTGCAATTGTGAATGGGATCAGTTTCTTCATTTGTCTTTCTGTTGCTTCATTGTTAGTGTATAAGAATGCAACTGATTTCTGCACGTTGATTTTGTATCCTGCAACTTTGCTGAATTCATGTATCAGTTCTAGCAGACTTTTGGTGGAGTCTATCGGATTTTCCATGTATAATATCATGTCATCTGCAAAAAGCGAAAGCTTGACTTCATCTTTGCCAATTTTGATGCCTTTGATTTCCTTTTGTTGTCTGATTGCTGATGCTAGAACTTCCAGCACTATATTAAACAGCAGCGGTGACAGTGGGCATCCCTGTCGTGTTCCTGATCTCAGGGAAAAAGCTCTCAGTTTTTCCCCGTTGAGGATGATGTTAGCTGTGGGCTTTTCATAAATGGCCTTTATGATCTTTAAGTATGTTCCTTCTATCCCGACTTTCTCAAGGGTTTTTATTAAGAAAGGGTGCTGGATTTTGTCAAAGGCCTTTTCTGCATCGATTGACAGGATCATATGGTTCTTCTCTTTTTTTTTGTTAATGTGATGTATCACGTTGATCGATTTGCGAATGTTGCACCAGCCCTGCATCCCAGGAATGAATCCCACTTGATCATGGTGAATAATTCTTTTTATATGCTGTTGAATTCGATTTGCTAGTATCTTATTAAGAATTTTTGCATCCATATTCATCAGGGATATTGGCCTGTAGTTCTCTTTTTTTACTGGGTCTCTGTCTGGTTTAGGAATCAAAGTAATACTGGCTTCATAGAATGAGTCTGGAAGTTTTCCTTCCCTTTCTATTTCTTGGAATAGCTTGAGAAGGATAGGTATTATCTCTGCTTTAAATGTCTGGTAGAACTCCCCTGGGAAGCCATCTGGTCCTGGACTCTTATTTGTTGGGAGATTTTTGATAACCGATTCAATTTCTTCGCTGGTTATGGGTCTGTTCAAGCTTTCTATTTCCTCCTCATTGAGTTTTGGAAGAGTGTGGGTGTTTAGAAATTTGTCCATTTCTTCCAGGTTGTCCAATTTGCTGGCATATAATTTTTCATAGTATTCCCTGATAATTGTTTGTATGTCTGAGGGATTGGTTGTAATCATTCCATTTTCATTCATGATTTTATCTATTTGGGTCATCTCCCTTTTCTTTTTGAGAAGCCTGGCTAGAGGTTTGTCAATTTTGTTTATTTTTTCAAAAAACCAACTCTTGGTTTCGTTGATCTGCTCTACAGTTTTTTTAGATTCTATATTGTTTATTTCTGCTCTGATCTTTATGATTTCTCTTCTTCTGCTGGGTTTAGGCTGCCTTTGCTGTTCTGCTTCTATTTCCTTTAGGTGTGCTGTTAGATTTTGTATTTGGGATTTTTCTTGTTTCTTGAGATAGGCCTGGTTTGCAATGTATTTTCCTCTCAGGACTGCCTTCGCTGCATCCCAAAGCGTTTGGATTGTTGTATTTTCATTTTCGTTTGTTTCCATATATGTTTTAATTTCTTCTCTAATTGCCTGGTTGACCCACTCATTCGTTAGTAGGGTGTTCTTTAACTTCCATGCTTTTGGAGGTTTTCCAGACTTTTTCCTGTGGTTGATTTCAAGCTTCATAGCATTGTGGTCTGAAAGTATGCATGGTATAATTTCAATTCTTGTAAACTTATGAAGGGCTGTTTTGTGACCCAGTATATGATCTATCTTGGAGAATGTTCCATGTGCACTCGAGAAGAAAGTATATTCTGTTGCTTTGGGATGCAGAGTTCTAAATATATCTGTCAAGTCCATCTGATCCAATGTATCATTCAGGGCCCTTGTTTCTTTATTGACTGTGTGTCTAGATGATCTATCCATTTCTGTAAGTGGGGTGTTAAAGTCCCCTGCAATGACCACATTCTTATCAATAAGGTTGCTTATGTTTATGAGTAATTGTTTTATATATCTGGGGGCTCGGGTATTTGGCGCATAGACATTTATAATAGTTAGCTCTTCCTGGTGGATAGACCGTGTGATTATTATATAATGCCCTTCTTCATCTCTTGTTACAGCCTTTAATTTAAAGTCTAGTTTGTCTGATATAAGTATGGCTACTCCAGCTTTCTTTTGGCTTCCAGGAGTATGATAAATAGTTCTCCATCCCCTCACTCTCAATCTAAAGGTGTCCTCAGATCTAAAATGAGTCTCTTGTAGACAGCAAATAGATGGGTCTTGTTTTTGTATCCATTCTGATACCCTATGTCTTTTAGTTGGCGCATTTAATCCATTTACATTCAGTGTTATTATAGAAAGATATGGGTTTAGAGTCATTGTGATGTCTGTATGTTTTATGCTTGTAGTGATGTCTCTGGTACTTTATCTCACAGGATCCCCCTTAGGATCTCTTGTAGGGCTGGTTTCGTGGTGACAAATTCCTTCAGTTTTTGTTTGTTTGGGAAGACCTTTATCTCTCCTTCTAGTCTAAATGACAGACTTGCTGGATAAAGGATTCTCGGCTGCATATTTTTTCTGTTTAGCACACTGAAGATATCGTGCCAAGCCTTTCTGGCCTGCCAAGTTTCAAAGGAGAGATCAGTCACGAGTCTTATAGGTCTCCCTTTATATGTGAGGGCACGTTTATCCCTTGCTGCTTTCAGAATTTTCTCTTTATCCTTGTATTTTGCCAGTTTCACTATGATATGTCGTGCAGAAGATCGATTCAAGTTACGTCTGAAGGGAGTTCTCTGTGCCTCTTGGATTTCAATGCCTTTTTCCTTCCCCAGTTCAGGGAAGTTCTCAGCTATAATTTGTTCAAGTACCCCTTCAGCACCCTTCCCTCTCTCTTCCTCCTCTGGGATACCAATTATGCGTATATTATTTTTTTTTTAGTGTATCACTTAGTTCTCTAATTTTCCCCTCATACTCCTGGATTTTTTTATCTCTCTTTCTTTCAGCTTCCTCTTTCTCCATAACTTTATCTTCTAGTTCACCTATTCTCTCCTCTGCCTCTTCAAGCCGAGCCATCGTGGATTCCATTTTGTTTTGCAATTCGTTTAAAGCGTTTTTCAACTCCTCGTGACTGTTCCTTAGTCCCTCGATCTTTGTGGCAAGAGATTCTCTGCTGTCCTGTATACTGTTTTCAAGCCCAGCGATTAATTTTATGACTATTACTCTAAATTCACTTTCTGTTATATTATTTAAATCCTTTTTGATCAGTTCATTAGCTGTTGTTATTTCCTGGAGATTCTTCTGAGGGGAATTCTTCCGTTTGGTCATTTTGGAGAGTCCCTGGCGTGGTGAGGACCTGCAGTGCACTTCCCCCGTGCTGTGGTGTATAACTGGAGTTAGTGGGCGGGGCCGCAGTCCGACCCGATGTCTGCCCCCAGCCCACTGCTGGGGCCACAGTCAGACTGGTGTGTGCCTTCTCTTTCCCTCTCCTAGGGGCAGGATTCACTGTGGGGTGGCGTGTCCCGTCTGGGCTACTTGCACACTGCCAGGCTTGTGTTGCTGGGGATCTGGCGTATTAGCTGGGGTGGGTAGGCAAGGTGCACGGGGGCTGGAGGGGCAGGCTTAGCTCGCTTCTCCTTAGGTGATCCACTTCAGGAGGAGCCCTGTGGCAGCGGAGGGAGTCAGATCCGCTGCCGGAGGTTTGGCTCCGCAGAAGCACAGAGTTGGGTGTTTGAGCGAAGCGAGCAAGTTCCCTGGCAGGAACTGGTTCCCTTTGGGATTTTGGCTGGGGGATGGGCGGGGGAGATGGCGCTGGCGCCTTTGTTCCCCGCCAAGCTGAGCTCTGCCGTCCGGGGGCTCAGCAGCTCTCCCTCCCTTTGTCTTCCAGCATTCCCGCTTTCCGAGCAGAGCTGTTAACTTATGACCTCCCAGACGCTAAGTCGCGCTTGCTGTCGGAACACAGTCTGTCAGGCCCCTCCGCTTTTGCCAGCCCGACTCGGGGGCTCTGCTTGGCCGGCGAGCCGCCCCTCCGCCCCGGCTCCCTCCCGCCAGTCCGTGGAGCGCACACCGCCTCGCCGCCCTTCCTACCCTCTTCCGTGGGCCTCTAGTCTGCGCTTGACTCCGGAGACTCCCTTCTGCTAATCCTCTGGCGGTTTTCTGGGTTCTTTAGGCAGGTGTAGGTGGAATCTAAGTGATCGGCAGGACGCGCTGTGAGCCCCGAGTCCTCCTACGCCGCCATCTTCCGGAACCCCCCGAGATTTTATTTATTTGATGTATTTGAGGTAAGTTAAGCCATTGCCTCTATCAAGACACTGAACATATTGATCACTCTGAACAGTTTGCTCTTGTCATTTTTTAATGTCTCTTCTCTTCTCCCTCATTTCCCAGACAACCAGTGACTTGCTTTCTATCATTATATATTAGTTTCTATTTCTAGAATTTTATTTAAAGGTTGTCATACATCATGAACATTTTTGTATGGTTTCAGCATATTTTTTTTTAGGTTCATCCATGTTATAACACATGTCAATACTTCATTTCTTTTTAAAATGGGCAGAACTGTGCTCACTTCAGCAGCACATATACTAAAATTGGAATGATACAGAGAAGATTAGCATGGCCCCTGTGCAAGGATGACACGCAAATTCATGAAGCATTCCATATTAAAATAAAATAAAATGAAATAAAATAAAATAGGCAGAACTAAATAGAAATTTCCAAAGAGGAGTTCAAAATGTTCAACACATGAGAAGTTGCTTAACATCATTAATCATCAGCAAAATGTAAATCAAAACCAGTGAGTTATTACCTACTTAATGCCTGTTTGAATAAATGTAATCAAGATTAGAAACAAGTGCTTGTGAGGATGTGGTGCAAAGTGAACACTTATACACTGTTGGTGACAGTGTAAATTTCTCCAAACTCTATTGAAAACAATATGAAAATTTCTCAAAAAAAATAAAGAGACCCAACATAAAATCCAGCAATTTCACTTCCGGGTATATATAAAAAGGAAATGAAAACAGAATTTGGGCAAGATACCTGTACTCCTGTGGTTATTACAGTGCTATTCATAATACCAAGATATGTAAACAATCTATATGCCCACCATTGAATAAAGGAATAAAAAAGATGTGATATATATACACAACAGAATACTATTCTGCCATGGAAAAGAAGGGTGTATTTAATTTGCAACCATGTAAATGGATATTGAGCACATAATAAGCAAGATACGCCAGACAGGGAAAGACATGTACTGCATGGTATCACTAATATGTGAAATCTTTTTTTAAATTTTTGAAAATTTAAATCCAACTTAGTTAATATAGAGTATAATAATGATTTCAGAAATAAAATTTAGTGATTCATTAAATATATATATATATATATATATATATATATAACACCCAGTGTTCATCCCAACAAGTGCCCTCTTTAATGTCCATCACCCATTTAACCCATTCCCCCACCCAAACCCCACCAGCAGCCCTCAGTTGGCATTCTGTATTTAAGTCTCTTATGGCTTGCTTCACTCTGTTTTTATCTTATTTTTGCTTCCCTTCTCTATATTCATCTGTTTTGTTTCTTAAATCCCACATATGAGTGAAATCATATGATACTTGTATTTTAATTTGTCTTTTGTGACTGACTTATTTCATTTAGCATAAGATACTGTAGTTCCATCCATGTTGTTGCAAATGGCAATATTTCATTCTTTTTATCACCAAGTAAGATTCCAGCGTATATCTCTATCATTTCCTCTTTCATCATTCATCAGTTGATGGACATTTGGGCTCTTTCCATACTTTGGCTATTGTTGATAGTGGTGCTATAGCCATCGGGGTGCATGTGCCCCTTTGAATCAGCATTTTTGTATACTTTGAATAAATAGCTAGTAATGCAATTGCTGGTTCATAAAGTAGTTCTTTTTTTTAAAAAAAATTAATATTTATGTATCTTTGAGAGAGACAGCATGTGCAAGGGAGGGACAGAGATAGAGAGAGATACAGAATCTGAAGCATGCTCCAGCTCAGCTGCCAGCACAGAGCCTGATGTGGGGCTCAAACCCCTGAACCATGAGATCGTGAACTGATCCAAAGTCAAACGCTTAACCGACTGAGCCTCCCAGGTGTCCCATATTTTTAATGTTTTAAGGAACCACCATCCTGTTTTCCAAAGTGGCTGCACCGGTTTGCATTCCCACTAGCAGTGTAAAAGGCTTTCTCTTTCCCACATCTTTGCCAATATCTGTGGTTGCCTGAGTTGTTAATTTTAGCCATTTTGACAGGTTTGAGGTGGTATCTCACTGTAGTTTTGAATTTGTATTTCCTTGATGATAAGTAATGTTGAGACTGTTTTCATGTGTCTGTTAGCCATCTGTATGTCTTCTTCGGAGAAATGTCTATTCATGTCTTTTGCCCATTTCTTCCCTGGATCATTTGTTTTTTGAGTGTTCAGTTTGATAAGTTCTTTATGGATTTTGGATACTACCCCTTAATCTGATATATCATTTGTGAGTATCTTCTTCTGTTTGGTCAGTTGCTTTTTAGTTTTGATGACTGTTTTCTTCGGTGTGCAGAAGCTTTTTAACTTGATGAGGTCCAAATAGTTCATTTTTGCTTTTGTTTCCCTCTCCTCTGGAGATATGTCAAGTAAGAAGTTAATGCACCGAGGTCAAAAAGGTTGTTACCTGTTTTCTCCTCTAGAATTTTGGTGGCTTCCTGTCTTACATTTATGTCTTTCATACATTTTGAGTTTATTTTTGTGTATGGTGTAATAAAGTGGTCTAAGTTCATTCTTCTGCATGTCACTGTTTAGTTTTTCCAACACCATTTGCTGAGAAGACTGTCTTTTTTCCATTGGATATTCTTTCCTGTTTTGTCAAAAATTAGCTGGCCATATGTTTGTGGGTCCATTTCTGGGTTCTCTATTCTGTTCCACTGATCTATGTGTCTGGTGTTGTGCCAGTACCATACTGTCTTGATGATTACAGCTTTGTAATACATCTAGAAGTCCGGAATCGTGATGCCTTCAGCTTTGATTTTCTTTTTCAACATTGCTGTGGCTATTCAGGGTCTTTTCTGCTTCCATACAAATTTTAGAATTATTTGTTCCAGCTCTGTGAAGAATGCTGGTGTTATTTTGATAGACATTGCGTTGAATATGTACATTGCTTTGGGTAGTATAGACATTTTAACATTTGTTCTTCTGATCTATCAGCATGGAATGCTTTTCCATTTTTGTGTGTGTCTGTGTCTTCTTCAATATATTTCATAAGGTTTACATAGTTTTCAGTGTCTAGTTTTTTCAGCTCTTTAATCAGGTTTATTCCTAGGTATTTTATGGTTTTTGGTGGAATTGTAAATTGGGTCAATTCCTTGATTACTTTCTGTGGCTACCTTATTGGTGTATAGAAATGCAACCAATTTCTGTACTTTGATCTTATATCCTGCAACTTTGATGAATTCATGTATCAGTTCTAGCAGTTTTTTGGTGGAGTCTTTTGGGTTTTCTTCATAGAGTATCATTTCATCTGTGAAGAGTGAATGTTTTACTTCCCCCTTGCTGATTTGGATGCCTTTATTTCATTTGTTGTCTGATTGCTGAGGCTAGGACTTTTTAACACCATGTTAAATAACAGTGATGAGAGTGGACATCCTTGTCATGTTCCTGACCCTAGAGGTAAATCTCTCAGTTTTTCCCCCATTGTAGATGATATTAGTTGTATATATGGCCTATATAATGTTGAGGTATGTTTCTTCTATCCCTACCTTCTTGATGGTTTTATGAAGAAAAGATGCTGTACTTTGTCAAATGCTTTCATTTGCATCTATTGAAAGGATCATATGGTTCTTATCCTTTCTTTTACTCATTTGATGTATCACATTGATTGATTTGTGGGTATTGAACCAGAGTTGCATCCCAGGAAAAAATTCCACTTGACCATGATGAATAATTCTTTTAATGTATTGTTAGATCTGGTTTGCTAGTATTTTGTTGAGAATTTTTACATCCATGTTCATCAGAGAAATTGGTCTGTAGTTCTCCTTTTTTAGTGGGGTCTTTTACTGATTTTGGAATCAAGGTAATGCTGGCCTTGTAGAATGAGTTTGGAAGTATTTCTTCCATTTCTATATTTTGGAACAGGTTCAAAAGAATAGGTGTTAACTCTTTTTTAAATGTTTGGTAGAATTGCCCTGGCATGATAACTGGCCCTGATCTCTTGTTTGTTGGGAGATATTTTATTACAGATTAATTTCTTTCCTGGTTATGGATGTGTTCCAATTTTATATTTCTTCCTGTTTCAGTTTTGTTTATGTTTCTATTATTTTTTTCTATTTCTTACAGTTTGGTCAATTTGTTGGCATATAATTGCTCATAATATTCTCTTATTATTGTTTGTATTTCTGCAGTGTGGGTTGTGGTATTTCCCTTATATATGTGATTTTATTTATTTAGTTCCTTTCCTTTTTCTTTTTTATCAAACTATCTAAGGGTTTATCAATTTTCTTAATTCTTGCAATAAGCCAGCTACTGGTTTCATTCACCTGTTCAACTGTTTTTTCTTACCATTGATTTCTGCTCTAATCTTTATTATTTCATGTCTTCTGCTGATTTGGGGCTTTATTTGCTCTTCTTTTTCCACCTCTTTTAGGTGCTAGGTTAAGTTTTATATTTGAGACCTTTCTTACTTCTTTAGAAAGGCCTGGATTGAATATACTTCCCTAATATGACTGCCCTTATTGCATCCAAGAGTGTTTGAACTGTCGTGTTTTCATTTTCCTTGGCTTCCTTTGTAGTTTTTAATTTATTCTTTAATTTCTTGTTGAACCAATTAATTCTTTAGTAGGATGTTATTTAATCTCCAAGTATCATGGTCTTGCCAATTTTTTTTTAAATTTTTTCTTAACGTTTATTTATTTTCGAGACAGAGAGAGACAGAGCATAAATAGGGGAGGGGCAGAGAGAGAGGGAGACACAGAATCCGAAACAGGCTCCAGGCTCTGAGCTGTCAGCACAGAGCCTGACACGGGGCTCGAACTCACGGACTGTGAGATCATGACCTGAGCCGAAGTCGGATGCTTAACTGACTGAGCCACCCAGGCGCCCCTTGCCAATTTTTTTTTTTAATCTTGTGGTTGATTTTTAGTTTCATAGCGTTGTTGTCTGAAAATATGCAGGGTATGATCTCAATCGTTTTGTAAATGTTGAGTGCTGATTTTTGACGCATTATGTGATCTATTCTGGAGAATTCTCCATATGCATTCAAGAAGAATGTGTATTATGTTGCTTTAGGATGAAATATTCTGAATATATCTGTTAAGTCCATCTGGTCCAGTGTGTCATTCAAAGCCATTGTTTCCTTGTTGATCTTTTTACATGATCTGTCCATTGTTGTAAGTGGGGTGTTGAAGTCCCCTACTATTATAGTATTATTATCAATGAGTTCCTTTATGTTTGTGATTAATTGATTTGTATATTTAAGTTCTCCCACTTTGGGGGCATAAATTACTACAATTGTTAGATCTTCTTGGTGGATAGACCCCTTAATTATGATATAATGCCCTTCTTCATCTCTTGTTACAGCCTTTATTTTAAAATCTAGTTTGTGTGATATAAGTATGGCTACTCTAGCTTTCTTTTGATTTTCATTAGGATGATAGATTGTTAGGGGCGCCTGGGTGGCTCAGTCAGTTAAGCGTCCGACTTCAGCTCAGGTCACGATCTCGTGGTCTGTGAGTTCGAGCCCCGCATCGGGCTCTGGGCTGATGGCTCAGAGCCTGGAGCCTGCTTCCGATTCTGTGCCTCCCTCTCTCTCTGCCCCTCCCCCGTTCATGCTCTGTCTCTCTCTGTCTCAAAAATAAATAAACGTTAAAAAAAATTTTAGGATGATAGATGGTTCTCAATCCCCTTGCTTTCAATCTGCAGGTGCCTTTAGGTCTAAAATGGGTCCCTTGGAAGCAACAGATAGGGTCTTGTTTTCTTATCCATTCTGATACCCTGTGTCTCATGATTGGAGCATTTAGTCTTTTACATTTAGAATGAGTACTGAAATATATGAATTTAGTGCCCTTGTATTGCCTGTAGAGTTTGTACTTCTGGTGATGTTCTTTGGTTTTTCCTAGTCTTTGTTGCTTTTGTTCCTTTTTGTTTTGTTTGTCTTTTCTCCACTCAAATATGGTTTCTTAAAATTTCTTGCAGGGCTGGTTTAGTGGTCATGAACTGTCATAGACTCTAAGTCTAAAGTTCTCTCCTGTCTAGCAAGAGAGCGGGATGCAGGATTAAAATGTGAGAGATGGCTAATGTCTGGGAAAAGACAAGAGCCCTGAATAAGGGTCACTGCCCACTTTTTATTAGGATCAGAAGGTTTACAAACATGGTGATGATGTGCACAAGGAGACAATGAAATTATGAACATTAACTTGGGGACGTGAGGGAAAGGGGATCTTGAAGATATTTGGGGTTAAGGGTTTGAGTTAATACAAAACAAATTCCTGACACCAGGCAGTGGGGCAGAAGTTTGTTTACAGCAGACATGAGGCACCACCTCTGTTTATCTTAGCTAGCCTAGGGGGTGAGACAGGTAGGACACATGACCTCAGGGTAAACAAGGCACCTTTTCTTTTGTTAATCATCTCTGCTCTGGGCAGCTTCACCTGCTGCATAGAAGTCTATAGCCCTATTTACCTGTTTACCTAACTTGGTCCTTCCCTTCTGTGAAAGTAGCTTTCTGCTATAGTACTAAATTGGGAGGGTTCTTCTGCCCTGAGCGCCTAATCTTGTTTACCTTATATACCTTTGTATTGGGGGCCTTTGACCCCCCTCTCTTTTCTGAGGCTCTGGTCCCTCCCTATTTTACTCTGGGGGTCTTATCTTGTGTACCCAAACTTGGGTAAGAGCACCCTATGGCTTTGTAATTCTTTATGCCCTGTTAACCCATTTGTGTGAGCCCAGGGAATTTCTAAGCTTATTCCCCACAATGAACTCCTTTAGTTTTTATTTGGGAAACTATCTCTCCTATTTTGAACGAGTGTCTTACTGGATAAAAAAATTTTGGCTGCATATTTTTCTGATTCACCACAATGAATATATCCTGCCTCTCCTTTCTGGCTGGCCAAGTTTCTGTGGATAGGTCTGCAGCAAAACTGATGTGTCTTCCTTTATAGGTTAAGGACTTTGTTTTTTTTTTTCATTTCTGCTTTAATAATTATTTCCTTTTCTGTGTATTTTGGTGAATTTGATTATGATATACTTTGGAGATTATCGGTTTTTGTTGTATCCAATAGGAGTTTTTTATGATTCTTGGATTTTGATGTCTGTGTATTTCCTCAGATTAGGAAAGTTTTCCACTATAATTTGCTCACACAACCCTTCTACCCTTTTTTCTCTCTCTTCATCTTCTGAGACTCACATGATTCAGATGTTATTCCCTTTTAAAAGCCACTGAGTTCTCTAAGTCTCATGATCTTTTGCCTTTTATTCCCTTTTTTCTACTTTATTATTCTCCATAATTTTATCTTCCATATCAATGATTTGCTCTCATGCTTCATCCATCCTTGCTGTCATGGCATCCATTCGAGATTGCATCTCTGTTATAGCATTTTTAATATCAACCTGATAAGATTTTCTCTTATCTCCACAGAAAGAGATTCTCTTATGTTTTCTATGCTTTTTTCAACCCCAGCTAGTATTACGATTGTGGTTCTAAATTCTATTTGACATCTTACTTATATCTGTGTTTATTAAGTTCCTGGGGTCATTTCTTCCTGTTCTTTCTTTTGGGGTGAATCCTTCATTTTGTCATCTTAGTGGAATATTTAATAAAATAAACATTAAAATTAAAAAATGAATAACAAAAGAAAAAATTAAGTAAAGGAAGCTAGATCCTAGGTGTGTTTTGGTCTGCTTTTTGAAAGAAGCTTTATAGAATAGAGAAAAAAAGGGTAAGAAAAGAAACTTGGTCCTTCCCTTCTGTGAAAGTAGCTTTCTGCTATAGTTCTAAATTGGGAGGGTTCTTCTGCCCTGAGCGCCTAATCTTGTTTACCTTATATACAAGAACTATATATATATTAAAAAAATATATATATATATATATATATATAGTTAGAAAAAAACAAAGAAAATGAAATAGAATAAAAAATAAATTAAAAGAGTAAAAAATGATTTCTTCTCCTTATGTATCCAAGAAAGAAAAAGAAAAGAAAGAAAAAAATAAAATGATTTAAGCAAAAAATAGAAGCAATGAAAATGAACAAATAAATGAACAAGCAAAGAGGATGAAACCTGAATGAAGTTACATCCAGTTTCCCCTAGAATTGAAACTATGAAGCACTCTATAGTTCATATACTAAGCAGGTGGAATGACTTGTGCTGGTCTTCTGGGGGATATACTTGGAGGTTATAGTTGGGTGGGACTCAGTGTAATGGTTCCATTCCCCACTAGATAGCACTGCTTAACCTATTGGGGTGGATCCGTGTGTGTGCATGTGTGTGTGTGCATGCACATGCATAGGAGAGGTGGAAATGGCTTCATCCAGCTTCCTAGTCTCTGTTGACCCAGGGTGAAGCACCCTCATTTGTCTCAGGCCTCTGTCCACTCTCCACTTTTATCCTGTCCTTGTCCAAGCTTTCCACCTGCTAGGTAGCCCCTTCCTCCAGAGCTTTATCTCATATTTTGTGTTTCAAAACCTCAAACTTTAGAAATCCATGGCTTGGACCTTCACTGACTCTATGGGGGAGGATCTTTCTGAGCAATTGTCAGGTGCTGGCTTGCTCCACAAAATGTTTTTGTGATAGCATAGTGGCAGAGGTTCAGAGATTATGGCAAATCACCACAAACAGCTAGCACCAGGTTTTGCCACACTGTGGTGTCTGTCCCAATACCAGCAAACATGGCTTCTTTCCAGGAACTTTTGGGACTTTGGCCTGTGGGGACGCCATATGGCTGGCCCCTACCAAATGCACTCCAAGCAGGGGAACTGCTTCTCCCCATCTGGCTCATGATCCCTCAGACTGTGCTGCTTGCATCTGGGGATTTTCCCTAATCCCTCACTCTAACACCACCAGGCACTGAGCCCTAAAACTTCAGACTTTGTGCTCCACTGTTTATAGAATCCTGGTGGTACTGAAGCCCTCTCCTTTCTCCCCATTAATGGTTATGGGGAACATATTTCTTGTTTCTGCAGGTACTTTCTCTCTCTTTCTCTCCAGGTACTTTCAGGGGGAGTGCTTTCCTTGCATGATCCCTATGTGCTGCACTCTACCCCTTGTTCTTTCTCTCTATCCTCTCTCCATGAAAATGTCTCCCTACCCTCTGTGGCTTTTCTCTCTCCAGTTCAACTGTCCACACCACATACCTGCTGAGTTCTGTAGCTCAAATTATGAATATTGTTGCATTGATCCTCATATCAGTTTTCTAAGTGTTCAAAATGGTTTGGTGCTGATCTAGCTGCATTCCAGGTATGAAACAAGTTCAGAATCTCCACGCTGCTCTGACATCTTAACTTCTTTCCTAATATGTTGAATCTTAAGAAAAACCCTGTAACTTGTATGGAACCACAAAAGATCCCAAAAAGCCAAATAAATCTTAAAAAAACAAAGCAAAGTTGGAGGCATCACAATTCGAGACTTCAACTTATATTACAGTGTTGTAGTAATCAAAACACTATGATATTGGCACAAAAATAGACGTAGGCCAATAGATCAAAATAAGAAACAGAGAAAAAAGGCCACAGTTATATAGTCAACTAAACTTTGACGAAATAGGAAAGAATATCCAATGGGAAAGAGTCCTTCAACAAATGGTGCTGGGGCAACTGAACAGCAATATGAAAAAAAATGACAGTGTACAATTTTCTTACACAATATACAAAAATGAATTCAAAATGGATTGAAGGCATAAATATGAGACCCCCAAACCATAAAAATCCTAGAGGAGAACACAGGCAGTAACTTCTTTGACATCAGCCATAACAATTTCTCTTTAGATATGTCCTCTGAGGTAAGGGATATAAAGGCAAAAATAAACTATTAAGACTTAATCAAAATAAAAAAAAAAACTTCTGCACAGTTGAAGTAAATAATCAACAAAACTAAAAGGCAGAATATGGAATGGGAGAAGATATTTGCTAATGACACATACAATCTAACCAAAATACATGAAGAACTGATAAAATGCAACACCCATAAAATGAATTTTCTAATTTAAAAATAAGCAAAAGACAGAAGAGACATTTGTACAAAGAAGACACAGAGATGGCAAATAGACACTTGAAAATATGTACAAAATCACTCATCTTCAGGGAAACACAAATTAAAACTGCAATGAGACATCACCTCATACCAGTCAGAATGGTTAAGGTTAACAACCCAAGAAACATCACATGTTGGCAAAGATGTGGTGAAAGGTTACCCCTTTTACACTGATGGTGGGAATGCAAACTGGTACAGCTGCTCTGGAAAACAGCACAGAGTGCCTTAAAAAGTTAAAAATGGAACCACAGTATGACTTAGCAATACACCACTAGGTATTTACAAAAAGAATGCTAAAATATTAATTCAAAGAGATACATGCACCCCAATGTTTATAGCAGGATTGCCTACAATTGCCAAATTATGGAAATAGGCCAAGTGTCCATTGACTGATGAATGGGTAAAGAAGAAGTGGTATATACATATGTATATACACACACATATATGTATATATATATGTATATATACACACACAGAAATAATACTCAGCCATAAAAAGTATTGAATTCTTGCCATTTGCAAAGACATGGATGGAACTAGAGAGTATTATGCTAAGCAAAATGATCTAGAGAAAGATAAATACCATATGATTTCACTTGTAGGTGGAATTTAAGAAACAAAACAAAGGAGAAAGAGGAAAAGAGAGAGAGAGAGAGAGAGAGACCAAGAAACAGACTGTTAACAATAGAGAACAACCTGATGGAATTCAGAAGGGAGGTTGCTAGGGGATTGGTTAAATAGGTGAGGGGATTAAGAAGTGCACTTGTGATGAGCAGTGGGTGTTATATGGAAGTGTTGAACTACTATGTTGTACACCTGAAACTAATATTACATTGTATGTTAACTAGCTGTAACTTAAATTAAAATTTTTTAATTAAAAAAAATAATGGAATCCTAATAAAAAACAAGAAATAAAAGAGTTAACTCTGTAAATTACAAAGAGTAACGTAGGAGTTACCAGGCGATGGGAGAACAAGAATGATAGATTTTTAAGGTACAAATTAATATTTAATAACCAAGTTATAATGAATATAGACAGTAATATTTTAGTTTATTTATGTCATGTGATAAATATTGCTACATCAGCAATCATATTACAATATATAGATATAGCAAATAACACACTGTACACCTTATACACACAATGTTACGTAAAAAATTTATTCCAAAAATAGTTATTCCTTTTTGTTGCTGAATACAGTTTTAATTATATAAATATTCCTCAAATTTTGTATCCATTTCTTTCTTTTAAAATTATTTATTTATGTTTGAGTTAGTTAACATACAATGTAGTATTGGTTTCAGGACTAGTATAGATCCTTTGAATAATATATATTGTGTGTTGAAATTAAAATCAGTTTTTTAAAATAAATGATTACATCAAATACTTATTTGAGATGAAGATCATTCCAAAAGTACTCTTTCCATAAAATGTAAAAGAAAAAATACAGAGAAGAATTTGACTAGTTGATCAAAGCAAACAAGGAAGACACTTGATTAGTTATTTCTTCAGCTGAGAAGCTTTAATATTGATTAGAAACAATTAAATCATACTTTTCCCACCTGTGAAATACCTTGAAGATGGACTGTCTTACTCTCTTTGCAAATCTTCAAATAAAAACTTAGGACCCCTAATGTACAGCTTGATGAATGTAATTAGCATACTGTATTATATGCTTGAAAGTACTTAACAGACTAGATGTTAAGTGCTATCATCAGAAAAAAATGGTAATTAAATGAAAGAATGGATGTATTTAACATTAGGTTGTTAATCATTTTGCAATATATACATGTGTCAGTTTATCACATTGTACATATTAAATTTACATCTATTATATTTCAATAATATCTCAATAAAACTTTAAAAAAGAGAAACTGATGAAACATAAAACAGAAAAAAAAATAAAGAAAATGAAACCCAAATCTGGTTTGTTGGATAGAGAGATAATTAATAAAACTTACCAGCATTACAAATGAAAGAGAGGATGCCACTGCAGAACACACAGACATTAAAAGGATAATAGACTGAAAATGTAATGGTAATAAATTTGACACTTAAGAGATTGGAGAAATTCCTTGAAAGAAAAATCAAAGATCATTCAAGAAGAAATAAATAATCTGAAAAGCCCTCTATCCCCTTTTTATATGGTATCTTTAGTTAAAATCCTCTTTGGAAGGAAAACTGCAGGCTCAGATGGTTTTACTGGATAATTACATCAAATATTTAGGGAAGAAACAATTCTACACAAATTCTTCCAAAAAATATGAGAAAAGTGGTGATTCCATGACTCATTTCCTTAGGCTAGTGTTGCCCTCATAGCAAAACTAGAAAAACACATTAAAAGAAATTAAAATTAAGACCAATATACATAATAAATATAGACAGACAATTTTACTAAGAATTTCGGACATTAAATCCAACTATGTATAAAAAAGATAACACACGATGTCTGTGTGTGGTTCATCTCATGAAATCAAAGTTAAAATTAAAAAATCAAACACAGGGGCGTCTGGGTGACTCAGTCAGTTAAGCATCTGACTTCGGTCATGATCTCATGATTTGTGAATTTGAGCCCTGCTTCAGGCTCTGTGATGACAGCATAGAGTCTGGAGCTGCTTTGGATTCTGTGCCTCCCTCTCTCTCTCTGCTCCTCCCTCGCTGATGCTCTATCTCTCTCTGTCTCTCAAAAATAAATGAGCATTAAATTTAAAAAAATCAAATACAATTCATCAAATTAATAGATGAAAAAAGAAAAAAAAAGTATATGATCAGAAAAAATCATTTGACAAAATTAAACCCCCATTCATGACAAAAGTTCTCAGCAACTAGAATTAGAAAGGCATTTTTTCAACCTGATAAGGTCATCCATTAAAAAATCTACAACTAAAATTATATTACATTATGAAAGAATACATATTTTCTCCATAAAATCAAGAACAAGACACAAAAGTCATATCTCTCTACTTTTATTTCATATTGTCCTGGAGGTCATAGCCAGTGTAATAGAAAAGAAACAAAAATAAAGGACATAAATATTAGAAGAGATTAAAACTATTTTAAATATAATGCATGGCTGTCTATGTAAAGAACTCATCAGGACTCCAGAAAAGCTACTAGAATTATGTGAGCTTTGCAAGAGTTCAGGATATATGGTCAATATGCAAAAATCAAATCAGGTATGTTTCATATACTAGCAACATACAATTAAAAATTGAAAAAATATTGCTTTCAGTAGTTTTAAAAATATGAAATGCTCAAGGTTAAGATTTGTTGAAAGATATACATGACTGATATAATGATAACTAGAAAACATTGCTGAGAGAAATTTAGAAAATCTTTAATAAATAGAAATAGAAATCTGTGGTCATGGATCAGACAACTTAATGTTGTGAGGAAATTTATTCTCCACAAATTGATCTATAGAGTCAATGTGATCACAATTAAAATATCAGAAGGCTATTTTTGTAGAAATCACCCAGCTGGATTTAAATTGTATATGAAAATGCAAAGACATGTAACACCTAAGAAATTCTGAAAATAAAGAGAGCAAAGTCAGAGAGCTTTGACTGCCTACCTAATATCAAGGCTTATTATAAAACTACAGTAATCAAGAATAGTACTTTATTGGTATAAGGTTAGACATATAGATCAATTCAACAGAGTAGAGAATCTCTTAACAGACACAAATATATATGGTGAATTGATTTTCAATGAAGGTGCTAAAGCAATTCAAAGGCAAAGGGTAATCTGTAAAGAAATAGTGATTGAGGGGAACCTGGGTAGCTCAGTTGGTTAAGCATTCAGCTTTGAATTTGTCTCAGGTTATGATCTCATGGTTTGTGAGTTCAATCCCCACATCAGGCTCTGCGTTGACAGTGTGGAGCCTGCTTGAGATTCTCTCTCTCTGTGTCTTTGTTTCTGTCTCTCTGTCCCTCCCCTGCTTGTGCTCTATTTCTGTCTCTCTGTCTGTTTCTCTCTCTTCCAAAATAAATAAACTTTTAAAAAATTTTTAAAAAGAAATAGCTCTGGAACAATTGGATATGCATATGAAAATAAAGCAAAAATGTAACAATGTGGAATCTCATCTCTGACCATATACAAAAATCAAAAATGATCACAGAACTAAATGTAGGCACTACAATTATAAAATCTCTAAAAGATAATCTAGAAAAATATTTTAATGACATTGAATTTGGCAAAGATTACTTAAATAGGCCACAAAGAACATAAACTACAAAAAATTAAAAAATATATTTTTGAGAATTAAAAAAAATTCATCTTCAATATCACCCTGTTAAAAACATGAAAAGGCAAGGCACAGAATGAGAGTAAACACTTAAAAAGCGCATATCAAACCAGGGACTTATATCTAGAATTTAAAATATCACCTACAATTCAATAACGAAAAGACAAATAATCCAATTTTTAAAAAAATAAAAAAGATATTAACAGACACATTACCATAGAAAACGTAAGAGAGATAAATGTGTGAATGAAAAGATGTTCAACATCTTTATACATTAGGAAAATGAAAATTACAACCATGGTGAGATGGCACTACATATCTAATAGGATTTAATTTTAGGAAATTCTAAAATGTGACAATACCAAGTATTGGCAGGGATATGAAGCAAGTGGATCTCTCATACACTGTTGGTAGAAATGTAGAATGATATCTCAGTCAGCTTCGGCTGCTGTAATCAATTACCATAACCATAAACCAGGTGGCTTAAACAACAGAAATTTAATTCTAACAGTTTTGGAGCCTGGGTAATCTGAGATCAAGGTTCCAGTCCATTTGATCCTTGGTGAGAACCAACTTTCTGGTTTGCAGATTATCATCTTCTGTTTCCTCATATGGCAGAGAAAAAGAGATCATCTCTTTCTATGAAGGCATCAATCCCATTAATGAGGGATCCACAGTCATGACCTATTTACTTTATTTTTTATATAATAATTGATTTACTTTTTATAATTTACATCCAAGTTAGCTAGCACATGGTGCACCAATGATTTCAGGAGTATATTCCTTAAGCCCCTTACGCATTGGGCCCATTTCCCCTCCCACAACAACTCAAGCAATCATCTGTTCTCTATATTTGAGTCTCTTAGGTTTTGTCCCCTCCCTGTTTTTGTATTATTTTTGCTTCCCTTCCTCTATGTTCATGTGTTTTGAATCTTAAAGTACTCGTATGAGTGAAGTCATATAATATTTGTCTTTCTCTGACTAATTTCACTTAGCATAATACCCTCTAGTTCCATCCACATAAATTGCAAATGGCAAGATTTCATTATTTTTGAGTGCTAAGTAATATTCCATTTTGTGTGTGTGTGTGTGTGTGTGTGTGTGTATATATATATATATATATATATATATACACACACGCCCACATACATACCACATCTTCTTTATCCATTCATCCTTCGATGGACATTTGGGTTATTTGCATACTTTGGTTATTGTTGATAGTGCTGCTATAAACATTGGGGTGCATGTGTCCCTTTCAAACAGCATACCTGTATCACTTGGATAAATACCCAGTAGTGCAATTGCTGGGTCATAAGGTAGTTCTATTTTTATGTTTTGAGTAACCTCCATACTGTTTTCCAGAGTGGCTGTAACAGTTTGCATTTGCACCAGCAGTGCAAAAGAAGTCCTCTTTCTCTGCACCCTCGCCAACATCTGTGGTTGCCTGAGTTGTTAATGTTAGCCATTCTCACAGGTGTGAGGTGATATCTCATTGTGGTTTTGATTTGTATTTCCCTGATGATGAGTGATTTGTAGCATTTTTTCATATGTCAGTTGGCCATCTGGATGTCTTCTTTGGAGAAGTGTCTATTCATGTCTTTAGCCCATTTCTTCACTGGATTATTTGTTTTTTGGTTGTTGAGTTTGACAAGTTCTCTACAGATTTTGGATACTAACCCTTTATCTGATATGTTTTTTGCAAATATCTTCTCCCATTCCCTCATTGTCTTTTGTTTTGCTGATTGTTTCCTTCACTCTGCAGAAGATTTTTATTTTGATAAGGTCCAAATAGTTGATTTTTGCTTTGGTTTCCCTTCCCTCCAGAGACATATTTAGCAAGAAGTTGCTGTTTCTGAGGCCAAAGAGCTTTTTTCCTGCTTTCTGCTCTAGGATTTTGATGGCTTCCTGTCTTACGTTTAGGTCCTGCATCAATTTTGAGTTTATTTTTGTGTGTGGTGTAAGAAAATGGTCCAGGTTCATTCTTCTGCATGGCACTGTCCGGTCTTCCCAGCACTATTTGCTGACAAGACTTTCTTTATTCCATTGGATATTCTTTCCTGCTTTGTCAAAAATTAGCTGGTTATACGTTTGTGGGTCCATTTCTGGGTTCTCTATTCTGTTCCACTGATCTGAGTGTCTGTTTTAGTGCCAGTACCATACTGTCTTGATGATTACAGCTTTGTAGTATAGCTTGAAGGCTGGGATTGTGATACCTCCTGCTTTGGTTTTCTTTTTCAAGATAGTTTGGCTATTCAGGATCTTTACTGGTTCCATACAAATTTTAGGATTGTTTTCTCTAGGTCTGTACAGAATACTGATGTTATTTTGAAAGGGATTGCATTGAATATGTAGACTGCTTTGGGTAGTATTAACATTTTCAAAATAATTGTTCTTCCTGTCCAGGAGCATGGAATCTTTTTCCATTTTTTTGTGTGTCTTCAATTTTTTTCATAAGCTTTCTAAAACTTTTAGTGTATAGATTTTTCATCTCTTTGGTTAGATTTGTTCCTCAGTATTTTATGGTTTTGGTGCAGTTATCAATGGGATTTCTCCTTCCATTGCTTCATTATTGGTGTATAGGAATGCAACCAATACTATGTCGAATAACAGTGGTGACAACGGACATCTGTGTCTTGTTGCTGACCTTAGGGGGGGAAACTCTCAGTTTTTCCCTATTGACGATGATAATAGCAGTGGATCTTTCTTATATGGCTTTTATCATCTTGAGGTATGATCCTTCTATCCCTACTTTCCTGGGGGGTTTTATCAAGAAAGGATGCTGTATTTTGTCAAATGTTCTCTGCATCTTTTGAGAGGATCATGTGGTTCTTGTCCTTTCTTTTATCGATGTGATGTATCACATTGATTGTTCTGCTGGTATTGAACCAACCCTGTATCCCAGGTTAAATCCCACTTGGTCATGGTGAATCATTTTTTTTAATGTATTGTTGGATCCCGTTGGGTAGTGTCTTGTTGAGGATTTTTGCGTCCATGTTCATCAGGGAAATTGGTCTATAGTTCTCCTTTTTAGTGGGTTTTTTGTCTGGTTTTGGAATCAAGGTAATGTTTGCTTCATAGAAACTTTTTGGAAGTTTCCCTTCCATGTCTATTTTTTGGAACAGCTTCAAATGAATAGGTGTTAACTTTTCTTTAAATGTTTAGTAAAATTCCCCTGGAAAGCCATCTGGCCCTGGACTCTTTTTTGGGAGATTTTTGATTACTTATTTGATTTCATTATTGGTTATGAGTCTTTCAAACTTTATATTTCTTCCTTTTTCAGTTTTGGTAGTTTATATGTTTCTAGGAACTGTCCATTTCTTCCAGATTGCCCATTTTATTGGGGTATAATTGCTCATAATATTCTCTTATTATTGTCTTTTATTTCTGCTTTGTTGTTTGTGGTCTCTTGTCTTTCATTCTTAATTTTATTTATTTGGGTCCTTTCCTTTTTCTTTTTGATCAAACTGCCTAGGGGGTTATCAATTTTGTTGATTCTTTCAAGGAACTAGCTTCTGGTTTCATTGATCTGTTCTACTGTTCTTTTTTTTTTTTAGTTTCGATAGCATTGAGTTCTGCTCTAATCTTTATTATTTCCTGTCTTATGCTGGTTTTGGGTTTTGTTTGCTATTCTTTTTTCCAGCTCTTTAAGTTTTAAGGTTAGGTTGTGTATCTGTGACCTTTCTTCTTTCTTTAAGAAGGTCTGGATTGCTATATACTTTCCTCTTATGACCATCTTTGCTGCATCCCAGAGGTTTGGGGCTATGATGCTATCATTTTCATTGACTTCCATGTACTTTTTAATTTTCTCTTTAACTTCTTTGTTAGCCCATTCATTCTTTAGTAGGATGGTCTTTAGCCTCCAAGTATTTGTTATCCTTCCACATTTTTTCTTATGGTTGATTTCAACTTTCATAGTGTTGTGTTCTGAAAATATGCACAGTAGGATCTCGATCTTTTTGTACTTGTTGAGGGCTGATTTGTGTCCAAGTTTGGGATCTATTCTGGAGAACATTCCATGTTCACTGGAGAAGAATGTGTATTCTTCTGCTTTAATATGAAATGTTTTGAATATATCTGTTAAGTCTATTTGGTACAGTGTGTCATTCAAGCCATTGTTTTCTTGTTGATTTTCTGATTAGAAGATCTGTCCATTGTTGTAAGTGGGGTGTTGAAGTTCCCTACTATTATGGTATTATTATCAATGAGTTTCTTTATGTTTGTAATTCACTGATTTATATATTTGGGGGCTACCACATTTGGAGCATAAATGTTTACAATTGTTAGGTCTTCTTGGGGGATAGAGCCTTTAATTATGATATAATGCCCTTATTCATCTCTTGTTACAGTCTTTATTTTAAAGGCTAGATTGTCTGATATAAGTATGGCTATTCTGTCTTTCTTTTGTCAACCATTAGCATGATAGATGGTTCTCCATCCCCTTACTTTCAATCTGTAGGTGTCTTGGTCTAAAGTGGGTCTCATAAACATCATATAAATGGAACTTGTTTTCTTATCCATTCTGTTACTTTATGTCTTTTGATTGGAGCATTTAGTCCATTGATTTTTAGAGTAAGTCCTGAAAGATATGAATTTATTGCCATTATATTTCTTGTGGAGTTAGAGTTTCTGGCGGGGTTGTCTGGTCCTTTTTAGTCTTTGTTGCTCTTTTTCTTTATTTATGTATTTATGTATTTATTTCGTCTTTTCTCCCCTCAGAGAGTCCCCTTTAAAATTTCTTGCAGGGCTGGTTTAGAGGTCACAAACTTCTTAAATTTTTGTTTGTCTGGGAATTTTTAAATATCTCCTTCTATATTGAATGACAGCCTTGCTGGATAAAGAATTTTTGGATACACACACACACACACACACACACACACACACACACACACACATTCATCACATTGAATATATCCTGCCACTCCTTTCTAGTCTGCCTAGTTTCTGTGGATAGGTCTGTTGTAAACCTGATCTGTCTTCCCTTGTAGGTTAAGGACTTTTTCCCCCCTTACTGCTTTCATGATTCTTTCCTTGCCTGAGTATTTTGTGAATTTGACTAATATATGCCTTGTTGATGGTTGGTTTTTGTTGTATCTAATGGGGGTCTTCTGTGCTTCCTGGATTTTGATGTCTGTGTCTTTCCCCAGGTTAGGAAAGTTTTCTACTATGATTTGCTCACATAACCCTTCTACCCCTTTTCCTCTTTCTTCATCTTATAGGACACCTATGATTCTGATGTTGTTCCTCTTTAATGAGTATCCTCTATCTCATATAAGATTTTTTTAATTCCTTTCTCTTTCTTTTTGATAAGTCTGGTTACATATTTATAAATTTTATTAATCCTTTTAAAGAACCAGCTCTTAGTTTCATGGATCTCTTCTACTGGTTTTGGTTTTCTTTTTTTCTATATCATTTATTTCTGCTCTAGGCTTATTATTTCCCTTCTTTTGCTGGATTTACACTTTATTTGATGTTCATTTTCTATCTCCTTAAAGTGTAACATAAGGGTATGTATTTGCAACTTTTTTTGCTACTTGAGTAGGCATTTATGGCTACTTACTTCCCTCTTAGGACTCCCTTTGCTGCATCCCGCAGGTTTTCAAATATAATGGTTTCATTTTCATTTGTTCCAAGTGTTTTTAAACTCATTCTTTAATTTTATAGTTAACCCATTCAGCCTTTAATAAGATGTTCATTAATCGCCATAATCTGTGTTTTTTCCAGATTTTTTCTTGTGTTTGACTTTAAGTTTCAAAGCACTGTGGCCTGAAAATATGCATGGTATAATCTCAATATTTTTGTACTTGTCGAGGCCTTATATGTGACCCAGTATGTGATCTATTCTGGAGAATGTTCTATGAGCACTTGAAAAGAATGTTATTATGCTGCTTTAGAATGAAATGTTCTGTATATATCTGTTAAGTCCATATGATTCAGTGTCTCTTAGAAAGTCATTGATTTCTTATTGATTTTGTGCTTAGATGATCTGCCCACTGCTCTAAGTCAGGTGTTAAATTCCCCTACTATTACTTTAATATTATCAATGAGTTTCTTTATGTTTTTTATTAATATATTTATATATTTGGTTGTGCCCAAGTTGGGGGAAATAAATATTTAAAATTTTTAGGTCTCCTTTATTGATAGGCCCCTTAATACTACAATGCCTTTCTTCATCTATTGTCAGTCTTTGGTTTAAAACCCAGTCGGTTGTTATTAGTATGGCTACTCCAGGTTTCTTTTGGCATCCATTAGCATGATAGACGGTTCTCTACACCCTTACTCTCAATCTGCAAGTTTTTTTAGGTCTAAAATGAATCTATTGTAGGAAGCATATTGAGGGGTCTTTTTTTTTTTAAATCCATTCTTATACCTTATTCTTTTGATTAGAGCACTTCATCCATTTATATTGAGAGCGATTATGGATAGAGATTAATTTAGTGCCATAGTTTTACATGTACAGTTAGTGTTTCTGTAGATGTTCTCTGTTTCTTTATAGTCTTTGTTGTTTTGGTGTTCTCCTCACACCTCGGAATCTCCTTTAATATTTCTTGCAGGGCTGGTTTAGTGGTCATGAACTCCTTTAGTTTTTGTTTGTCTAGGAAACTGTTTATCTCTTCTTTTATTCTGAGTGAAAGCCTTGCTGGTTAAAGAATTCTTGGCTGCATATTTTTCACAATCACCACGTTGAATATATCATGCCACTCCCTTCTCTCCTGCCAAGTTTCTGTGGACAGATCTGCTGTGAACCTGTTCTGTTTTGCCTTGTTGGTTAAGAACTTTTTTTTTCCTTTGCTTCTTTCAGAATTATTTCCTTTTTTGTGTATTTTGTGAATGTGAGCATGGTATGTGTTGGTAATGGCTGACTTTTGTTTAATTTAATGTGAGTATTCTATGGTTCTTGGATTTTGATGTCTGTTTCTTTCCACAGGTTAAGGAAGTTTTCAGCTATAATTTGTTTAAATAAACCTTTTGCTCCTTGTTCTGTCTCTTCTTCTGGAACCCCTACAGTACAAATTTCATTACACTTTGAGGAGATGCAAAGTTCCTTAAATCTATATTCATGACTTTTTTCAGCTTCAGTAGTTTTCACAATTTTATATTCTATATCACTGATTCATTTCCCTGCTTTGTCTGTTCTCATTGGATTGCCACCATTCAGTTTTGCATCTTAGTTATAGCATTTTAAATTTTGGCTTGACTAGCTTTTTGCACTTTTTTCTCTGCAGTAAGGGGTTTTTGTGTCTTTTATGCTTTTCTAAGGCCCATCCAGTATCCTCATGATTGTTTTATATTCTGGTTCAGACACCTTACTTGTATTGTTCAAATCCCTGGCTATGTCTTCCTCCTGTTCTTTTTTGGGGTGAATTCTTCCATCTTATAATTTTGTCTGGGTCACTTTTGTGTGTGTTTGTGATTGTTATGAAAGCCTCTCTTATTCCTGGTCCTGAAAGTAGTTGTTATATTAAGATGTATCCCACCCCACAAAAAAATGAAGCTAGATACTAGGTGTTTTTTGGTATGCTTGTTAAAAGAAGCCAGATAGAGACAAAGAGAGAGAGAGAGAGAGAGAGAGAGAGAGAGAGAGAGAGAGAAGGAAAGAAAGAAAGAAAGAAAGAAAGAAAGAAAGAAAGAAAGAAAGAAAAAGAAACCTAGATTTTATTTTCTGTAAATCTAAAGATTTGCAACACTCTGTGATCAGTAGCCTTGGTACATGTAATTGGTTTGTGCTGGTCTTTTGGGGTGGGCCTGCTGCACTGATTCTCAGGGGGACCTGCCCTAGTGGAGATACACCTGCATGGTGTAGGGGGCAGTGGCTTGGTGTAAGCAGCTCCAGCTTCCTCTGGATGGTGCAGTTTTCATAATTAAAGTTGGTCTTTGCTGATGGGTGAGGGAGAAATGGCATGGCCTCTTTCTCTTGTCCCTAGAGTGGGACATTCACACGTCACCCCTCTTCAGGAAGCCTTCACAGAAAAGTATACTATCACGTCTTTTGTGCCCTTGGTTTCTACCCAATTCATAACTTTACCCTGTTTTATCTCAAATGCATGGCCAGCTTTCAAAACTCCAAATTTTAGAGATCCATGGGGTGCAAACCCACACTGATCATCTGTGGGCAGGTCTCATTGCACTGTGGCCAGTGCCAGTTTCTCCCAGAAATTTTTTTGTGTGGCTGCACAGTTGTTTGGAGTTTATGGTAAAGTGCAGAAAAAAGGTGGCAGCAATCCTTGGTGCACCTTTTTTTCTGCACTTTACCACTGCCTTCATCTGGTGTCTTTGATCTTATGCTAGGGATCAGGAAAGCATGTTGTCCCTGCTGGTTCTTTTGTCCCTGGAGAGGCTGTGCCACCACTCCCAAATACACTCCAAGCAGGGGAACTCTTTTTCCCCTTACAACCCAGGGGATCCTCAGACCACGCTGCCTACTCCTGAGTTTCTGCCCTCCTTCCCATTAGTTCACCCTTAAGCCCACCAGACATGGCCCTGGTGATGGCCATGGTGATGGCACAGACCTCCAAATTTCATAATTTGCACTCCAGTGCTTATAGCAACTTGAGGTAATCAGCCCTACTCCTTTCCCTTGTCAATTATTTTGGGGAAGAGTTTTTCTTGTGCAATCTCCTGTACACACTTTCATTCTCTCTCTTGCACCTCTCTCTGTGATCATATCTCCCTCACCTTTGTAGCTCCCGCAGATCTTTTCTCCCCCTAATAAATTCTCTGCAGCTCCTACCTGCCACAATGTGTCCATTTTTCTACCTCTAGTTGCATACTTGTGCTCTCCCAGTCCTCAGATAGATTTCTTTTGGTTTTTCTCTCTCAGTCCTCAGATCGATTTCTTGGGTGTTCCTATGCTAAGTGATTTGACACTTATCTAGCTGTGTTCAAGGTACAATACATGGTTAGGCTACCTGTACTCCTCTGCCATCTTAACTCTTGTATTATTGATTTTAGTCATCTGACAGATGTGAGTTGATGTTTCATTGTAGTTTTTACTTGCATTTCCCTGATGATCGGTGACACTGAACATCTTTTCATGTCTCTGCTGGCCATCTGTATGTTTTCGTTGAAAAAAAAAGTCTGTTCATGTTTTCATGTTTTCTTCCCAGTTTTTATTGGATTATTCATTTTTGTGGTGTGGAGTTTCATAAATTCTTCATATATAGTGGATACTATCCCTTTATCATAAATGTCTTCTCTAATTCAATTGATTGACTTTTCCTTCACTGTGCAGAACGTTTTTATTTTGATGAAGTCCCAATAGTTTATTTTTGCTTTTTCTTTCCCCCTTGCCTCAGGGCACATGTATAGTAAGAAGTTGTTATAGCCAATGTCAAAGAGGATGTTCCCTGTGTTCTTCTCTATGATTTTTATGGTTTCAAGTCTCACATTTAGGACTTTAATCAATTTCGAATTTATTTTTGTGTATGGCATAAGAAAGTGGTCCAGTTTCATTCTTTTGCATGTTGCTGTCAAATTTTCCCAGCACCATTTGTTGAAGAGATTGTCTTTTCCCATTGAATATTCTTTCTTGGTTTGTCAAAGATTGATTGACCATCTAGTTGTTGGTTCATTTATGTGTTTTCTATTTTGTTCCATTGATCTATGTGTTTAGTTTTCTGCCGGTACCATACTGTCTTGATTACTAAAGCTTTGTAATGTAACCTGAGTCTGGAATTTTGATGCCTCCAGCTTTTCTTTTCTTTTTCAAAGTTGCTTTGGCTATCAGGGTCTTTTATGATTCCATGAAAATTTTAGGATTGCTTGTATGAGCTCTGTGAAAATGCTTTTGGTATTATGATAGATATTGCATAAAATGTGGAGATTGTGTCGCATAATATAGATATCTTAATATTTGTTCTTCCAATCCATGAGCATGGAATGTCTTTTCATTTCTTTGTGCCTTCTTCCATTCCTTTCATTATTGCTTTCATGTTTTCAGAGAAAACTTCTTTCACCTCCTTGGATAGGTTTATTCCTAGGTATTTAATGTGTTTTTGTGCAATTATAAATGGTATTCATTCTGTAGTTTCTCTTTCTGGTGCAACATTATTGATGTATAGAAATGCAACAGATTTCTCAATGCTGATTTTGCATACTACAATTATACTGAATTTATTTATCTTTCTAGTAGATTTTTGGTGAAGTCTTTTGGGTTTGTGAATATATATATGTATATATATGCACACACACACTTAGGTCTAGGGGTTGTATATATAATATATACAACCACATATACATCATATACATATACATCATATATATAAATATATATATATTATATTATATATACCTACACCTAGAGAGAGAGAGAGACACACACACAGTCATGTATGTGTGTATGTATGTATATATATACACACACACACCTAGGTATGTATACAACAACATATACATCATATACATATACATCATATATATAAATATATATATTATATATTATATATTATATATCTATATTATATTATATTATATTATATTATATTATATTATATTATATATTTTAATATATATATTATATATACCTACAACTAGAGAGAGAGAGAGACACACACACAGTCATGTCATGTGCAATGCAAATAGGAAAATTTTACTTCTCTCTTGCTGATTTGGATGCCTTGTATTTCTTTTTGTTGTCTTATTGCTGTGGCCAGAACTTCCATTACTATGTTAAATAGAAGTGATGAGAATGGACAGCCCTGCTTTGTTGACTATAAAGGAAAAGCCCTCAGTTTCTCCCCCACTGATTATGGTATTAGCTGTGGATTTTTCATATATAATCTGTATTACATTGAGGTATGTTCCTTCTAACCCTACTTTGTTGAGGGTTTTTAACATGAATTGATGTTGTACTTTGTCAAATTATTTTTGTACATCTACTGATGTACTGTACATGTACTGTACATGTACATCTACATCTACTGAAAGGATAAGGATCTTATCCTTTCATTTCATAATGTGGTGTATCACATTCATTGATTTTCAAATATTGAAACACCCTTGACTGTTTTAATTTATAGCTGTATTTAATTTGGTAGTATTATGTTGAGAATATTTGCATCCATGTTCATCACGGATATTGACCTGTAGTTCTCTTTTTTAGAGAGTGGCCTAGAGTGGCCTCATACAATGAATTTGGAGTTTTTTCTTCCCTTTTTAGTTTTTGGAATACTTTGACAAGTGTAGGTATTAACACTTCTTTAAAGGTTTGGGTGGAATTTGCCTGTGAATACATCTGGTCTTGGATTTTTTATTTTGTTTTTTGGAATTTTTTATTACTGATGCAAGTTCATTAATGGATATTGGTCTATTACACTTTTCTTTAACTTTATGTTTCAAATTTAATAATTTATTTCTTTCTAGGAAGTTATCCATTTCTTCTAGGTTGTCCCGGTTGGAACATACAGTTTTTCATATTATTCTTTTGTTATTGTTTGTATTTCTGTGGTGTAGTATGTTATTTTTTCTCACATTTCTGATTTTATTTATTTAATTCTTTCCACTTCTCTTTTTGATACATTTGACTAAAAGTTCATCAATTTTATTATTATTTTCAAAGAACCAGTTACTGGTTCCATTTATCTGTTCTATTGCATTTTAGTCTTTATAACATTAGTTCTGCTTTTATTTGTATCGTATCCTTCCTTCTGCTGGCTTTGGGCTTTGTTTGTTGTTTTTTTGCTAGCTCCTTTAGGTGTAAGATTAAATTGCTTATTTGAGACTGTCTTGCTTCTTGTAGTAGGTTTATATTACTCTTAGGATCATTTTCTTGCATCACATAAGTTTTGGAATATTGTGTTTTCATTTTCATTTGTTTGCATGCATTTTATTTATTCTTTGATTTTCTGGTTGACTCATTCGTTGTTTAGTAGGATGTAGTTTAACCTCTATGTATTTGTGGTCTTTACAGATTTTGTCTTGTGGTTGAATTCTAGTTTCATAACATAGTGGTCAGAAAAATTGCATGGATGATTTCAATCTTTTTGTATTTGTTGATTCTTGTTTTGTGGACTAATATGTGATATATTTTGGAGAATGTTAAATGTGCACTTGAATGGAATGTATATTTTGCCATTTTAAGGTGGAATGTTCTTAATGTATCTGTTACATCCATCTGGTCAAGTGTGGCATTCAAAGCCATTGTTTCCTTGTTGATTTTCTGTTTAGATGATCTGTCCATTGGTGTAAACATCCTTTACTATGTTTGTATTATTATTTATTAAATTACTTCATGCTTGTTATTGTTTTATATATTTTGGTGCTCCCATGTTAGTTGCATAGATATTTACAATTGTTAGGCATTTTGTTGGACTGTGCCCCTTGTTATTATATTGTGTCCTTTTTGTCTCTTGTTACATCCCTTGTTTTAAAGTTTGTTTAAGTATTTCTACTTAGACTTTCATTTGATACTCATTTGTGTGATAAAAGTTTCTCCATCCTCTCACTTTCAATCTTCAGATGACTTTAGGTCTAAAATGAATCACCTGTGGGCAGAATAAAGATAAGTCATGCTTTTTCCTTTTAACCATTCTGACACCCTATGTCTTTTGATTGGCATATTTACTCCATTCACATTCAAACTAATTATTGATAAATATGTGTTTATTGATATTTTATTACTTACTTGTTTTGTCATTGTTTCTGGGCATTTTCTCTGATATTTTCATGTGTTTGTTAATTTTTGTCTCTGCATTACACTCAAGAAGTCCTCTTTATTATTTCTTCAGGGCTGTATTAGTGGTCTCAAATTCCTTTAATTTGTGTGGGTGGGGGAGGGTACTCTATTTCTCCTTCTATTCTGAACGATAGCCTTGCTAGATACAGTATTGTTGGCTGCAGATTTTTCCCATTCAACACATTGAATATATCATGCCACTCCCTTTAGGCTTGCCCTGTTTATGTTGAGAAACCTCTAGCTAGCTTCATGGGTCTTAACTTTTAATTAAGGACATATTTTGTTTTCTTGCTTTCTACATTGTTTCTTTATCACTATATTTTGTTAATTTAATTACAATATGTTTTGATGCTTTTTATGATTTTGATGGGATTTTGCTGTGCTTCCTGCATCTGGATGTATCTGTTCTCAGATTAGGGAGGTTTTCAGCTATTATTTTTTCAAATAAATTTTCTGCTTGGTTTTCTCTTTCTTCTTTTTCTGGGACTTTAATAATATGAATTTTGTTATGCTTTATAGGGTCACTTTTTTCCCTCAGTCTATTCTTATCTTGCATTATTCTTTCTTTCTTTTGTTCTGCTTCATGACTTCCCATTACTTTGTCTTCTAGGTCATTAATTAGTTCCTTTGCTTTTTCTAGCCTGCTGTTCATTGCATTAAGCATTTTCTGATTTCATTTACTGCCCTCTTCACCTTTGATTGATTTTTTCAAAGTCTTTATCTTTGTTGTACATGTCTCACTGATGTCTTCTATTCTTTTCTCAAGCCCATCATGTACCTTTATGATTGTTGCTTTATATTCCCCATCACACATGTTCCTTATATCAATTTTGCTTAAGTCTCTGGCCATGGCCTTATTTATTCTTTCCTTTGGGATAAACTCCTCCATCTTTGCATTTTGTCTAAATCTCTGCCTTCCTCTCCGTGTGAGAAAAGCCAGTTATATCCCCTGCTCTTGAAAATAATGGCCTTAAGAAGGGTCATGTGGTGCCCAGACCCTGTCACTTCATCGTGTGTCCTCTGGTGTGTGCTGGGTTATATCTGATGTTTTACTTTGTCTGCTCTATCCTTCAGGACAGTTATCTGTAGTCTCTTCTTGCCTGCTGTGGGCATTGTTGTTTCTTGGCCTGAATGTGATGAGTTTTATTATGTTTTTTGTAAATATTTTTTAAGTTTATGTATTTTTGAGAGCGAGAGAGCAAGGGAAAGGCAAAGAGAGAGAGAAAGGGAAAGAGAATCTCAAGCAGGCTCCACACTGCCATCATGGAGTCCAACATGGGGCTTAAAACCATAAATAGCAAGGTCGTTACCTGAGCCAAAATGAAGAGTCAGACGCTTAACCAACTGAGCCTCCCAAGCACCCCTGAATGTGGTTAGTTTTAACTAGCTGTACTCTGGTCTGCTTGTGAAATTACAGGTGACACCACCTCCACCATAACTGAACTCCTTTAGAACTCTCTGGTCTGAAGATGTGGTGTGTACAGGGGTTTGTGCTGGTCTTCCTGAAGCAGGGGTGGGGGTTTCTACCACTCTGTGACTGATGCAAGGGTGAATATAAAGGGCTATCCCAAAAGAGTGCACTGGGGTGGGGCTTGGTTATGCCAGTTAGGCAGCCACTGTTGACACTGCATTGGTTTCTCAAGTTAGCTTTGTGTTTATGCTGAGGGGCAGGGGAGGTAAATGGCATGAAGAAGCTATTTTTTTTTCTCCTGGATAGGTGTCTTCATGAAGGCTGCCTCTCAAGGACATGCTCTGAAAAGTGCAAATAATCTCCTTACTGTGTGCTGCAGGTGTTCTTCAGATGAGTGTTCTGTGTCCCCAAGTTATTTGTCTGCCTTCTCTCCAGGGGCAGTACAGAGCCCTCTGGGCTCTATCCCAGCCAAGCCTGGTGACCTTTGAAATTCTAGACTTTAAGTCCTGCTGACTGCAAGAACTCAACAAATGTAGCCACTCTCATTTTCATGCCAATGGCTTTGAGGAAACTTTCTCCTTGTGCATTTATCTGTGTGCTTCTCCCTCACCCACCCTTCTCTGTAACCACAGCTCCCTCCCCTCCATAACATCTGTCATGTTTTTCACCCTAAACCACATCTCTGCCTTTCCTGCCTTCTTTGATGTGGCCTCTCCTTGTTTTTTTTATTTTCAACTTTTCAACTATAATTTGATGACTTTTTTCCTATTTTCCTTTTTTTTCAATATATGAAATTTATTGTCAAATTGGTTTCCATACAACACCCAGTGCTCATCCCAAAAGGTGCCCTCCTCAATACCCATCACCCACCCTCCCCTCGCTCTCACCCCCCATCAACCCTCAGTTTGTTCTCAGTTTTTAAGAGTCTCTTATGCTTTGGCTCTCTCCCACTCTAACCTCTTTTTTTTCCTTCCCCTCCTCCATGGGTTTCTGTTAAGTTTCTCAGGATCCACATAAGAGTGAAAACATATGGTATCTGTCTTTCTCTGTATGGCTTATTTCACTTAGCATTACACTCTCCTGTTCCATCCACGTTGCTACAAAGGGCCATATTTCGTTCTTTCTCATTGCCATGCAGTACTCCATTGTATATATAAACCACAATTTCTTTATCCATTCATCAGTTGATGGACATTTAGGCTCTTTCCATAATTTGGCTATTGTTGAGAGTGCTGCTATCAACATTGGGGTGCAAGTGTCCCTATGCATCAGTACTCCTGTATCTTTTGGGTAAATTCCTAGCAGTGCTGTTTATTGCTGGGTCATAGGATATGTCTAATTTTAATTTTTTGAGGAACCTCCACATGATGTGGACTCTTCTATCCCTTTCATTTTGAAGTTTGTTCTGTCGGTCTTCAGGTCAATTTCTGTGTATTTTGATTGATTTAATAATTATCTAGTTGTATTTGTGGGACAAGGTGAGCCTAGGGTTCTCCTATTCCAACAACATTTTCCAAAGCCCTGTTCATATTTGTGATCTTATAGCTGAAGTGAGTCTCTTATAGGCAGTGTAATTGGGTCTTATTTTTTTTATTGTGGTATAACTGACATACAATGTTATCTGAGTTTTAGGTATACAACATGGTGATTCAATATTTGTGTACATTGAAAAATGATAAACACAATAAGTCTAGTAGTGATTTGTCAAGATACAAATGTAATACAATGTTATTTACTATAATTTCCCATGATGTATATTACATCACCATGACTTATTTATTTTATAACTGAAAGTTTACACTTCTTGATCCACGTCACTCATATCACCCCTCCCAACCCATCTCCCCACTGGCAACCATCAGTTTGTTCTGTGTCTATGCACTTGAGTTTGTTTTATTTATTTTTTAGATTCCAATATAAGTGAAATTGTGTGATGTTTGCCTTCAACATCTTATTAATTTAATTTAACATAGTACCCTCTCACTCCATCCATGTTGTAACAAATGGCAGGATTTCAATCTCTTTTATAACTAAGTAATAGTCTACTGTATATGTATACCACATCTTATTTTTTTATTCTTTAATACATTATGAACACTTGGGATAGTTCCATATCTCAGCTATTGTAAATATTGCTGCATTCAATATAGGGGTTTTTATGTCTTATTGAGTTAGTGTTTTAATTTTCTTTGGCTAAGTTCTCAATAGTGAAATTGCTGGATCATATGGTAGTACTATTTTAAGATTTTTGAGAAACTTCCATAATGTTTTTCAAAGTGGCTGCAAAAATTTACATCCCACCCACAGTTCGAAATGTACTCTTGTCTCCACATTTTCACCAACACTTGTTATTTCTTGTTTTTTCTATAATAACCATCATAACAAGTATAATCTGATATCTCATAGTGGTTTTAATTTGCATTTTCCTTATGATTTGTGATATGTATCTTTTTATGTGACTATTGGTCACCTTTATGTTTTCTCTGAAAAAAAAATGCCTGCTCAGATAATCTGTTAATTTTTAAATCACATTGTTTTGATGTTGTTATTGTTGTTGACTTGTATGAATTTTTTATTGTATTTTGGGTGTTAACCCCTTATTGAATATATGATTTGCAAATATTTTATCCCATTTACTCAGTTACATTTTTGTTTTCTTGATGGTTACCTTTGCTGTGCCAAAGCTTTATAATTTAATGTAACCCCATTTATATATTTTTGCTTTTGTTTCTCTTGACTTTGGAGTCAGATTAAAATAATAATAATAATAATAATAATAATACCAAAGAGCTTACTGCCTGCTTTCTTTTTGCAGTTTTAAGTTTGCCAGTCTTATATTCAAGTCTTTAATTAATTTTGTGTTAATTTTTACATATATTGTAAGGTAGTTGTCCATTCTGATTCATTTACATGTATCTGTCCAGTTTTTCCAATACCATCTATTGGATAAACCATTTTTTCCATTGTATATTTCTGCTACTTTCTCATAAAATAATTGCCCATGTATATGTGGCTTTTTAAATGAACAGTTTATTTAGTTCCACTTATATGTGTGTGGGCTTTATGTTTATATTCTTTTGGTGATTATCACTATTAGTATAATCTAGAATCAGGGATCCTGGTATATACATCTTTGTTATTCTTCAACACTATTTAGACTATTCTGAATATTCTATAATTCGACATATTTTAGAATTATTTGTTCTACTTCTATAAAACATACCATTGGAATTTTGATAGAGATTTCATTGAAACTATAGATTGCTATAGGTAATATGGACATTTTTACAATATTATTTCCCTCAATCCATGAGTGTCACAGACTTTGAGTCTGGAGTTCTTTCTTGTCCAGCAAGACAGTGGATGCAGAATTAAATATGAGAGAGGCTAATGTCTGGGAGGAGACAACTGCCCCAAGTAAGGGTCCTTGATCCATATTTATTAGGATCAGAAGCTTACAAACGTGATGGATGTACAGAACGAAACAATGAAACAGTGATCATTATCACATGTGAGAGAGAAAGGGGGTTTTGGAGATATGTGGTGTTAGGGGTTTGGGTCAATAAAAAAAATTTGGCACTGAGCAGATGGCTGTTTACAGCAGGAACCAGGCACTGTGTCTGTTCGTCTTAACTTACCTAGGGGATAAGACAGGTAGGACATACTACCTCAGGGCCAACAAGGCACCTTTCTTTTGCTAATCAGCTTCAGGCAATTTCACCCGGCTGTGGGGGGCCTATCACCCTGTTTACCTATTCTGGAGGCTTTCATCCTGTGGAAGTAGCTTCTGATCCTAATGATCCTACGCTTGTATTTTATGCTGGGGGGTCTTTTGCCCTGTGTACCTATTCTGGATGCTTTTGTCTTAAGCCTTGTTAACCCACTGGTGTAAGCTCAGAAAATTCCTAAACTTATTCCTCACATATGAGCATGTAATATCTTTGTCTTTATTCATGTATTCAATTTGCATTTATTCATGTCTTCAACTTCTTTCATCAATGTCTTATAATTTTCAGTGTATAAGTCTTTGACTTTCTTTGTTAAATCTATTTCTACATACTTTATTATTTATTTTTTTATAAATTTTTTTTTTCAACGTTTTTTATTTATTTTTGGGACAGAGAGAGACAGAGCATGAATGGGGGAGGGGCAGAGAGAGAGGGAGACACAGAATCGGAAACAGGCTCCAGGCTCCGAGCCATCAGCCCAGAGCCTGACGCGGGGCTCGAACTCACGGACCGCGAGATCGTGACCTGGCTGAAGTCGGACGCTTAACCGACTGCGCCACCCAGGCGCCCCCATACTTTATTATTTATGATGCAAATGTGAATGGTTTGCTTTCTTGGCTTATCTTTCTTTTTTAATGTTTAGTTACATTAGAGAGAGAGAGTGTGTGTCAGGGAGGGAGAGTGGGTGAGGGGCAGAGAGATGGAGACAGAATCTGAAGTAGGCTCCAGGCTCTGAGCTATCAGCACAGAGCCTGATGTGAAGCTCAAACTCAACAGCTGTGAGATCATGACCTGAGCCGAAGTTGGACGCTTAAGCGACTAAGCCACCCAGGCACCCCTTGATTTATCTTTCAGATAGTTGCTTACTAGTATACAAAAATGCACCCAACATTTGTGTATTAAAATTTTACCCTGCAAATCTACCAAATGTATTTATTGGATATAACAGTTTTCAAGTGAAGTCTTCAGGGTTTTCTATACATATTTTCATATCATATACAAATAGTGACAAGTTTATTTCTTCCTTTTTGATTTGTATGGTCTTTATTTCTTTTTCTTGCCTAATTGCTATGACTTGGTTTTCCAATACTATGTTGAATGAAAATGGGAGACTGAGCATCTTTGTCTTGTTCCTGATCTTAGAGAAAAATTTTCAGGTTTTCTTGGATGAGTACCATATTATGTTCATGATTGTCATATATGGCTTTCATTATGTTGAGGTACCTTCCCTTTATACCCACTTGGCCTCTATTTTTATCACAAATGGATGTTGAATTTTGTTGAATGTTATTTATAAATTTATCAAGATTGTAATATAATTAAATTTTTTAGTGTTTTATTCATTATTGAGAGAGAGAGAGAGAGAGAGAGAGAGAGAGAGACAGAGCATGAGTGGGAGAGTGGTAGAGAGAGGAGACACAGACTCTGAAGCAGGCTCCAGGCTCTGAGCTATCAGCACAGAGCCCAATGCAGGGCTCCATCTCATGGACTGTGAGATCATGACCTGAGACTAAGTTGGACGCTTAACCAACTGAGCCATCCAGGTGCCCAATTGAGATAATAATATAATTTTTATTTTCATTTCACTGATGTGATATATCTTTGATTGATTTGCAGATGCTGTATCATTCTTGCATCATGGGAATAAATCCCAGTTGATCATGGTGTATGATTCTTTTAATATTTTGTTAAATTTAGTTTTCTAATATTTTGTTGAAAATTTTTGCATCTATATTCATTGGGGATATTGACTTATACTTTTATATTTTTGTGTTGTCCTTGTCTGGTTTTAGTATCAGGGTAATACAGGTATCATAAAGTAGTTTGGAAGCATCCCTTTCCCTTCAAATTTTTGGAAGGGTTTGAAAGGATAGGAATTAAATCTTTAAATGTTTGGTAAAATTCACTAATGATGCCATCTCATCTTGGACTTTTCCTCATTGGGAGGCTTTTGACTATGGATTCAATCTCCTTACTAGTAACTGTTATCAAAATTTTCTATTTCTTGGGGTCGTCTGGGTGACTCAGTCAGTTGAGCGTCCAACTTGGGCTCAGATCATAATCTCCCAGTTCGTGGTTTCAAGCCCGCATTGGGCCCTGTGCTGAGGGCTCAGAGCCTGGAGCCTGCTTCAGATTCTGTGTCCCCCTCTCTTTCTCTGACCCACCCCCATTTGTGCTCTGTCTCTCTCTCTGTCTCAAAAATAAATAAACGTTGAAAAAAATAGTTTTATATTTCTTTCTGACTCCATCATGAAAGAATGTAAGTTTCTAGGAATTATCCATTTCTTCTAGATTATCCAATTTGTTGACATATAATTGTTTATAGCAGCTTCTTGTGTTCTTGTGTATTTTTTTTGATATCAATCATTTGTAACTTCTGTTTAATTTCTAATTTTATTTGAGTCGTCTCTTTTTTTCTTGGTGAGTCAAGCTACAGATTTGTACATTTTTGTTTATCTTTTCAAAGAATCAACTCTTAATTTCATTGATCTTTTTTTTTGTCCTGTTAGTCTGTATTTTATTTATTTGTGCTCTGATATTTATTATTTTCTTCCTTCTACTAACTTTGGGCTTTGCATTTCTTTCTCCATTTACTTTAGGTAAAACTTCAAATTCTTTATTTGATACTTCTCTTGTTTCTTGAGGTGGTCCTATATTACAATAAACTTTTCACTGAGACCCACTTTTGCAGTAACACAGATTTTGGTATGTTGTATTTCTGTTTTCATTTGCCTCGAGGAATTTTTTTATTTTTCTTTTGTTGTCTTCTATGCCATAGTATTTGTTCAGTAACATGTTGTTTAATCTCTATGTGTTTGTATTTTTCTTTCAATTTTCTTCTTGAAATTGATTTCTAGTTTTGTACCGTTGAGGTTTGAAAAGATACCGGATATGATTTCAAGATTCTTGGATTTATTGAAATGTATTTTGTGAATGAACATGTGATCTATCCAGAAGAATGTTTTATGTGCATTTGAGAAGAATGTGTGTCCTGATTATTTTGGATGGAACGTTTTATATATACATCTATTAAGTCTGTCTCATCGAATGTGTCATTTAGGGTCAAGAGTTACTGATTTTCCATCTGGATTATCTATATATGTAAGTGGGTGTTCAATTTCCCTATTATTGTATTGCTGTAAAATTTTCTCTTTAATCTATCATCATTTGCTTTATTATGTTTATTGTAGTTTCCTTTTTAATTTTATTTTGTGAACTTACAATAAATTTTTACGTTGTGGTCACCATGAGGTTCACACATATCATTTTATGTATAAAACGGGCTACCATAAATTGATAGCAACTTAAATTAGAACACATTCCAAAACTACATTTTTACTCCACCATATGTTTGGCTTTCAATGTAACTTTTTATGTCTTTTTACTTTATGTACTTTTCAGCTAATTATTGTGGCTTTAATTAATTTTTCCATTTTTGTCTTTTAATCTTTATAGTAACTTTTATAAGAGACTAATCCAATATTTCTAATATATACTTATCTTTGTTAGTGAGATCTTTAATATCTTCTCTTGTTATTAATTTGTGTCATTTCTTTTCAGCCCAAGGAAATCCTCTTTCATGTTTAGTAACTCTTTTAGCTTTTGCTTACTTGGAAAAAAATTAATCCCTCTTTCAGTTCTTAATAATAAATTTGCTGTGTAAAACATTTTTGTTTGGAGGTTTTAATCCTTTCAACACTTCGAATATGTCATGCCACTCATTTTTAGCCTGCAAAATTTCTGCTGAGAAATGTGGTAGTCTTATGTGGTTTTCCTTATTCATATCTATTTACTCTTTCTTGCTGTTTCTTGATTCTCTATTTTAAATTTTAACATTTTATTAAGAATATGTGTTGGTGGGGCTATCTTTGGACTCATCTTATTTGAAACTCTATGCACTTCCTCAACTTAGATGCTTATTTCTCTCTAGGTTTGGGAAATTTTCAGACATTATTTCTTCAAAGATTTGTTTTCCCACTTTCTGTCTTCTGTTTCTGGGATCCCTATAATGTGAATGTTATCCCACTTGATGTTTTCCCAAGATCCCTTAATTATATTCATTGTATAATTTGTTTTTCTTTTTACCACTCTGTCTGGACGAGTTTTGTTGCTTTATTCTTCCATCTCACTGATACATTATTGTGCTACATCCAGTCTCCTATTGAACCACTCTAGTCTATTTTTCAGTTCATTTATTGTATTCTTCAGTTCTGTGTCCACTCTTTGATGTTTTTTATGTTTTCTTTTTTTGAAGTTCTCACCTTGTTCCTCCATTCTTCCAAATCTAAGGACCATCCTTAGGACCTTTACTTTGAACACTTTTCTGAAAAATTACTTATCTTTGTATCATTAAGATCTTTAGCTGAGATTTTGTTATTTTGTTGTTACTGTTGTTTGGAAAATATTTATCTTTCCTCATATTGTTTGACTCTGATTCTATGTATTAGGTGAAACATCTGCATTTCTCAGCCTTGAAGTTGCAGTTTATGTAGGTGATGAACCTCCTCACATAACATTACCCTAGCTATTCATTATCCCTAAAACTCTTTTGATTATACAAACAACATGATTGTTCTTGATATGTCCTTGCTGTTGAGGGTGTTCCAAGTGTTTTCAGTTTTCCAAGAGTAAGAATCTCATTCAACACTTAGTCTCAGGCTGTTTGGAAACCAGACACTCATGCAAACAGCTTTTAAAGTATGAAAATATATACTATCCTGTCAGAATGAAATTATATTCTCTTATTTCCCCCGCACCAGGAGATGTGGAGGCGTCATCTGGGTGACAATTGCAAAAATTGGGGCTCCAGAGGAGTGTATAAGCTACATTCTGACAGGCCTTATCAAGCTGTAGCTAGGCCAAGGGGGTGCACAAAAATGGTGTCTTAGCCCCTAGATGTGTAGGAAACATAAAGCCTGTCCTTCAGGCTGAATCTCCAGGCCAAACAAATAAACAACTTTTTAATAGGAAAATGGGGGTTATATATCAGTGTGCTACCTGGGAAGTGCCCTGGGGGTGTAGCTTCCCAATAACTGTCTTCCTGCTCCTTACGATTTCATGGAGCTCAGGAATGCCAGCCTCCTTTGCCACAAGTGTTAGGCAATCATGTTACCTATGTTCATTGCATGCATCTGGTGCATTTAGCTGGAGAACTGGGGACTGTAGGGGGCAGAACATACTCCCTGGCCTCAGAAAAAAAGGTGGGGAAATATCTTGACTGCATGCACCTGTGTTCTTCAGTAAGGCAACAGGAGAGTGTCTTGTATTTGTACATGCATCAGCTTTATGCTTGGAATAGTGGAATGTCTTGATGATTTGGCTCATGTTTGCCAGCACCAGCCATGGAGCAGGGGAATGTTACAACTATCCATGTTCTCCAGTCAGAAATATAGTGGGCTAGTGCCATGGCGGCTATCCCTTGAGTACCTAAGCAAGTTGACATCAAGTTGCTGTGTCTGAGTTTGGCAACCTGTGTTAGCAAGCTATGTGAAGAATATAAAATTTGAATCTGTTACAGCTTCATCTCCAAAGATAGTTTCAACTGGTCCCTACTTCTCCAGAAGATGCTTTTAAATCAGCAATTAAATTCATTTACCTATAGTCTAGGTGCTTTCAAACTAGTGGGTTTTTGGTTTGGTTTTTGTTTGTTTATTCTGGCTTTGGGGCAAGTGAGACCACATGAAGCTCTTTAATAGGGAAATCTGTTTCCTATAGCAGTTTCAGTGCCTCGTTTGTCAAAATTACTGATTTTCTAAGTCACACATTTATTGGCTCACCTATCTACTTCAGATCCCAGGAATTGGGGAGTCCAATGTGGAGCAGAAGTTCCTCAATTCTTTAAGAGAAAGGCTGGATCAGTGAGCTACCTCCCTATAGTGTGATGACATACTGGGTGTGGAATGGGGACAAGTTGATGTTTCTACCTCTCCTACCTATTTAATGTCATCTTTTAATCCTTTGTTTCAGAGATTTGATGTGGTCTTTTAATCCCTTGTTGTGGATTAGTTTTCAGAACTTTTTCAGAGGGAAATGATTCATATGCAGCTCTAGATTTGGTGTATCCATGGGAGTGGTAAATTCAGGATCTTCCTGTAATGTCATGTTGTGGAAATCCCTAGGTCTTATTCATTCTTCTCTAATCCATTCTGACATAATATGTCTACAGATTGCAGAATTTGGTCCATTTATATTTGAAGTAATTATTAATAGGTAAATATTTACTAATGCCATATTCTTGTTTTCTAGCTTTCTTATTTTTACTTTGTTCCTTCCTTAATATTTTTCTTTCTTCATTTGTGAAATGGTGATTTCCTGGAGTTGTTTATTTAAAGCCACTTCTCTTCATTAAATGCTTCATTAAAGCCTTCTCTTTTTGTTTATACACTGTAGATTTTCCCTTTCTGGTTACCATGTGGCTATCACAAAACATTTTGTAAATATAAGTCATTTTAAACTCCTAACAACATAATTCTAACAAATACAAAAACTACACTTTTCTTTTTTTTTAATGTTTATTTATTTTTGAGACAGAGAGAGACAGAGCATGAATGGGGGAGGGTCAGAGAGAGAGGGAGACATGGAATCCGAAGCAGGCTCCGGGCTTTAAGCTGTCAGCACAGAGCCCGATGCGGGGTTTGAACTCAGACTGTGAGATCATGACCTGTGCCGAAGTCGGAAGCTTAACTGACTAAGCCACCCAGGTGCCCCAAAAACTACACTTCTCTTCACTTCCCACATACACTTTATGTTTTTGATGACAAAATTTACTTATTTTATATTGTATATCCATTAAAATTTTTTATAGTTATGGTTATCTTTACTATCTTGACCTTTAACATTTTTACTAAAGTTAAGTGATCTTTTTTAATGTATATATATTTTTTAAGTTTTTTAAGTTTTTAATCATTTATTTTGAAAGAGAGAGTGCATGCATGAGCAAGTGGGGAGGGACAGAGAGAGGACAGAGAGAGAGAATCCCAAGCAGTCTCCGCACTGTCAGCACAGAGCCTGATGCAGGGATCAAACTCCTGAACGATGAGATCATGACCTGAGCTGAAACCAAGACTTGGTTGCTTAACTGAGCCAACCAGGCGTCCCTTAATGTTTTTATTTAAATTCCAGTTAGTTACCATTCGGTGTAACGTTAGTTTCAGGTATATAATTTAGTCATTCAACACTTCCATACAACACCTGCTGCTCATTACAAGTGCAGTCCTTAATTTCCATCACCTTTTTAACCCATCCCCCCACCCACCTCTCTTCTGGTAACCATCAGTTTGTTCTCTAGAGTTAAGTTTCTGTTTCTTGGTTTTGCTCTCTTTTTTAACCTGTTTTCTTGTTTCTTAAATTCCACACGAGTGAAATCATATAATATTTGTCTTTCTCTGACTGACTTATTTCACTTATCATAATGCTAAGTCCATCCATGCAATTGCAAATGGAAAGATTTCTTTGTTTTTTTTTTTTTATGTCTGACTAATATTCCATTGTTTATATATACCACATCTTCTTTATCCTTTCATCAGTTGATGTACCCTTGGGCTGTTTCTACAATTTGGCTATTGCAGATAATGCTGCTACAAATAGGGTGCATGTATCCCTTTGAATTAGTATTTTTGTATTCTTTGCATAAATACCTACTAGTGAAGTTGTGGATCATAAGAGACTTCTATTTTTAACTTCTTGAGGAACTTTATACTGTTTTCCAGAGTAGCTGCACCATAAAGTTAAGTTGGCAACACACCAACGTTTTTAGTATGAGATTTTCTGAATTTTAGTATATACTTACTTTGACCATCTTGTTTTATATTTTGTGTGTTTTCGTGCACTGATTAACATCCTTTTATTTCAGCTGGAAGATTAAATTTAGAATTTATTTTAAAGCAGGTGTAATGATTATGAATTCCCTAGGCTTTTGTTTATATTTGATGGTCTTTTTCCTTTTTTGAAAGACAGCTTTACTAGGAAATTTATTCTTTAGTGACAGTTTTGTTTTTCTTTCAGTACTTTGAATATGTCATTTTACTCTATCCTGGTTTGAAACATGTTTGCTGAATAATATGCTAACGATTTTATGGTGGTTCCCCTAATGCAAATAATGTTTGTCTCTTGACACTTTAAAATTATCCATTAGGTTTTTTTTAGACAGGTTTATTATAATGTGTTCTAAAGAAGATCTCTTTGAATTGAATGTTTTGGGGAGCCTATGAATTTCATGAGCTTGGATGTCTCAACCTCTACCCAAATTTAAGAAGTTTTGTTGTTATTTGTTAAAATTATCTTTCTGCCCATTTCTCTTTCTGATACTCCAATAATGTCAAAACTGTTTATTTTAATGTTCTCTGAAAATTTATGTAGGTATTCTTTATTCTTTTTCATTATATTTATTTTATTCTCTTTAACAGCATGGTTTCAAATGATCTGTCTTCAACTTCATATTATTTTTACTGCTTGATTAAATTTTCTATTGTTGCTCTCTATAGCATACATCATTTTATTCATTGTACTCTTCATCTCTAGATGTTTTCTTTATAATTATGTGATTCATATATTTCATCATATTATTATTTCAATCTCTCTGTTAAACTTCTCAATTTGTTTGTAAATTTCTTATGATTTTGGTGAATCTTTTTGTGTTTCCTGAAGCTCTTTGAGCTTCCTTAAAACAAATACTTTGAATTCTTTGTTAAGCAAACTATATATCTTCAGTTCTTTGCAATCAGTTACAATAAAATTATTGTGTCCCTTTGGTGGTGTCATGTGTCCTTGATTTTTACTGTTCCTTTCAAGTTTTGTTTTTGGATTTAAAGAAGCAGTCAGCTCATTTTTACCAACTGACTTAGGAGAAAAAACATCTTTTGTCAATTCTTCTAGGTAATCTGAGGATTTTTCAGTCATTTTCAATGATAAATCTGGTCTACACATCCTGTTCTCTCATGGACACTAATTCTTAATATCATATATGTCATCTTTCCATCTTGCAGAGGCATTCTGTGTGCTGAAAACCTCTTGTCTGCTTTCCTGAAGGCACTACTGAATGCTAATGCTTGTGGCTTTCTTTTACTTTTTGAGATTTGGTTTGGCTTTCTGCACATGTTTATTAGCCTATTAAGTCTTGCCACTATTGGGGTCATTCACAGGGAACCAGCCATGTTGTAAAGGAATATGTGTGAAAGACACAGTGCATTGGATGTGCCTTTGGGCAAGTTGGAGGAATCTGCAAGTGAGATGTCCCCAGTAGCTCATGGTCTAGATTGTTGACTGAAGTCTCAACATAATTAGTAGGATCCAAATCCCTTTGTTACATCCTGAAGTCTGGATGATGTTCTCCCAACCCCTCCCTGCCCCTGTATCATGCAGGCAGGATAAACACTCTTGAAAGGCATGCAGATATAAGAAATCATAGTAGTGAAAGGGAAGTTACCACAAAGAAAAAAGTTACACTATTAATTAAAAAAATATCCAAAACAAAAAGTTGATTGGAGAGACTCAATTACAAAATAAAGATGGTAGATGAAAGAGTTAATTAATTTGAGGATCAATAGAGATTATATAATCTGTAAGATGGATGAGTAGTATGGAGATCCTGAACTTGTGTCATCCCTGAGACACAGCTATGTCAACATCAAATCATTTTTAACATGTAGGAAATTGATCTGAGGATTAACATAACAATCTGCATAATTTGTGAGGCAAATCTTAGCAGGTACACTGCGCAAAGAGGTAAATTGGGAGAGAAGGGAGAGAAAAGCTGCAGTGCCATGGAAGGTAGAGACCTGTTTACATAGAGAGAGGACAGAGAAAGAGAAAGGGAGTGAGAGTACAGAATGTCAGGATCATGCAAGGAAAGCACTCTTGCTGAATTTAGATGGAGAGAAAGAGAGAGAAAAAGACTGAAAATCCTTGCACGGGCACAAGAAATGTGTTCCCCAAAGCCACTGACAGGGGAAAAAGAGAGGGTTTCAATACCACCAGCTTTTTATAAACAGCAGAATGCAGAGTCTAAAGATTCAAAGCTCAGTGTCTGGTGGTACCCCAGTGAGGAAACAGGGTGAATCCCTGGTAACAAGCAGCACAGCCTTAGGGGCCCCTGTGACACACAGGGAGAAGCAGTTATCCTGCTTGGGGTACATTGGGTAGAGACAATATGGCCATTCCCAGGGCAAAAAGTCTCAGCGGGGTCCCAGAGGGCTGCCACATTTGCTGGTATAGGAACAAAGACACTGGTTGAGGGAAGCAAAGAGTGGCTCTCACTTTGAACTGCAATTTAACATAAACTGAGCAGCTGCCACTGCACACTCTTGAGAAACTTTTCTGGACAAATCATTACCTGGCCATCGCTCAGTGAGACCCACTCCCAGAGGATCAACATGGGTCTGAGCCATGGGGGTCACTGAAGTGGGGGATTTGAAACATAGCCCCAGCTGAGATAAAACTCTGGAGGGAGTTCACATCTGGGAGGCAGACAGCGTGTACACAAGGTAAAGGCAGGGAGTGGATGGGAGCCTGAGATAAAAGAAGGGTGATTGCATGCCTGTGAGCCTGCAAAATTCCTTCTCCAGAGACTAGAGAGCAGGGTAAAGCAATGTTCACCTCTAACCCACCAGCACCAATGAACCCCAGTGAGCTAAGCAGAACCACCAAGTGGAGAATAGAATCCTTATACCAAGCCCTGCCCATCTGCACCCTTCAGGCACATCTCCAGTAGGGCAAGTCAACCTGAGAATCAGAGCTGCAGGCTCCTTCCCCAGAAGACCAGAACAAATTACTTCCACAAACTTAGTGTAAGGATCATAGTGTGCTGAGAGTTTCAGTTCTAGGAGAAACTGGATCTAGCTTCATTTGAATTTCTTTTTGTTTGTTCATTTGCTCATTTCTTTGCTTCTGTTTTTGTTTATGTTGTTGTTTTTCTTTCTTTCTTTTCTTTTTCTTTCCTGGATACAGAGGTAGAAAATTTCTTATTCTATTTTATTTATTTTATTTTATTCTCTTTTATTATTTAATTTTTTAAATTTTTATTCTTTTTCTTTTTTCTCTTTTTTTCCCTCTTTTCTATCAATCTTCTCTTAACAAGCAGGCCAAACGACACCTAGGATCTAATTTCCTTTATTTGATATTGTTTTGTTTTTAAATTTTTAACTTTTAATTTTAACTTAATTTATTTTTTCTTCCTCCAAAATAACAAGGTGAAGGAATTAGCCCCAAAAGAAAGAACAGGAAGAAATAATGGCCAAGAATTTAATCAACACAGGTATAGGTAAGATGTCTGACCTAGAATTTAAAACCATAAATATAGGAATATCAGCTGGGGTTGAAAAAAGTATGGAAGATAACAGAGAATCCTCTTTTGCAGAGATAAAAGAACAAAAATCTAGTCAGGCTAAAATTAAAAATGCTATAACGAGGATGGGCTAGGCAGAGCAGCAAATCAGTGATGGACAATATAAAATTATGGGGGCATCCGGGTGAATCATTTGGTTCAAAACTGAATGTTGATTTCAGCTGTGATGATCTCGCAGTTCATGTGTAAAACCCCGTTTTGGGCTCTGTGCTAATAGTGCAGAAATTGCTTGGGATTCTCTTTCTCTCCCTTGCTCTCTGCTGCTCCTCCACTCTTTCTCTCCTCTCTCAAAAGGACTAAACATTTTTTAAAAAGAGGCAAAATTGTGGAAATAATGAATCTGTAAAGAAGAGGGAAACAAAGGCAAAAGATCACAATACAAGACATAAAGAACAAACCACTTATTAAAAAAGAATAACATTCATATTATAGGAATCCCAGAAGATGGTTACAGAAAAAGAGGTAGAAGATTTATGGGAGCAAATTATAGCTGAAAACCTCCTTAATCTAGGGAAGCACACAGACACCAAAATCCATAGGCACAGAGAACTCCCATTAAATTCAACAGAAACCATCACCAAGGCATATCATAGTGAAATTCATAAAATGCACACACAGGGAAAAAAATCATGAAAGCAGGAAGGGGAAAAAAGTCCTTAACCTATAAGAGAAGACACATCAGGTTCACTGCAGAATTGTCCACAGAAGCTTGGCAGACCAGAAAAGAGTGGCAAGATATAGTTAACATGCTGAATGGAAAGATAGGCAGCTAAGAATTCTTTATACAGCAAGGCTGCCATTCAGAATAGATGGAGAGATAAAGAGTTTCTTAGACAAACAAAAACTAAAGGAGTGATGACCATTAAACCAGCCCCACAAGTAAACTTAAGGGGGATGCTCTGAGTGGAGAGAACAAAACAAAACAAAATAAAAGCAACAGATACTAGAAAGAACCAGAGAACATCATCAGAAACACCAACTCTACAGGCGACATAATGGCACTAAATTCATATCTTTCAAAATCACTCTGAATGAAAATGGACTAAATGCTCAAATCAAAAGATAGTGGGTATCAGAATGGACAAAAAATAAGATCCATCCATATTATGCCCAGAAGAAAATTCATGTTAAACCTGAAGACACCTGCAGATTGAAAGTGAAGCATTATCATGCTAATGGACATCAAAAGAAAGCCAGGGTAGATTGCTTAACAGATATATTCAAACTTAAAAGATATATCCAGAAAATTTCATCCTAAAGCAGCATAATACACATTCTTCTCGAGTGTACATGGAACATTCCCCAGAATAGATCACATGCTGGGTCACAAATCAGCCCTCAACAAGTAAGAACAAGATCGAGATCATACCATGCATATTTTCAGAACATAACACTATGAAACTTGAAATCAACCACAAGAAAAAATTTGGAATTTTTTGGAATAAGTGGAAGTTAAAGAACTTTCCTACTGAAGAATGATAAGTTAACCAAGAAATTAAAGAGTAAATAAAAACTCACCTGGAAACCAATGAAAATGAAAACACAACAATCCAAAACTTTCGGGATACAGCAAAGGCATTCCTAAAAGAAAGTATCTAGCAATCCAGGCTTTCCTAAAGAATGAAGAAATGTCTCAAATACAAAAAATAATCTTACATCTAAAGAAGCTGGAAAAATAACATCAAATAAAGCCCAAAAGTAGCAGAAAAAATGAAATAAAAATATTAGAGAAGAACCAATGATGTCAAAATCAAAAAAAGAGTAGAGCAGATCAAGGAGGACTTGTCAAATAGAAAAGAAAAAGGACCAAGTAAATAAAATCACAAATTAGACAAGGGAGACCACACCAGCACCACAGAAATACAAAAAAATGATAAGAAAATGTAATGAAAAATTATATTCCAACAAACTGGCCAATGTGGAAGGAGTGGACAAATTTCTATAAATTAACAAACTAACAACTCTGAAAGAGGAATAAATAGAAAATTTGAACATATCCATAACCAGTAAAGAAATTGAAACAGTAATAAAAAATCTCCCAACGAACAAGAGTCCAAGGCCAGATGGCTTCCCGGGGGAATTATACCAAATATTTAAAGATGAGTTAATCCCTATTTTTCTGAAACTGTTCTAAAATAAAAAGAGAAAGAGAACTTCCAAACTCATTCTATGAGGCCAGAATTGCCTTGATTCCAAAACCAGACAAAAACACCACTAAGAAGAATTACAGACAAATTTTCTTGATGAATCAGGATTCAAAAACTCTCAACAAGGTATTAGCAAATCAAATCCAATAATGCACTAAAAGAATTATTCACCATGATCAAGTGGGATTTATTCCTGGGTTGCAGGGCTGGTTCAATATCCACAAATCAATCAATGTAATACACCACATTAATACTTAAAAAAAGAGTAATACCTATATATGATCCCCTCAATTGATGCAGAAAAAGCATTTGACAAAATACATCATCTTTTCTTAATAAAATCCCTCAAGAAAGTAGGGTTGAAGGAACATACATTAAAGTCCATATATGAAAAATCTACAGCTAATATGATCCCCAATGTGAAATAATTGAGAGCATTCCCCCTAAGATCAGGAACAATACAAGAATGTAGACTCTCACTCCTGGTGTTCAAAGTAGTGCTGAAAGTCCTAGTTTCACTCATAATACAACAAAAAGAAATGAAAGGCATAGAAATTGGAAAGAAACATGTCAAACTTTGACTCTTCACAGATGACATGATACTCTATGTGGAAAACCCAAAAGGCTCCAGCAAAAAATTGCTAGAACTGATACATGAATTCAACCAAGTTGCAGGATTCAAAATCAACATATATAAATCTTTTGCATTTTTATACACAAATAATGAAGCAGCAGAATGTGAAATAAAGGAATCAATCTCACTTACAATTGCACCAAAAACTTAAGATATCTCAGAGTAAACCTAACTAAAAAGGTAAAATATATGTACTCTGAAAACTACAGAATCCTTATGAAAGAAATTGAAGAAGACACAAAGAAATGGAAAACCATTTCATGCTTACGGATTGGAAGAACAAATATTGTTAAAATGTCTATAATAACCAAAGAAATCTACACATTCAATTTAATCCCTATCAAAACAACACCAGCATTCTTCACAGAGATAGAAAAACAATTCTAAAATTTGTATACAACTAGGAGAGAACCCAAATTACCAAAGTAATGTTGAAAAATAAAACCAAACCTGGAGGCACCAGAATTCTGAAATTTAAGCCGTATTAAAAACTTGTAATCAAGGCAGTATGGTCCTGGCACAAAAACAGACACATAGATCAATGGAATACAATAAAGAATGCAGAAATGGACCCACAAATACATGGCAAACAAATCTTCGACAAAGCAGGAAAGAATATCCAATGGAAAAATGAGAGTCTCTTCAGCAAATAGTGCTGGGAAAATTGGACAGCGACATGCAGAAGAATGAAACTGAACCACTTTCTTACACCATAAACAAAAGTAAATTCGAAATGGATGAATGATCTAAATGTAATACAGGAAACCATCAAAATCCTAGAGCAAAAAATAGACAGCTACAACTTTGACCAATGCCACAGGAACTTCTTACTGGACATATCCCAGGGGCAAGGAAAACAAAAGCAAAAATGAACTATTTGAGACTCATCAAGATAAAAAGTTTCTGCACAGTGAAGGAAACAATCAACAAAACTAAAAGAGAATTGACATAATGGGAGAAGATATTTGCAAATGATATATCAGATAAAGGATTAATATCCAAAATTTATAAATAATTTATCAAATTAAACAGCCCCCCCAAAATAATCCAATGAAGAAACGTTCAGAAGATATGAATATACATTTTTAAAAGGAAGACATCCAGGCAGCTAACAGACACATGAAAGGATGCTCAACATCACTCATCTTCAGGGAAATGCAAATCAAAACCACAATGAGATATCACCTCACACTTGTCAGAATAGCTAAAATTAACAACACAGGAAACAATACGTGTTGGGGAGGTTGCAGAGAATACTTTTGCATTCTTGGTGGGAAGGAAAACTGGTGCAGCCCCTATGGAAAACAGTATGAAGTTTTCTCAAAAAGCTAAAAATATAGCTACCCTATGACTCAGCAATCACACTACTAGGAATTTATCCAAAAGATACAAAAATGTTGATTTGATGGGGCACATGCACTCTAATCTTTATATCAGTACTATCAACAATAGCCAAATCATGGAAAGAGCCCAAATGTCCATTGACTGATGAATGAATGAAGAAGATGTGGTAGTATATACAATGGAGTATTTCTTCAGTGATCAAAAGAATGAAATCTTGGGGTGCCTGGGTGGCTCAGTTGGTTAAGTGTCCGACTTTGGCTCAGGTGATAATCTCACAGTTCGTTGGTACAAGCCCCACGTCAGGCTCTGTGCCTGGAGCCTGCTTCAGATTCTGTCTCCCTTTCTTTCTCTACCCCTCCCCCACTAGCAGTCTCTCTGTCTCTCTATCTCTCTTAAAAAAAAATAAACACTAAAAAAATTAGAAAAACAACCAATGAAATCTTGCCATTTGCAACAACGTGGCTGGAACTAGGGTGTATTAGGCTATCAAAATAAGTCAGTCAAGAAACACAAATATCCTTTGATTTCACTCACATGTGTAATTTAAGAAACAAAACTGATGAACATAGAAGAATGGAAAGAAATATAAAATAAGATTAAAACAGAGAGGGAGGCAAAACATAAGAATCTATTAAATAAAGAAAATAAATAAACTGATGACTGCTAGAGGTGAGGTGTGGGAGGGATGGGCTAAATGGGTGTGATGAGCATTAAGGAGGGCACTTGCTGGGATGAGCATTGAGTGTTATATGTAAATGATGAATCACTGAATTCTACTCCTGAAACCAATACTACACTAAATGTTAAGCAAATTGAATTTAAATTAAAATTGCATGCCACCCCCCCAATAAACCTAGAGATTTAAATAAAAAGAAAATCCTTGTCTGAATGCCAATGCCATTTATAAAAACTTTTCTTTAGCACTTATCTCTGTTATTAAATAAGCCCAGAACATAGTAGTTCAGGAACTGATTGCCTGTAATTCTCACTTGGAAATAACAGGTAGTATTGAATTTTGAATTAGTGGTGTTTAGAATTGTGTGAGAGGTCTTTAAATCCCGTGATGAATTCATTCTGCCCCCAACCACCTTCTTATCACTATGTATGTATACATACATATATATGTATGTATATATGTATATGTATGTATACATATGTGTGTATGTATATATTATATACATATATATGTATACATACATATATACATTATATACATAAATATGTGTATATATACATTATATACATTATATATATATTAAGCTTTATATATATTTATACATATATAAATATATATATAAATTAAATCCCTCAAAAATAAAGTATATAATCTGAACAATAGGAAAACATAGATTAAAAATAATAATCAGTGATTTCTAAGGCAAATTCAACAAAACTAACATTTTTGCCATTAGATCCAGAGAATAAAAGTAAAAAGAGTGTCTTGGAAATATATATTTATATCTTTAAATATATATATATTATACATATATAATAACTGTTGAAAACTTTTCAAATTTGGAGCAAATAAAGTATATATTTTAATTCCTGGAAGAGTTACAAAAAAACTCTACATAAAGATACTTAAAACTTCAGTAGATAAACTAAAAGGGCATACTAAAATAATTCATATAATATAGAAAAAAGCAAAAAAAATAGAGGGAGGGAAGCAAAAAACAATGAATAAAACAAAGGTAAAACAGCTGAAAACAAATAATACAATTGAAGAACTATATCCAAGATATAAACAATTACTTTATTTTCTTCTACCTTTATTGAGATACAATTGGCATATAACATTTTTTAAAGTTAAGGTACACAAGTGTTTATTTGATACACTTATATATTAAAAATCAATCACTACCATATAATTGGGTAACATCACAATCCAAGTTACAGAAGTCTCATTTTTCTTTTGTGGTGAGAACACATAAAATTTACTCCCTTAGAAACTTTTAAATATATGTTGACTCTACTCACCATTCTGTACATTAAATCGTCAGAAATTCTTCATATTGTAAATGGAAGTTTGTACCCTTTGACCAACACTTCCCCATTTCTTCTCCTTCCTTGATCCTGGTAACCACAATTCAATTTTCTGTTCGTACAATGTCACTGTTTTTCAGGTTCCATATAAGTGATATGATGTGGTATATGTCTTTAATTCATTCACATATTATAGTGCCTTCAAAATTCATCCATATTGTTAAAATGGCAGGGTTACATTCTTTTTCAAGGCAGAATAATTATTTATGTATATCACATCTTCTTTACCAATTCATCCCTTGATACAAACTTCACTTTATTCTGTATCTTAGCAGTTGTGGATAATGCTGCAGTGAACTTGAGAGTTCAGATATCTTTTCAAGATCTTGTTTTCATTTCATGGGATGTGTACACAGAAATGCGATTGATAAATCACATGGTATTTCTATTTTCAATTTTTTGAGAAAATTCCAAAATGTTTTCCATACTTTCTATACCTATTTACATTCCCTTCAATAGTGCATAAGTATTCCCTTTTCTTCATATCCTAGACAATACTTGTTATCTTTTGTCTTTTTGTTGATAGTAATTTTAACAGTTTGAGGTTATAGTTTATTGTGGTTTTCATTTCCGTTTCTCTGATGATTCGTGATGCTAGGAAGCTTTTCATGTACCTGTTGGAAATTTGTATGTGTTTCTGGAAAAGTGTCTTTTCACTTTCTCTGTCCTTTTTTAATTTGTACTGTTCATTATGTTATTGAATTATATACATTGTTACCTATTTTAGAATTTAACTTCTTTTCAGATATATCATTTGCAAATATTTTCTCCCATTTCATAATTTGACTTTCATTTTGATGATTGCTTCTGTGCAGAAGCTTTTAATTTGATGTAGTCCCATTTACTAATTTTTAGTTGCTCATGTGTTATGTATTATACCCAAAGAATCATTGCCAAACCAATGTAAAGAAGCATTTTCCCTATTTTTTCTAGGAGATTTATGTTTTCTTTTCTTGTATTTAAATTTTTAATCAATTTTGAATTAATTATTGTAAGTTGCGTATGATAGGGATTTAATTTCATTCTTTTCCATGTTTTATTCAGTTTTTTCTAGTATAACTTATTGAAGAGACTACAATTTCCTTATTGAGCATTCCTGGATCCTTTGTCAAATATTAGTTGATCTTATATGTAAGGGTTTATTTCTGGGTTCTCATTCTGTGCATTGGTCTATGCATCTATGTTTAAGCCATTGCTATATTATTTGATTATTATAGATTTTTAGCATAATTTTAAATCAGGAAATAAGCACCTACAGCTTTTTTCTTATCTTTCAGGATTGTATTGGTTATTCAGGGTCTTATGTGGTTCAGTAGAAATATTTTTTTGTAACTCTGTGAAAAATGGCATCGAAATTTTGACAGGAATTGCATTAAATCTATAGAAACCTTTGGTTAGTATGGATATTTTAATTATACTAATTACCTTTTTTCAAAGTAGTATTATTTTATTTTTATTTTATTATATATGTAATATGAAATTTATTGTCAAATTGGTTTCCATAAAATTCCCAGTGCTCATCCCAACAGGTGCCCTCCTCAATGCCCATCACCCACTTTCCCCTCCCTCCCAGCCCCCATCAACCCTCAGTTTATTCTCAGTTTTCAAGAGTCTCTAATGGTTTGGCTCTCTCCCTCTCTAACTTTTTTTCCTTCTCCTCCCCCATGGTCTTCTGTTAAGGTTCTCAGGATCCATATAACAGTGAAAACACATGGTATCTGTCTTTCTCTGTACGACTTATTTCACTTAGCATAACACTCTCCAGTTCCATCCACATTGCTACAAAAATCCACATTTCATTCTTTCTCCTTGTCCAGTAGTATTCAATTGTGCATATAAACCACAATTTCTTTATCCATTCATCAGTTGATGGACAAGTAGGCTTTTTCCATAATTTGGCTATTGTTGAAAGTGCTGCTATAAACATTGGGGTACAAGTGCTCCAATGCATCAGCACTCCTTGGGTATCCCTTGGGTAAATTCCTAGCAGTGCTATTGCTGGGTCATAGGGTATATCTCTTTTTAATTTTTTGAGGAACCTCCACACTGTTTTCCTGAGTGGTTGCACCAGTTTGCATTCCCACCAACATATACTAATTACTTTTATCCATGAACACAAGATATCTTTCCATTCATTTCTTTGTCAATTTTTGTCATCAGTCTTGTAGTTTTCAATGAAAACAAGCACAGATCCTGTGCTTTATTTGTTAAATTTAGTCTTTTTCCCCCTCTCTTTCTTTTTGTTTCTAGTTGGCTTTTTTTTTAATATGAAATTTATTTTCAAATTGGTTTCCATACAACACCCAGTGATAATCCCAACAGATGCCCTCCTCAATACCCATCACCCACCATCCCCTCCCTCCCACTCCCCCCCATCAACCCTCAGTTTGTTCTCAGTTTTGAAGAGTCTCTTATGTTTTGGCTCCCTCCCTCTCTAAACTCTTTTTTTTCTTCCCCTCCCCCATGATCTTCTGTTAAGTTTCTCAGGATCCACATAAGAGTGAAAACATATGGTATCTGTCTTTCTCTGCCTCACTTATTTCACTTAGCAGAATATCCTCCAGTTCCATCCACGTTGCTGCAAATGGCCAGATTTCATTCCATCTCATTGCCAAGTAGTATTCCATGGTATATATAAACCACATCTTCTTTATCCATTCATCAGTTGATGGACATTTAGGCTCTTTCCATAATTTGAAGATTGTTTCAAGTGCTGCTATAACCATTGGGGTACATGTGCCCCTATGCATCAGCACTCCTGTGTCCCTTGGATAGATGCCTAGCAGTGCTATTGCTGGGTCATAGGGTAGTTCTATTTTTAATTTCTTGAGGAACCTCTACACTGTTTTCCAGAGCAGCAGAACCAATTTGCATTTCCACCAGCAGTGCAAGAGTGTTCCCATTTCTCCACATCTTCACCATCATCTATAGCCTCCTGATTTGTTCATTTTAGCCATTCTAACTGGCATGAGATGTACCTCAGTGTGGTTTTGATTTGTATTTCTCTGATGATGAATGATGTTGAGCATCTTTTCATGTGTCTATTGGCTATCTGAATGCCTTCTTTGGAAAAGTGTCCATTCATGCCTTCTGCCATTTCTTCACTGGATTATTTGTTTTTTGGGTGTGGGGTTTGGTGAGTTCTTTACAGATTTTGGATACTAGCCCTTTATCCAATATGTCATTTGCAAATACCTTTCCCCATTCTGACGGTTGCCTTTTAGTTTTGTTGATTGTTTCTTTTGCACTGCAGTAGCTTTTTATCTTCATGAGGTCCCAATAGTTCATTTTTGCTTTTAATTCCCTTGCCTTTGGAGATGTGTTGAGTAAGAAATTGCTGTACCTTGGGTGAAAGAGGCTTATTCCTGCTTCTTCTCTAGGTTTTTGATGGTTTTCTGTCTCGCATTCAGGTCTTTTATCTATTTTGAGTTTATTTTTGTGTATGGTATAAGAAAGTGGTCTGGTTTCATTCTTCATGTTGCTTTCCAGTTCTCCCATAACCATTTGTTAAAGAGGCTGTCTTTTTTTTCCATTGGATACTCTTTCCTGCTTTGTCAAAGATTAGTTGGTCATACTTTTGTGGGTCCAATTCTGGGTTCTCTCTTCTATTCCATTGGTCTATGTGTCTGTTTTTGTGCCAATACCATGCTGTCTTGATGATTACAGCTTTGTAGTAGAGGCTAAAGGCTGGGATTGTGATGCCTCCCTCTGTGTTTTTCTTCTTCAATATTGTTTTGGTTATTCAGGGTCTTTTGTGGTTCCATACAAATTTTAGGATTGTTTGCTCTAGCTTTGAGAAGAATGTAGGTACAATTTTGATTGGAATTGCATTGAATGTGTAGATTGCTTTGGGTAGTATTGATATTTTAACAATATTTATTCTTCTTTAGTGGTCCCATACAAACTTTGGGATTATGGTTTCATACAAATTTTAGGATTTTTTATTCTAACTTTGAGAAGAATGCTGGTGAAATATTGATTGGGACTGTATTGAATGTGTAGATTGTTTTGGGTAGTAATGACATTTTAGCAATATTTATCCTTCCAATCCATGACTATGGAATGTTTTCCCATTTCTTTGTATATTCTTCAATTTCCTTCATAGGCTTTCTATAATTTTCAGCATACAGATCTTTTACATCTTTGGTTAGGTTTATTCCTGGGTATTTTATGATTTGTGGTGCAATTGTGAATGGAATCAGTTTCTTTATTTCTCTTTCTATTGCTACATTATTGGTGCATAAAAATGCAACTGATTTCTGTACATTGATTTTGTACCCTGCACCTTTTCTGAATTCATGTATCAGTTCTAGCAGAGTTTTTATGGAGTCTGTCGGGTATTTCATGTAGAGTATCATGTCATCTGCGAAAAGCTAACGTTTGACTTCATCTTTGCCAATTTTGAGGCCTTTGATTTCATTTTGTTTTCTGATTGCTGATGCTAGCACTTCAAACACTATGTTAAACAACAGTGGTGAGAGTTGAAATCCCTGTTGTATTCCTGATCTCAGAGACAGAGTTCTCAGGTTTTCCCCATTGAGGATGATATTAGCTGTGGGCTTTACATAAATGGTTTTTATGATGTTTAAGTATGTTGCTTCTACCCTGAGTTTCTTGAGGGTTTTCATCAAGAAAGAATGCTATATGTTGTCAAATGCTTTTTTTGCATCTATTGACAGGATCATATGGTTCTTAACCTTTCTTTTATTAATGTGATGTATCACATTGATTGATTTGCAAATATTGAACAAGCCCTGCAGCCCAGGAATAAATCCCACTTGATCCTGGTGAGTAACTCTTTTTATATGCTGTCAAATTTGATTTGCTAGTATCTTGTTGAGAATTTTTTCACCCATATTCATCAGGGATATTCACCTGTAGTTGTCTCTTATTGCTGGGTCTCTGTCTTGTTTGGGAATCAAAGTAATGCTGGCTTTATAGAATGAATCTGGAAGTTTTCCTTCCATTTCTACTTCGTGGAACATCTTGAGAAATATAGGTATTAACTGTACTTTAAATATCTGGTAGAATTCCCCAGGGAAATCATCTGTTCCAGGATTTTTAATTCTTGGGAGATTTTTGATAACTGATACAATTTCTTTATTAGTTATGGGTCTGTGCAAATTTTATATTTCTTCCCACTTGAGTTTTGGTAGTGTGCCGTGTTTAGGAATTTGTCCATTTCTTCCAAGCTGTCCAGTTTGTTGGAATATAACTTTTCATAGTATTCTCTCATAATTTCTTGTATTTCTGAGGGATTGGTTGTGATAAATCCATTTTAATTCATGATTTTATCTATTTGGGTCCTCCCTCTTTTTGTTTTGAGAAGCATGGCTAGAGGTTTATCAACTTTGTTTATTTTTTCAAAAAAAATAAAACAACTCTTGGTTTCATTGATCTGTTCTAGTGTTTTTCTTGGATTCTATATTGTTTATTTATGCTCTGGTCTTTATTATTTCTCTTCTTCTTCTGGATTTGGGGTGACTTTGCTGTTCTGCTTCTAGTTCCTTTGGGTGTGCTGTTAGATTTTGTATTTGGGATTTTTCTTGTTTCTTGAGTTAGGCCTGCATTCCAATATATTTTCCTCCTACAACTGCCTTTGCTGCATCCCAAAGGGCTTGGATTATTGTGTTTTCATTTTAATTCATTTCCATATATCTTTTAATTTCTTCTCTAATTTCCTGGTTGACCCATTTGTTCTTTAGTTGGATGTTCTTTAACCTCCATGCTTTTGGAGGTTTGCCAGACTTTTTCTTGTGGTTGACTTCAAGGTTCATAGCTTTGTGATCTGAAAGTGTGCATAGTATGATCTCAATACTTTTATACTTTTGGGGGGCTGTTTTGTGACCAAGTATGTGATCTATCATCTAGAACATTCCATGTGCACTGAAGAAGAATATATATTCTGCTGCTTTGTGATGTAGAGTTCTAAATATATCTCTCAAGTCCATCTTGTCCAATGTATCATTCAGAGACATTATTTCTTTACTGATTCTGTGTCTAGGTGATCTTCCCTTTGTTGTAAGTGGAGTATTAAAGTCCCCTGCATTTACCACATTCTTACCCATAAGATTGCGTATGTTTGAAATTAATTGTGTTACATATTTGGTTGCTTCCGAATTTGTGCATAGACATTTATACTTGTTAGCTCTTCCTGGTGGATAGACCTGTCATTGTTATATAATGCCCTTCTTCATCTCTTGTTCTAGCCTTTAATTGAAAGTCTAGTTTTTCTGATATAAGTATGGCTACTCCAGCTTTCTTTTGAGTTCCAGTAGCATGATAGATAGTTCTCCATCCCCTCACTTTCAATCTGAAAGTGTCTTCAGGTCTGAAATGAGTCTCTTGTAGACAGCAAATAGATGGGTCTTTTTTTTTATCCATTCTGATACCTTATGTCTTTTGGTTGGAGCATTTAGTCCATTTACACTCAGTGTTATTGTTGAAAGATATGGGTTTAGAGTCATTGTGTTATCTGTAGGTTTCATGCTTGTAGTCATGTCTCTTGTACTTTGTGGTCTTTGCAACATTTCACTCACAGAGTCCCCCTTAGGATCTTTTTGATGGCTGGTTTAGTGGTGATGAAGTCTTTCAGGTTTTTTTTGGGAAAATATTTACCTCTCCTTCTATTCCAAATGGCATACTTGCTGGGTAAAGGATTCTTAGCTGCATATTTTTTCCTGTTCATCACATTGAAGATTTCCTGCCATTTCTTTCTGGCCTGCCAAATTTCACTAGATAGGCCTGCTACAGTCTTTATGCTTCTACCTTTGTATGTTAAGGCCCATTTATCCCTAGCTGATTTCAGAATTCTCTATGCTTGTATTTTGCCAGTTTCTACTATGATATGTTGTGCAGAATATCAATTCAAGTTACATCTGAAGGGAGTCCTCTGTGCCTCTTGGATTTCAGTGCCTGCTTCCTTCCCCAGATCAGTGAAGTTCTCAGCTATGATTTGTTCAGGTACACCTTCAGTCCCTTTTTCTCTCTTCTTCTGGAATTTCTATGATATGAATATTGTTCCATTTGATTGAATCACTTAGTTCTCTAATTCTCCCTTGTGATAGTGCAATTTTTTATCTCACTTTTTCTCAGCTTCCTCTTTTTCCATAATTTTGTCTTCTAATTCACCTATTCTCCCATCTGCCTCTTCAAACCACTCTGTGGCCACTTCCATTTTATTTGCACCTCTTTTATAACATTTTTAAATTCATCATAACAATTTTTAGTTCTTTGATCTCTGTAGCAATAGATTCTTTGCTGTCTTCCAAGCTTTCAAGCCTGGTGATTTATTTTATGACCATTATTCTAAATGTTTCAGTTATGTTCTTATATCTTTTTTGATAATTTCTTTAGCTGTCACTTTTTTTCTGAATTTCATTTTGTGGAGAATCCTTCTGTTTCATCTTTTTGGCTATCTTTCTGTCCCTTATGAGTTTTAAAATCTTAAGTGCTCTGCATTAACAGTGCGAGCACTGCTATATTAAAGGGGGTCATACAGTGTCCAGGGCCTGGCCCTTCAGGAGGTGTTTTATGGAGAGTGTTACTTAATCTCTGTTGCTGTGTCTTTGGTTATTTTATTTCCCTTCGTGTAGTGATGTTTTGGACTCCACCAGGTGTACTTTGATTTGTTCCTTGAAGCAGCCCTGGAAAAGAGAACAAACAGACAGACAAACAGGAAAGGAAAACATGCAAACACACAAACAAATAAAACAAAAAAAAAACAAAAACAAAAAACAAAAACTAAAAAGAAACCTAAAGCAAAACCCCTGAAACACCAGTTACAAGTATACAACAGGATAGAGGTGGTGCTGATGGAAGAGCACCTTAAAAGAGAGAAATGACGGGGGTGGGAAAAAAGAAAAAAAAATAAACATTAACCAGGCAGATAGACTACAAGGCGTAATCCAGAGAGACAGAAAGTAAAATAAGGAAGGAAGTGGGGAAAAAGAAACAAAGATAAAGTTACCCAGACAGTCTCTGTATGGTTTTATTATTCATAGAGAGAGAAAGGAATGTTAAGAAGGAGGTGTAGAACATGTATCAAGAGAATGGATTAAATATGTCTGTTTAAACAAACCAGTAACCTGAGTAACCAGCCTAGAGGAGAGTATAGATAAGAAGGGGAAATGGAAGGAAGAATATATCTATATAACAAATATTGTCCTAGAATTAGGCCAGGAAATGCAGCAGTGCTGGTCTGGAGGAGGGATCCTTCTGGCTCCACAGCCTCTATCCCACTCCAGTAGGTACACAGTTACCAGGCATGGAGGGATGTGGTTTGTTGTCAGCTGGTCCCGCCTCCACTGTGGCCAGGCAGACTGATCCCTGAGGCCCTGCCTTGGTGGTGGTGGGGAGAAAAATGGTGACACCCATCTCTTCTGGGACACCAGGACCCAGTGTCCCAAATCACTGCTTTGGAGCCATCCTCACTGTGCCACAGGGAACGGATGAGGCAGTTTGCCACATTCTACCAAATCCTTTGCCCCAGCGCTTGGCTGGCATTTAAACTGCCGCTCAGTGCACCCCAGTCCTGTGGAAGCACCTCACGACATGTGTTCTCACCTGGTTTTGTCCTGTGCCTCAGCCCTTCAGGGGAGGAGACCGGTTTCTCCTGCTGTGGACTGCACCCCTGATCTACCACTGAATCCAGAGGTGGCTCCCCTTCTCCCCAGGTGAGCGAACAGGGCACCTGGCCCCAGTCTGAAGATGGGATCAGCAGTTAGATATTCTGTAACCTACAGTTAGAGACAGGATCCCTCTCTGTCCAGGTCCGAGGTTTTTCTCTCTTGTACAGATACAGTCTTACGCTTCCCAGCTGCTCTTTCTCTTCACTTTGTCTCTCTGCAGAAGGGGATCCCTCCCCTCCATGCCTAACCAGCTCATTTTATCTCCCCCAGTTTGCAATAACCCACCTATGGCCCCTCAGGTTGTCCCGGTTTCTCCCTGGTAGACTCAGTCTCTTTTCCTCCTAGACTCTTGGGGTTCAAAGTCCTTTGGCTTCAACCCTTCTTTGTTTGAGACACATGGGAAGTATGGATCCCCCTACTTCTCTGTCATGTTTTCCCCTCCATTTCCCTTCATACTGTTTTCCAGAGTGGCTGCACCAGTTTGCATTCCCAACAACAGTGCAATAAGTTTCCCCTTTCTCCACATCCTCGCCAATACTTGTTGTTTCCTGAATTGTTAATCTTAGCCATTATGACCGGTGTGAGATGGTATCATATTGTGGGTTTGATTTGTATTTCCCTGATGATGAGCAATGTTGAGCATCTTTTCATGTGTCTCTTTGCCATCTGCGTGTCTTCTTTGAAAAAGTTTCTATTAATGTTTTCTGCCCATTTCCTCACTGGATTATTTGTTTTTTGGTTGTTGAGTTCGCCAACTTCTTTATAGATTTGGGATACTAACCCTTTATCTGACATATGTTCTCCCATTCCGTCGCTTGCTTTTAGCTTTGTTTAGTTTTAGTTTTGTTAGATTAGTTTAGTTAGTTTTGTTGATTGTTTACTTGCTGTGCAGAAACTTTTCATCTTGATGAGGTCACAATAGTTCATTTTTGCTTATATTTCCCCAGTCTCTGGAGATATGTCTTGTAAGAAGTTGCTGCAGATGAGGTCAAAGAGGTTTCTGCCCGTTTTCTCATCTAAGGTTCTGATGGTTTCCTGTCTCACATTTAGGTCTTTTATCCATTTTGAATTTATTTTTGTGTATGGTGTAAGAAGGTGGTCCAGTTTCTTTATTCTGCATTTTGTTGTCAAGCTCTCCCAGCACCATTTGCTAAAGAGACTTTGTTCTTTTCAACATTACTTTGACTATTCAGGGTCTTTTGTGGTTCCATACAAATTTTAAGATAGTATTTTCTAGCTCTGTGAAGAATGCTGGTGCTATTTGGATAAGGATTGCATTGAATGTGTAGTTTGCTTTGAGTAGTGTCAACATTTTAATATTTATTCTATTATGGCCATCCTAGTGGGTGTGAAGTAGTATCTTTTTGTGGTATTAAATTGTGTTTCCCTAATGACATGATGTTGGGCATCTTTTATGTGCTTCTTAAACATTTGTAGATTTTGTTTAGAAAAATGTCTGTTGAGAAACTTCATGTTTAAATTATGTTGTCCTTTTATCACTGAGGAAGAGCTTGTTATATATTTTGTATACTAGACTATTATCAGATATATGATTTACAATTTTTTTCATCTGTGGGTTAGCTTCACTTTAACAAAATATACTTTTTAAGCAAAAACATATCTAAATTTATGTAGATCTATTGATCTATTTCTTCCTGTATGTCATGAACTTTTGTTGTTACATCTAAGAAATGTTTGAATAACCCAATGTCACAAATAATTATGCCAATGATTTATTCCAAGAGTTTTATAGTTTTCCTATATATTTCAGTATTTTGTTGCTCTTATAAATGGAATTGTTTTTTAATTTTATATTGTTAATTATAACTGTATACAAATACAGTTGCTTCTTTTATTTTGATCTTGTATTCTGAATCCTTATTGAAATACTTTAGCTCTAATAGTGTTTCTTGTGGATTCCTTAGGGTTTTCTAAACACAAGATCATGTCATCTGTAAATAAAGATAGTTGTACTATTTATTTATTTAAGTTTATTTATTTATTTTGAGAGAAAGAGAATGAGAATGATCAGGAAAGGGTCAAAGAGAGAGGGAGAGAGAGGTTCCCAAGCAGGCTCCCTGCTTTCAGAGCAGAGTCTTATGTGGGGCTCGAACACACGAACCATGAGATCATGACCTGGGCAGAAACTGAGTTGTACGATTATCTGACTGAGCCAACCTGATGCCCCAAATATAGTTGTACCTTTTTGTGTACTTTATGGATGCCTTTTTGTTTGTTTGTTTGTTTTATCTAATATCCCTGATTTGAATCTCCAGGATCATATTGGATAAAACTAACAAGACAGTACATACATGCCTTTTCCTAATCTTACAGTAAAAATTTTCGCTCTTTCACATTAAGTATTATGTTAGGTGTGGCATTCATGTAGATGCCTTTTAGCAAACTGGGGAAATTCCCTTCTATTTCTAGTTTGGTGAGTATTTATCTCAAAAAGTGTCAGATTTTGTCAAATGCATTTTGTGCGTCTACTGAAATTATCATGTGGCTTTTATATTTTATTCTATGAATTTTGTGTATTATATTGGTTGATTTTCATATATTTATTCAATAATGCATCCCTTTTATGAACCCCATCTTGTTATGCTATATGTTTTGTTTCCATGTTGCTGGATTTGATACTTTAGTATTCTGCTGAGGATTTTTTTAATCTATATTTATAAGAGAGCTTGTTCTCTAGGTTTTTTTTTCCCCCTTACGATGTCTTTGGTTTTAGTGTCAGGGTAATATTGTGCTTATTTAATGAGTTGGGAAGTATTCCCTCTCTTTATAGTTTTTGGAAGAGTTTGTAAAGGATTTCTGTTGTCTTTAAATGTTTGGTAGAATTCATTAGTGAATCTTAGGCTCCTGGTAATTTTTAATGGAAAGTTTATTATTATTATTATTATTATTATTACTTCTTTGACCTCCATTTATTTTGGATACATTCCAATTTTGATTTCTTTTTGGATCAGTTTCAGTAGTTGTGTCTTCCTGGAAATTTTTCCATTGCCTATTGTTTATTTAACTTTTGACACTCCATTGTTATTCCCCCCTTTTTTTAAAGTTTAGTAGTAGTGTCTTCCATTTCATTTGTGATTGTAGAAACTTGATTCTTTTCTATTTTTTCTTGATCAGCTAAGCAAAATTTCTGTTAATTTTATTGATTTTGTCAAAATAACGAATTTTTGGTTTCATGAATTTCATCTACTGTTTTTCTGTTATCTATTTTACTTACTCCAACTCTAATTTTATTATTTTTTCCCTCTGCGACATTTAGGCAATAGTTTGCTATTATTTTTCTATGTTCTTGAAATGTGTGGCTAGATTTTTTTTTTAATTTGAGAACCTTCTTTTTTAATGTAAAAATATAAAGCTATAAATTTATCCCTGATTTTATTGAATCCTGTAATTTGGGTATATAGTGTTTTCATTTCATCCATCTCAAAGTATTTTCTGAAGTTTTTCTGAAGTTATTTTTAGACCCATTGAATATTTAGGAATGTGTTTTTAATTTCTACATATTTCTGAGTGTTATAGTTTTTGTTCTGCTATTGAATTTTAATTTTATTCCATTGTATGTGAAGAACATCTTTTGTATGATTGCAACCCATTCTTTTATTGTAACTTGCTTTATGATTTAACAAATAGTTTATTCAAAAAATATTACATTACACTTGAGAAGAATGTGTCTGCTATTGTTAGGTAAAATATTATTTAGTTATATTTTAGGTCTATTTGGTTTATACTGTTGTTCAATCATCTATTTCTTTATTGATCTTCTATTTTGTCATTCTATCCATTATTCAAATTGGGGTGTTAAAGTCTGTAATGATGATTGTTGAATTGTCTATTTCTCCCTTTAATTATGTTAGTGTTTGTTTTGTTCATTTTGGGGTTCTGTTATTAGGTACATATATTTTTATAATTGCTATATCTTCTTCATATATTCACCATTTTATCATTTTAAAATACTCTTCATCTCTGGTAACAACTTTTGTCTTATTTAACAGAATATTTTCTTGAAGTAATTGTAGATTCACATATAATGGTAATACACAATACCAGGAGATACCATATACCGTTTACACATTTTCCCCAATGGTAACATCTTGCAAAACTATGGAAGATTATCACAACCAAGACATTGACATTGATACAATCTACAGATATTGCTTCAATTTTCCATTTTAATTTTTAAAGTATAATTTACTTTTCTTTAGTACTTTAAAAATAACTTTGTTGAGATATCTTTGACATATAAAAATTGTATTTATTTAAGGTATACAACTTGTTTTTGATATGTGCATACATTGTGAAAAAAGTCATTATTATCAAGGAAATAGCTATCTCCTCTACGTAGTTACATGTGTGTGCGTGTGTGTAAGCTCACTTGTGTGGTGAGAAATTTTAAGATTTATTCTCAGTAAATTTCAAGTTTGTATTATAGTACTGTTAATTTTCATCACTGTGCTAAGTTAAAAAAAAAGCAGATACAAATAGACAACTACTCCATAATCTTAATTATATGTGGAATCTAAAAATGTCAAATTCATAGGAGAGAGTAGAATGATGGTTGCCAGAGTTAGGGAGGGGAGGAAATGACAATATATTGATCAAAGCGTACAAAGTTTCAGTTATGCAAGATGAATATGCTCTGGAGACCTAATGCTTATATATAAGTTTTTTTTTTTTAACATGTATTCATTTTTGAGAGAGAGAGAGACACAGAGTGTGAGCGGGGAGGGGCATTGAGAGAAGGAGACACAGAATCCAAAGCAGGCTCCAGGCTGTGAGCTGTCAGCGCAGAACCTGACGTGGGGCTTGAACCCACAAACTGTGAGATCATGACCTCAGATTAAGTCAGACCCTTAAACAACTGAGCCACCCAGAAGCCCATAATTTTTTTTATTTTTTTAATTTTATTTTTTATTTTTTAAACTTTACATCCAAATTAGTTAGCATATAGTGCAAAAAATGATTTCAGGAGTAGATTCCTAGTGCTCCTTACCCATTTAGCCCATTCCCACTCCCACAACCCCTCCTGTAACCCTGTTTGTTCTCCATATTTATGAGTCTCATCTGTTATTCCCCCTCCCTGTTTTTATATTATTTTTGTTTCCCTTCTCTTATGTTCAACTGTTTTGTCTCTTAAAGTCTTCATATGAGTGAAGTCATATGATTTTTGTCTTTCTCTGACTAATTTCACTTAGCATAATCCCCTCCAGTTCCATTCATGTAGTTGCAAATGGCAAGATTTCATTGTTTTTGATTGCCAAGTAATACTCCATTGTATATATACACCACATCTTCTTTATCCATGCATCCATCAATGGACATTTGGGCTCTTTCCATACTTTGGCTATTGTTGATAGTGCTGCAATAAATATGAAGGTGCATGTGTCCCTTTAAAACAGCATACCTGTATCCCGTGGATAAATGCCTAGTATTGCCATTGGTGGGTTTTAGGGTAGTTCTATTTTTAGTTTTTTGAGGAAGCTCCATACTGTTTTCCAGAGTGGCTGCACCAGCTTGCATTCCCACCAACAATGCAAAAGAGATCCTCTTTTTTCCACATCCTCACCAACATATGTTGTTGCCGGATTTGTTAATGTCAGCCATTCTGACAGGTGTAATGTGGTCTCTCATTGTGGTTTTGATATATATTTCCCTGATGATGAGTGATGTTGAGCACTTTTTTATGTGTCGGTTGGCCAACTGGATGACTTCTTTCGAGAAGTGTCTACTCATGTATTTTGCCCATTTCTTCACTTGATTATTTGTTTCTTCGGTGTTGAGTTTGCTAAGTTTTTTATAGATTTTGGATACTAACCCTTTATCTGATATGTTTTTGCAAATATCTTCTCCCATTCTGTCGGTGTTTTTTTTAGTTTTGCTGATTGTTTCCTTCACTGTGCAGAAGCTTTTATTTTGATGAGGTCCCAGTAATTCATTTTTTATTTTGTTTCCCTTGCCTCCGGAGACGTGTTGAGTAAGAATTTGCTGCGGGAAAGATCAAAGAGGTTTTGCCTGCTTTCTCCTCGAGGATTTTCATGGCTTCCTGTCTTACATTGAGGTCTTTCATCCATTTTGAGTTTATTTTTGTGTCTGGTGTAAGAAAGTGGTCCAGGTTCATTCTTCTGCATGTCGCTGTCCAGTTTTCCCAGCACAACTTGCTGAAGACAGTGTCTTTATTCCATTGGATATTCTTTCCTGCTTTGTCAAAGATTAGTTGGCCATATATTTGTGGGTCCATTTCTGGGTTCTCTATTCTGTTCCATTGATCTGAGTGTCTGTTCTTGTGCCAGTACCATACCATCTTGATGGAAAGGAAGAAGAAACATTGTTAAAATATTGATACTATCCAAAGAAATCTACATATTCAATGCAATCCCTATCAAAATAACACCAGCATTCTTCACAGAGCTAGAACAAATAATCCTAAAATTTGTATGGAACCAGAAAAGACCTCGAATAGACAAAGCAATCTTGAAAAAGAAAACCCAAGCAGGAGTTATTACAATCCCAGACTTCAAGCTATACTACAAAGCTGTAACCCATAAGTTTTTAAGTAGAAGTAGACCAAGAGAAACTCATAGGAGTTTTATAGTAAGTTCTCAAATGAACCTTTCAAAGAAGTTGAGATTTATAAACAATTTTTGTTACAAAGCTTCAGTTGGTGTATCACCAAAAATATGCTTAAGAATTTTTAAAGTATCCTCCACCTCACCTTAAAATATGATAGCATGATCTTGTTACAAACATGTTCAGTTGATTAAGAGAGAGAGCTAGATAGAAAAAATAAACATGTTGAGGGTTGGATGTGGTGTGAACATCATAAAATAAAATTTGCTACATAGAACTCAAATTAAAGGTGGAATAGATACCAGTAAAACTTGGTAACAACTAACTAAGGAAAAACTTTGTAACAACTAAAGAAAAACTTGAGTCAGTATTTCAAGTTTCAGAGGAAAAACTTCAGGAAGTCCATATGTGGAAACAACTGCTGGCCACTGGAACTGGCACCTGGTGAAATACCGGGCATGTGGAAATCTAACGGAGTTTTCTGCCAAGATATTCTGTATCGGATACTTCTGACAAAAGTTAAACTCCAATTCCTCTTGATGAAAACCACATGAGGTTCCTTAGAGAAGTATGGGGAAGTTGAATGTGAAATATTTACTGGGGTTAAAAGATCTACATATTATGTTTATTCATACAGTATTCTTTTAAAAACCAAAACTTTTATTTATTTTTAATTATAGTATAATTAACATCATGTTGCATTAGTTTCAGGTGTACAATACAGTGTATCAACAATTCTATACATTACTCAATGCTTATCATGATGAATGTACTCCTCATCACCTTCACCTATTTTACTCATCACCTCAGCCACCTCTCCTCTAGCAACTACCAATATTTAAGAGTGTGTGTTTTTTTTTGTCTCTTTTTCCCTTTTTCTTTTTCTTTTTTTCTTAAATTCCATATATGAGTTTCACCAAATTATAATTGTCTTTCTATGACTGATTTATTTCACTTAGCATGATACCTTCTAGATACATCCAGGTTGTTGCAAATGGCAAGATTGCTTTTTAAGGATGAGTAATATTCCATTGTAAATATATACCACATTTTCTTTATCCCTTCATCTATGGATGGGCACTTGGGTGGTTTCTGTATCTTGGCCATTGTAAATATATATATATATATACACACACAATTTTATAAACTTTATAAATAATATATATATAAATATAAATTTATAAATATAAATTTTATAAATTGTATAAGTTATATATATGTAATATGTAATTATAATTGTATAATTGTATAATTTTAATATGCATAATTGTACATATTATACATATAATATGTATAATATGTATACTTATAAAATATATAATTGTATAATTATAATATGTAAATATATAAATATTTATGTATATAAGATTTAATATAAATACATAATATTTAATATAAATATATAAGTATATATGTAAATATGTAAATGTATATCTGTATCTTTTTGAATTAGTGTTTTTTATTTTGGTAAAAACCCTGTAGTGGAATTACTAGATAATATGGAAATTCTATTTTTAACTTTTTGAGGAACTTCCATGCTGCTTTCCACAGTGGTTCTACTAGTTTGCATTCTTACCCAGAACCCACAAGTGTTCATTTTTCTCCATATCCTTCCCCACACTTGTTGTTTTTTATTTTAGCCATTCTGACCGATGTGAGGTGATATCCCATGGTGGTTTAGATTTGCATATTTCTGATGACTAGGGATGTTGAGCACCTTTTTATGTGTATGTTGGCTATCTGTATGTCTTCTCTGGGGAAATGTCTGTTCATGTCTTCTGCCCATTTTTAATTTGATTACTGTTTTTTCTTGATGTTAAGTTATATAAATTCTTTATATATTTTGGATATTAACCCCTTATCAGATATATAATTTTCACATATCTTCTCCCATTCAGTTAAGTTGTCTTTATGTTTTGTTGATGATTTCCTTTGATGTACAAAAGCTTTTTATTTTTGGTGCAGTCCCAATAGTTTATTTTTGGTTTTGTTTCCCTTGCCTCAGTAGACATATCTAGAAAAAAGTTCCTACAGGGGATGTCAGAGAGATTACTGCTTATGTTTTTTTTCAGAATTTTTTGGTTAGAAGCATTTAGGCCATTAATCCATTTTGAGTTTATTTTTATGTATGGTGTAAGAAACTGTGGCAGTTTCATTGTTTTACATGTAGCTATTTAGTTTTCCCAAAACCATTTGTTGTTTTTTTCCCATTGCATATTCTTGGCTCCTCTGTTGTATGTTAGTTGACTATAAAATCATGGGTTTATTTCCAGGCTTTATTTGGTTCATTGAGCTACATGTAAATTTTTGTGAAAGCACCATACTATTTTGATTACTACATCTTTGTAGTATATCTTGAAATCTGGGATTGTGATACCTTCAGTTTTGTTCTCCTTCTTCGAGATTGCTTTGGCTATCCAAAGTCTATTGTGGTTCCATACAAATTTTAGAATTATTTGATCTAGATCTTTGAATAATGTTGTTGATATTTTTATAGTGATTACATAAAATCTGTACAGTACTTTCGGTAGAATGGACCTCTAAAGTCAGAAAGAAGACAAGGATGCCCACTCATCACTTTTATTCAACATAGTGCTGGAAATCATTGCCACAGCAATCAGAAAATTAAAAAAGTAGGTATTCAAATTGTTAAGGAAGAAGTATGACTTTAACTATTTGCAGATTACATGGTATTATATATAGAAAACCCCAAAGTCTTCATAAAAAAAACTGCTAGAACTGATAAATGAATTCAGTAAAATCACAGATACAAAATCAATATACAGAAATCTGTTGCATTTCCATACACTAATAACAAAGTACCAGAAGGAGAAATTAAGATAATATTCTTATTTACAGTTGCACCATAAAGAATAAAATAAATATAAATAAACTTAATCAAGGAGGGGAGAAAACTGTACTCTGAAAACTATAAAGCATTGGTGAAAGTAACTGAAGATGACAAACAAATGGAAAGACGTTCCATGCTCATGGATTGGGAAAATAAATATTGTCAAAATGCCCATACTACTCAAATATATTTTTGGGTGTGAGTGTTCCAGGGTGAAAAAAAACCACCAGATAGTTCCTTGCTGGAAGAGTTAGGTACACTCGTGAAAGGAAAGGATAAAGATATTATTATTAATGCCATCATTCCTTCAACTATTTTCCCTCACCTTTTTGGCCAGCTAACTTATTTAATGGTATCTAGCATTTGTACAATAAATATTCTGTGAAATAAATTAATTTGGGATTGGGATATTTCTTAATCTCTGAAGAGATATACATTTATTCTAAAAAAACATAAAACTTTTAAACTGAATAACCTTAAATAGAAGTATTATACTATAATGCTTAGTGTGACAGGAAGACTAGGATATCATGCACCCCACATAGAATGACTTTTCTAGTAAGTAAATGCATAAAAACTAGTGTCATTATCAATAATGTGATACCATTCAGTCATCAAAAGGAATGAAATCTTGCCATTTGCAACAACATGGATGCAGCTAGAAAGTGTTATGCTAAGTAAAATAAGTCAATTAGAGAAAGACAAATACCATATTATTTCACTTATTTGTCAAATTTAATAAACAAAGCAGATGAACATATGAGAAGGGGAAGAAGAGAAGAGAGGGAAACAAACCACAAGAGACACTTTACTATAGACAAAACACTTAACTGAAAATTGATGGAGGGATGTTGATGGGATATGGGCAGGATGGGTGACAGGTATTAAAAAGGGCACTTGTTGTCATGAGCACTGTATGTTTTTATGTAAGTGATGAATCACTGAATTTTACTCCTGAAACCAATATTGTGTGTATGTTAACTAATTAGAATTTAAATAAAAATAAGTTTTAAAAAAAGTTTACAAAGAGAGAGAAAGAAAAAAGGAAAGAAAAGAAGGGAAAAAAAGAAAGAGTAGATTATTAGAGACAATCAGATTACATAAATTTCTGAGTAATTGCAAACTCTTTAATAGCAAAAGAATTTCTTCTCCAAAGTTTTTCTTCAAAGTTTATAGCCCTAAATTTAATGGTAAATGTTTGTTTCATTTCATTATAAGTAGAATTTTGTCAGTGGCACCTTAAATACAACTAAAGAGAGGTCATATATCAAAGATGAATATCAGGCAAATCTGTCCTTGAATGATTGCTCCAATTCTTACTAATTGTGAATCCAAGTTATATAATTCCACTGCTCTGCTTTATCATTTGTAAACTTGTGTAAACAATAAATATAAATTATGTTATTAGATTAGATATTATGGTAAAATGCCTATTGTAGTGTTTGGCACATAATAAGTACTAAATAAATAATAGCTATATGTGTTTGGAATAATAATCTAATCCAATGTAACAGGGAATCCAAACATCTCAAAATTTTGAGAGATCTTAGCAATTATGTAGCATGGTGCTTGCAGATTTATCAATTTCGCAGAGGAGTAAAAATAAAAAAAATTAAATTTTGAGAACAAGTGTGTAGTTTTCCAAAATTTTATGTTGCCAAGTAAAATCACACCAATTATTATAATGTATTGTTATTGTAATTCCATAAAATAAAAGTCGTTTCATTTATAAAAATTTTAAAAACCCATAATATTCAAATAAAAAAGTTTGAAATATAATTAATTTAGTTGTGTCAGAAAACGATATATCTATTCTCAAATTTTTTCCTGAAGGAAAACTCCCCTTGGGATAATTAACTCCACTAACTAGTACTATGTTTGACCACTGGAGATATACAACATAATTGTAGTTCCTATTTCAACATATTCTATAAATTCAGAAAATAGAACTATTTCTACATTTGTTTTCTGAATAATTTGATTTTTTCCTTACAGTGCTATCAATTTATTTTCCAAAAAATTTTTGTGAAGGAAAAGATGCTCAACATTAATCATCAGCATGGAAATACAAATCAAAATTACAGTGAAATACCATCTCACACATGTCAGAATACCTAAAATTATAAACTAAAAATACAACAGATGGAGGTTCTTCAGAAATTTTAAAATAGGAGTACACTATAATCCAGGAATTGTAATGCTAGGTATTTATCGATTGGATACAGAAATACTGACGTGAAGAGGCACATGCACCCTGATGTTTGAAGCAGCATTACCGACAGTAGCCAAATTAGGAAAAGAACCCAAATGCCCATTGACTGATGAATGGACAAAGAAGAGTTGGTATATATATGTCGTAGACTCTGGGTCTGGAGTTCTGTCTTGTCCAGCAAGAAAGCAAGATGCAGGATTAAAAATGTGAGAGAGGCTAATGTCCAGGAGGAGACAAGAGCTCTAAGGGTCCTTGCTCTGTTTTAATTAGGATCAGAAGGCTTGCAAGGATGATGGATGTGCACAAAGAGACAATGGAATCTTGGTCATTAATTCATGGGCATGGGGAGAAGGGAGTTTTGGAGATATGCAGTGTTAGGGGTTTGGGCCAATACAAAATAAGATTCTGGTGCTGTGTGGGAGGTTGTTTACAGCAAACATGAGGCACCATCTCTGTTTACCTAAACTGGTCTAGTGGACAAGATAGAGCATGCTACCTCAGGGTCAACAAGACACCTTTCTTTTGCTAATGAGCACCACTCTGGGCAACTTTGCCCTGCTGCCATCTATAGCCCTATTTACCTGTTTACCTAATTTGGTCCTTCCTTCCTGTGAAAGCAGTTTGCAGGTATTGTACTAAGTTGGGGGAATTTCTGCCCTGAATACCTAATCTTGTTTACCTCATCTTGGATGTTTTCATGCTGAGATTCCCTATTCCTATACCTTTGTTCTATACTGGGGACTTTTGCCCTGCTTGTCCTACACTGGGCAACTTTTCCTTGTTTTTACCTAACTTCATTAACCTAATCTTGTTTGCTCAAACTTGGGTGTGTACATCCTATGGCTTTCTAATTCTTTATGCCTTCTTAACCCATCTGTGCAAGGCAGGGATATATATATATATATATATATATATAATGGAATATTACTCAGCCATCAAAAAGAATGTAATCTTGCCATTTTCAGTGACATGGGTGGAGCTAGAGTGTATTACACTAAGCAAAATAACTCAATCAGAGAAAGATAAATACCATATACTTTCACTCATATGTGGAATTTAAGAAACAAAACAGATGAACATAGGGGAAAGAAGAAAGAGAAGGAGTCAAACCTTAAGAAACTCTTAAATATAGAGACAAACTGAAGATTTCTAGAGGGCCAATGGTTTGGGAGGTGGGCTAAATTGGTGATAAATATTAAGGAGGTCACTTGTGATGACCGTTGGGTGTTATATATAAGTGATGAATCACTAAATTCTACTCCTGAAACTAATATCACACTATATGTTAACTGACTAGAATTAAAATAAAAACTTGAAACATTAAAAAAATAAAGTCACAGGAGCACTAAAAAGCAGCAGCAGCAGCAGCAGTAGTAGTAATAGTGATGGGGCAACACAGATGTTGACATTCCCTAAACCTCCACATAAATCTTCATGAGGTATTCAGTCATGATCTTATCCCATCCAGAAATCTCAGGACTGCCTAATAACTCCATGTTTTTTCCCTTTACATGGAATACTAGGTGGAGTAAATGAAATACTTCTACCCAAGTGGAAGTAATATGTTAGTCAATAACAAAAGGAACACAATCATTTGTTTTTCTCAAAAATCTCAAAATGTGAATTCCGAAGTCACTGCTATTTCTTCATAAGTAAAATGTTCTTGAACTTTTGTTTTGACACCAGAGGCCTCAAATCATTATTGTCATCATTCTGCAGTTAATCTAGACTATAATTCTTGAAATGCATTTCATTAATTCTTAAAAGATTTCCTAAATTTCATTTTAACTGAGTTATAGTATTTTGTACCAAGGAGGAAGAATTATATTTTATCTGGTTCATAGTGATTTTGTGATCAATGAATCCAATGCTGCCATTTTAGAATATATATAGAATACTTGGGTGTCTATAAGGATTGAGGATTGGGAACTTCAGGTTCCTATAGGAAAACTAACTCTGATTTATTTCTTTAAGCTTTATATCTGTGACCTTAAAAAATTCCCTAACTTCTTTAAACCCTAGTATTTTATATGCAAAGTAAGTATAACAATAACATTTTCTTCATTGGATTGTTGAAATAAGATTATTCTTGGGGCGCCTGGGTGGCTCAGTTGGTTAAGCAGCCGACTTCGGCTCAGGTCATGACCTCACGGTCTGTGAGTTTGAGCCCCGCGTCAGGCTCTGTGCTGACAGCTCAGAGCCTGGAGCCTGTTTCAGATTCTGTGTCTCCCTCTCTCTGACCCTCCCCGTTCATGCTCTGTCTCTGTCTCAAAAATAAATAAACGTTTAAAAAAATCATTTAAAAAAATAAATAAAAAAAAGATTATTCTTATAACTTAATTGACATATTGTCTGGCATTCAACAAATGCATTATAAGTTGTAATTTTTCAATCCTATGTGTTTAGCAGTCTCTAAGGTAAACTCTGATGGTCCATGCCTCTTGGCATTCATACCTTATATAATCCTCCCCCACGCGTGTATGTTGGATCTACTAAATTTCTTTTTTAACAATAGAATATAGTACCATTAGTGCATCTTTTCTATGATTAGGTTACATTAAAATGGTGACTTCTATCTTGCTACCACACTGTATCTTTTGCTGGTTTTGATGATGTAAGCTGCCATATTGGAAAAACCCACATGGCAATAAATGTAAAGTGGTCTATGGCTAACAAACAGCAAATAATTGAGGACCTGAAGGAATTGAATCCTACCAAAACTTACATAAATTAGTTTAGAAGAGGGTTCTTCTCTAGTAAAAATGAAGTAAAACCATATCTTTGGCCAGTGTCTTGCAAACTTGTAAGAGACCATGAAGTAGAGTATCTAGCAAAACCATGTCCAGATTCTTGCTACACAGATACTTGGAGATGGTAAATGTGCATGGTAATCTACTAAGTTTTAGGTATAATTTGTTATGCAGCAGAAGGAAATATTTGAGTGCCAATAATGTGTTAAGAATTGTGCTAAGGATTTTCTTATACTACACTACATGCAAAATTCTATGCTAGATGTTTTTCACCTTTATCTTATAGACAATAAGGAAAATGATCGTATATAAATGATCACAAAATTTATCAAAATTTTAAAGTCAGTTTAATAACTGAGATTCAAATATAAATCTCTGGTACTCCAAAGGCTATTTACTCTTCACTACAGCATATTATCTCTCATAGTCCCCATAATCATTCCAGATTAAAAGTGGTTACCTCCTGTGAATCTTTAGAGCAATATGTGCATATAGTTACATATACACCCCATCTTATAATTATATACTTGTGATAATTTCATGTTCTGGCTGTCATCTTGTCTTAATAGTTAGATCTCATCATTAATAGAGGACATTTCTTATGTAAATTTCTATTTCCAGCCTCTGGCAGTGTATTTCAACTTATTTTACCCAAAAAATGATTCAACAAATATGAGATTCTATTAACTGGGTGATAATATGTATCAAATGAGTAGATTAACAAAAATGTACCAATAAAACACACACAACTACTAGGAAAAGAAGTAAGATAATGCCCATAAATTTAGATAGATAGATAGATAGATAGACAGATATAATGCCCAAAAGTATATTTATAAATATATTTATATTTATATTGCAAGAAAACAAAATCATAGATCTTTTGAATAATATTCATATATTGTGTGTTGAAATTAAAATAAGCTTTGCAAAATAAATTATCATATCAAATACTTATTAAAGGTCAAATTCAATTTCCAAAAATATTCTTTTTGTGTATATGTATACACAAACATACACAAATCTTTTATATTTGCTCAATGTTTAACCTTTTAAAAAGAGAATTGAGAAATAGAATTTGTCTCTCTCTTGGATTCTTTCTGTTATTATCTCATAAGACAGACTTGTGTACATGAGGGTTCTTAAGAAAATACAGCTTCTGAGAACAAACTGAGGGTTGATGGGGGGTCGGAGGGAGGGGAGGGTGGGTGATGGGTATTGAGGAGGGCACCTTTTGGGATGAGCACTGGGTGTTGTATGGAAACCAATTTGACAATAAATTTCATATATTGAAAAAAATAAAAATTAAAAAAAGAAAATACAGCTTTCCAAAAAAAAAATAAAACAAGAAACAAAGGAAGAAAGAAAGAAAGAAGAAAGGAAGAAAGGAAGGAAGGATGGAAAAAAGAAAGAAAGAAGGAAAGAAAGAAAGAAGAAAGAAAGAAGGAAAGAAAGAAAGAAAAACAACTTTCTTCCACAAAATGACTTATAAAAATCTAGTTTCAAAATTTTATTTTTGAAAGTAACATAAGACTGTACATCAATTACACTAGAATTTAAAAAAATAATTAAAAAATGGGAACTCTTGCTACTGAAAAAATCTCGTTTTCTATATTATTTTGTCAGGAGGAGTTTTAGAGAATTCCCTGAGTCTGGTTGTCTAATTTTCTAAGAAATCCACTTTCTATGTAACATTACCACTTGTCCAACAATAGTAATATCACCTAGAATTACAAATGGATTACTTTCTCTTTAACAATTAAAAAAATGTATGTATAATATACTCAGGAGACAACTTGCATAAGTATCTCCTGAGATGACCAATAGCTCACAGATGAACTCAAGCCAGATATCTAAGGAAATAGAATTACTCTCATATTTAATACTGTCGTAATCAGCAAGAATTTAGACAAGAAATTTATGACCAGCCTTAAGTTACAAGAACATTCTCAGATGTTCAGTGGCTCTGAAATTGCTTTATAACAATTTGTTTGTTTTCTTATTGATTTTAACCAGTTATGTGTCCCCAGAAGCATATTATTACTCTAAACATAAATTAACCTATTTTAACATTCAAAATTGTTTACTTTATTGTTATTTTAATAATTATTTTTACTATTGTAGTAATTATGGCCCTTTTCAGGCTTCTGTCTAATCAAAAGTGAAGAAAGGAGAGAGGAAGATGGTGGTAGAGTAAGACCTTAGGATCACCTCATCCCACAAACACAACTAGATAACTATCAAATAATCCTAAATATCCCAGAAGTTGACCTGTACACTGACAGAACTACAGACTGACAGTTTTGACAAACTCCAAAACTAAGGGGAGAGAAGAGGCAACATCATAAAAAAGTAGGACGTGGGGAAATGTGGTTTAGGGGAGAAATGAATCACAGATGCTTTGGAGGGAAGACAGATGTGGTTGCAGAGAAAGGCAAGAGTGAGAGGAGCACACAGGTGTAACACACAAGGAGAACATTTTACCAACGTCATTAACTTGGAAAACAAGATGGGCTGAATTTCATGAGGTCTTGCAATGTGAGGGACTTAAAGTCTGGAGATTTACAGGTCAATGGGTTTGGCTGGAATAGAGCTTGGAGGGCACTATGTCGCTCATGGAGAGATGGAAGGCAAGCAAACTGAGGGCAATGAGCATAGAAACACAAACTGGAAAGAGACAAGGGCACACAGCAGGGAGTTTAGTGAATCCCTTCAGAGTGCTTCACTGAGAGGAACATTTATGGAGACACCTCTCCAGGAACAAAGGAGCTGGATGGCATTATTTCCATTCCCCTCCCCTCAGCATAATCAGAGACACCTGTGGGAAGCCTCTCAGTGCCAACATTGGCTGCCTTATTTGTTTACACAAAGCCCCATTCCCCTGGAGTCTAGTGGGACTATGCTTCTTAGTCACTCTTGCTTCAGTCTCAGCACAGTGGACCCCTCGCCCAGAAGATCAGCACAAATCCCTTCCCACACAATGTCTCACAACCAGAGAGTTCTACAGGGTCTCAGTTCTGGTGGAGGTGGTTTCATGTCTCATTTCACAAGCAAATCAGAGGATACATAGTTAAACTCACCACATTCACTCCAGAGAGCAAACACTCTCCACAGCAAACAAGGAGTGCCTCTGAAGACACTTGTCTGAAGGATGAAGCAGCCAAAACAATAGCATAATGCATGTAGCACACAACAGAAACACTCCCTGAAGTGCCAGGCCCTGGGCACTACATGACCTCTTCTTCATAAGTCAATTATTTTCAGGAGCAGGAGACATGACTGACTTTTCCAACAAAAAGAAGAGAGAAACTTAGACAAAATGTGAAGATGCAGTAATTTATCAAACTAAGGTCATGGCCAGAGATATAAACAAAACAGTTATATTTATGATATCCCCAGGGGAATTTAAAGGAACAATCATGAGGATGCACAATGGGTTTGAGAAAAGAGTAAAACACATCAGGGAGACCATTACAACAGAGATAAAAGGGTTAAAAAAAGAATCAGAAATGAAAAATACAATACATAAGATTATAAATAAGCTTGCTGGAATGAACAGCAGGCTAGAAGAAGCAGAGAAATGAAATAATGGCCTAGAAGACAAAGAAATGGGAATCAACGATGCTGGACATAAGAAAGAAAGAATTATGGAACACAATTATATCCTTAAGGAATTCAGTGACTCCATCAAACATAATAACATTCATATTATAGGAGTACCAGAAGAAAAAGAGAGATAAAACCAGGCAGAAAAATTATTTGAAGAAACAATAGCTCAAAACATTCCTAATTTGGGGTAAGAAAACAGATATCCACATTGAGAAGGCAAAAGAAATCCCATCTAAGTCTACGAAAGCAAACCAATCAAGACATACTGTAATTAAATTTGCAAAATATATTGTTTAAAATCTTAAAACCAGTGAAACAAAATAAGTCATTAACTTACAAGGGAAGACCCATAAGGCCAGCTGCAGATTTCTCAACAGAAACTTGGCAACTCAGAAGGCATGATATATTTAGCGTTTTGAATGAGAAAAATATGCAGCCAACAATACTCTATCCAGCAAAGACATCACTCAAAATAGAAAGATATTGCAATACAAATAAAGGAGAATAAAGATATTGCAAGACAAATAAAATCGAAAGAAGTTTGTGACTTTTAAACCATCCCTGCAAGACATATTAAGGGGGATTCATTCAATGGGAAGGAAAGACAAAAAGTGACAAAGACAAGAAAAGAACAGAAAAAAAACCCTCCAAAAATCCAAGACAAGTAATAAAATGGCACTAAATACATATCTATCATTAATTACTTTGAATAGAAATGATTTAAATGCTCCAATCAAAAGACATAGGGTTTCAGAATGGATCAAAAATAAGACCCATCTATGTGCTTCCTACAACGGACTCATTTCAGATCTAAAGTAGACCTCACATGCAGATTGGAAGTGAGGGAATGGAGAAAAATCTATCATACAAATAGATGTCAGAAGAAAGCTGGAATAGCAATACTTATACCAGACAAACTAGACTTTAAAAAGAAGACTGTAACAAGAGGTAAAGAAGGGCACTATATCATAATAAAGGGGATAACCCACAAGAACATCTATCAATTGTAAATATTTATGCACCCAATATGGAGGGACCCAAATATAGAAAACAATAATGACACACAAAAAGGAACTGGCTATAATATAATAATAGTAGAGGATATAAAAAACCCACTTACATCAATGGAAAAATCATCAATGCAGAAAATCAACAAGGAAACAAATGGCTTTGAATGACACACAGAGCCAGTTGGACTTAATAGGTATTCAGAACATTGCATCTTAAAAGAGGAGAATACACAGTATTCTCAAGTGCACATGGGACATTCTCCAGGATAGATCACACATTAGTTAACAAATCAAGCCTCAACAAATACAGAATTGAAATCATACCATGCAACATTTCTAACCACAAAAATATGAAATGAGAAGTCAACCACAAGAATAAATTGGGAAATACCACAAATACATGGAGGTTAAACAAGACACCAATAAAAAAAAATAATAATGGGTGAACTGAGAAATGAAAGCAGAAATTAAAACTGCATAAAAGCAAATGAAAATGAAAACACAGCAATCCAAAACTTTTGGGATGTAGCAAAAGTGGTCCTTAGAAGAAAATATATAGAGTACACACATAAGAAACAATACAAATCTTGGGTGCCTGAGTGCCTCAGTCAGTTAAGTGTTGGACTCCACCTCGAGTGATGATATCATGGTTCATGAGTTCAAGCCCTGTATTGGGCTCTCTGCTGTCTGTGTAGAGCCAGGTTTATATCCTCTGTATCCCCCTCTATGTGCCCGTCTCTCTCTCTCTCTCCCTCTCTCCCTCCCTCTCTGTCTCTCAAAAAAAATTAAAAACATTTAAAAAAAGAAGGAAGAAAAATATGAAATACACAACATAATCTTCACAATAAGTACAGCTGGAAAAAGAAAAAGAAATGAAGACTAAAGCTAGCATAAGGAAGGAATTATTAAAGATTAAAAAAAATATATAATATAAAATGTAAAAAAAAAGCAATAGAATACACCAAAAAAAACCAAAACAAAACAAAAAAAAAACATCCAGGAGCTGGTTAATTGAAAACTTAATAAAATTGATAAACTTTTACCAAGACTTATCAAAAAGAAATAAAAAGGAACCGAGTAAATGGAATCATAAATGAGAGAGGAAAAATCACAGTCAACACCACAGAAATATATACTATAAGAGAATATGATGAAAAACTATATGCCAACACATTTGACAACCTAGAAAGAATGGATAAATTCTTAGAAACATATAAACTACCAAAATAAAACAGGAAGAAATGAAAAATTTGAACAGGTCAATAACCAGCAAAGAAATTCAATCAGTAATTAAAAACCTTCCAACAAGCAAAACCTAGGGCCATATAGCTTCACAGGGGAATTCTACCAAAATTTAAACAAGAGTTAATTCCTACTCTTCTCAAAGTATTCCAAAAGATAGAAAATGAAGGAGAATTTCAAATTCATTTTATGAAACAAGCATTACCCTGACACAAAAACCAGATAAAACATCCACTAAAAAATAGAAGTACAGGCCAATATACCTGATGAAGATGACTGAAACATTTCTTAATGAAACACTAGCAAATTGAATCCAATAATACATTTACAAAAATCATTCACCACAATCAAGTGACATTTATTCCTGGGTTACAAGGGTGATTTGATAATCACAAATCAATCAAGGTGATACAATGGATAAGAACCACATGATCCATTCAATGGATGCAGGAGAAGTATCTGAAAAAGTAAAAAAAATCTAATTATGATAATAACTGTCAGCCAAGTAGCTTTAGAGGGAATATACCTCAACATAATAAAGGACATAAACAAAAAAACCCACAGTTAATATCATCATCAATGGGGAAAAACTGAGAGCTTTGCCTTTATGGTCAAAAACAAAACAGGAATGTCCACTCTCACCACTGTTTTTTAACATATTACTGAAAATACTAGCCACAACAATCAAAAACAAAGAAATAAAAAGTGTACAAATCAACAAGGAAGAAACAATATTTTTACTATTTACAGATGACATGACAAGTTCTATAGGAAACCCTAAAGACTCCACAAACAACTGCCAGAAGTAATGAATGAATTTCGTAAAATTACATGACACAAAAACAATGTACAGGAATCGGTTGTATTTCTATACATCTATAATAAAGCAGCAGAAAAATAAGTTAAGAAATCTATCCATTTAAAACTGGACCCAAAAACATAAAATGCCTAGAAATAAACCTAACTAGATTGGGGGAAGGAGACCTGGAAGATGGCAGCTGAGGGAGACGCTGGGCTCACCTCATCCTGCTGATCACTTAGAAGCCACCCACATTTGCATGAATAACCCAGAAAACTTCCAGAAGACTAGCAGAACAGACTATCCAGAGCCCAGTTTGGAGAAGAAGAGGCCCACGGAAGATGGTAGGAAGAGTGGAGAGGCTGTGCATGTACACAAACTGACACGAGGGAGCAGGGGCATTGGGGGGGGGCAGCCCGCCAGGCAAGGCAGAGCTCCCAGAAGTCTGGCTTGCAAAAAGCGGTAAGGTTCAGACTGCATGACTTCTGCCAGCCAGCAGGAATTAACATCTGGAATGTTAAAAGTCAACATCTCTGCTCTTGGAGAGTGGGGAGGGTGACAGGACATTGGGAGGGAGAATTGTTAAACTGCTAAAGACTGAGCTCAGCTCAGCTTGGTGGGGGAGCAAAGGCGCTGGCAAGTGCCGTCTCCCTCTCCCATTCCCCAGCCAAAATTCCAAAGGGAACCAGTTCTCATCACCAAACTTGCTTGCACCACACAAACACCCAATGCTGTGCTTCTGTGGATCAATCCCTCTGATGGGCCTGCCTCCCTCCCACTGCTGCAAGTCACCTCCCGCAGGGGACCACCAATGGCAAAGCTAGTTAAGCATGCCCCTTCCGCTCCTGTGCACCTTGTGGATCCACCCCAGCTAATACGCCAGATCCCAGAGAAGCAGCACCACAAGCCTGGCAGTGTGCAAGTAGCCCAGATAGGGGCCACACCACGCCACAGTGAGGCCTGTCCCTGGGAGAGGGGAAGATAAGTTACACACCAGTCTGACTGTGGCCCCAGAAGTGGGCTGAGGGCAGACATCTGGTCTGAATGTGGCACCGCCCTCCAACACAAGTTATTCTGGACAGCACAGGTGAAGTGCCCTGCAGTTTGGAGCCACCACAGGGACAACCCACAGTGATGAAATGAAAGAATTCTCCTCAAAAGAAACTCCAGGAAGTAGTGACAGCAAACAAACTGATCAAAAACGATCTAACCAATATAACAGAAAAGGAATTTAGAATAATAGTCATAAAATTAATCACTGGGCTTAAATAAAGCATAGAGGACAGCAGAGAATCTATTACTATAGACATCTGGGGACTAAGAAATAGTCATGAGGAGCTAAAAATGCTATAATAATCTGGAGGGGTCATAGCACAGATTGAAGAGGTAGAGAGAATAGGTGAATTAGAAGATAAAATTATGGGGACCGGCAGAAGATGGGGGCGTAGGAGGATGCTGGGCTCACCGCGCGTTCTGCTGATCACTTAGATTCCACCTACACCTGCCTAAATAACTCAGAAAACCACCAGAAGACTAGCAGAACGGAGTCTCCGGAGCCAAGCGCAGACGAGAGACCCAGGGAAGAGGGTAGGAAGGGCGGAGAGGCGGTACACGCTGCAGGGACTGGCGGGAGGGAGCCGGGGTGGAGGGGTAGCCTGCCAGCCAAGCAGAGCCCCCGAGTCTGGCTTGCAAAAACAGAGGGGCCAGATGGAGTGTGTTCCAACAGCAAGCATGACTTAGCATCTGGGAGGTAATAAGTGAACAGCTCTGTTCGGAAAGCGGGAAGGCTGAAGGACAAAGGGAGGAAGAATTGATGAGCCCCGGGATGACAGACCTCAGTTTGGCGGGGAACAAAGGTGCTCACCAGAGCCAGCGCCCTCGCCCATCCCCCAACCAAAATCCCAAAGGGAACCAGTTCCTGCCAGGGAACTTGCTTGCTCCGCACAAACACCCAAAGCTGTGCTTCTGTGGATCCAACCTCCGGCGGCGGGTCTGATTCCCTCCCGCTGCTACAGGGCCCCTCCTGAAGTGGATCTCCTAAGGAGAAGCAAGCTAAGCCTGCCCCTCCTGCCTTGGTGCACCTTGCCTAGCCACCCCAGCTAATACGCCAGATTCCCAGCACCACAAGCCTGGCAGTGTGCAAGTAGCCCAGATGGGCCACGCCACCCCACTGTGAATCCCGCCCCTAGGAGAGGGGAAGAGAAGGCACACACCAGTCTGACTGTGGCCCCAGAGGTGGGCTGGGTCAGACATCAGGTCTGACTGCGGCCATGCCCACCAACTCCAGTTATACACCACAGCAAAGGGGAATTGCCCTGCGGGTCCGCACCACTCCAGGGACTATCCAAAATGACAAAACGGAAGAATTCCCCTCAAAAGAATCTTCAGGAAATAACAACAGGTAATGAACTGATCAAAAAGGATTTAAATAATATAACAGAAAGTGAACTATAATAATAGTCATAAAATTAATCACTGGGCTTGAAAACAGTATAGAGGAGAGCAGAGAATCTCTTGCTACAGAGATCAAGGGCCTGAGGAACAGTCAGGAGGAGTTGAAAAATGCTTTAAACGAGATGCAAAATAAAATGGAAATGACGATGGCTCAGATTGAAGAGGCAGAGGAGAGAATAAGTGAACTAGAAGATAAAATTATGGAAAAAGAGGAAACTGAGAAAAAGAGATAAAAAAATCCAGGAGTATGAGGGTAAAATTAGAGAACTAAGTGTTACACTAAAAATAAACAATATACACATAATTGGTATCCCAGAGGAGGAAGAGAGAGGGAAAGGTGCTGAAGGTGTAATTGAAAATCATAGCTGAGAATTTCCCTGATCTGGGGAAGGAAAAAGGCATTAAAATGCAAGAGGCACAGAGAGCTCCCTTCAGACATAACTTGAATCAATCTTCTGCACGACATATCAGAGTGAAACTGGCAACATACAAGGATAAAGAGAAAATTCTGAAAGCAGCAAGGGATAAACGTGTCCTAATATATAAAGGGAGACCTATAAGACTCGTGACTAATCTCTCTTTTGAAACTTGGCAGGCCAGAAAGGATTGGCAGGAGATCTTCAATGCGCTGAACACAAAAAAATATATGCAGCCAAAAACCCTTTATCCAGCAAGTCTGTCATTTAGAATAGAAGGAGAGATAAAGGTCTTCCCAAACAAACAAAAACTGAAGAAATTTGTCACCACAAAACCAGCCCTACAAGAGATCCTAAGGGGGATCCTGTGAGACAAAGTACCAGAGACATCACTACAAGCATGGAACATACAGACATCACAATGACTCTAAACCCATACCTTTCTATAATAACACTGAATGTAAATGGACTAAATGCACCCACCAAAAGACATAGGGTATCAGAATGGATAAAAAAGCAAGACCCATCTACTTGCTGTCTACAAGAGACTCATTTTAGACCTGAGGACACCATTAGATTGAGAGTGAGGGGATGGAGAACTATTTATCATGCTACTGGAAGCCAAAAGAAAGCTGGAGTAACCATACTTATATCGGACAAACTAGACTTTAAATTAAAGGCTGTAACAAGAGATGAAAAAGGGCATTATATAATAATTACAGGGTCTATCCATCAGGAAGAGCTAACAATTATAAATGTCTATGTGCTGAATACCAAAGCCCCCAAATATATGAAACTATTACTCATAAACATAAGCAACCTTATTGATAAGAATGTAGTAATTGCAGGGGACTTTAACACTCTACTTGCAGAAATGGATAAATCATCTAGACACACGGTCAATAAAGCAACAAGGGCCCTGAATGATACATTGGATCAGATGGACTTGACAGATATATTTAGAACTCTGCATCCCAAAGCAACAGAATATACTATCTTTTCGAGTAAACATGGAACATTCTCCAAGATAGATCATATACTGGATCACAAAACAGCCCTTCATAAGTATACAAGAATTGAAATCATACCAGGCATACTTTCAGACCACAATGCGATGAAGCTTGAAATCAACCACAGGAAAAAGTCTGGAAAACCTCCAAAAGCATGGAGGTTAAAGAACACCCTACTAAAGAATGTAGAATTGCAACCAGGCAATTAGAGAAGAAATTAAAAAATATATGGAAACAAACGAAAATGAAAATTCAACAATCCAAACACTTTGGGATGCAGCGAAGGCAGTCCTGAGAGGAAAACACATTGCAATCCAGGCCTATCTCAAGAAACATGAAAAATCCCAAATACAAAATCTAACAGCACACCTAAAGGAAATAGAAGCAGAACAGCAAAGGCAGCCTAAGCCCAGTAGAAGAAGAGAAATAATAAATATCAGAGCAGAAATAAACAACATAGAATCTAAAAAGACTGTAGAGCAGATCAACGAAACCAAGAGTTGGTTTTTTGAAAAAATAAACAAAATTGAAAAACCTCTAGCCAGGCTTCTCAAAAAGAAAAGGGAGATGACCCAAATATATAAAATCATGAGTGAAAATGGAATTATTACAACCAATCCCTCAGAGATACAAACAATTATCAGGGAATACTATGAAAAACTATATGCCAACAAATTGGAAAACCTGGAAGAATTGGACAAATTCCTAAACACCCACACTCTTCCAAAACTCAATCAGGAGGAAATAGAAAGCTTGAACAGACCCATAACCAGTGAAGAAATTGAATTGGTTATCAAAAATCTCCCAACAAATAAGAGTCCAGGACCAGATGGCTTCCCAGGGGAGTTCTACCAGACGCTTAAAGCAGAGATAATACCTATCCTTCTCAAGCTATTCCAAGAAATAGAAAGGGAAGGAAAGCTTCCAGACTCATTCTATGAAGCCAGTATTACTTTGATTCCTAAACCAGGCAGAGACCCAGTAAAAAAAGAGAACTACAGGCCAATATCCCTGATGAATATGGATGCAAAAATTCTCAATAAGATACTAGCAAATCGAATTCAACAGCATATAAAAAGAATTATTCACCATGATCAAGTGGGATTCATTCCTGGGATGCAGGGCTGGTTCAACATTCACAAATCAATCAACGTCATACATCACATTAATAAAAGAAAAGATAAGAACCATATGATCCTGTCAATCGATGTAGAAAAGGCCTTTGACAAAATCCAGCACCCTTTCTTAATAAAAACCCTTGAAAAAGTCGGGATAGAAGGAACATACTTAAACATCATAAAAGCCATTTATGAAAAGCCCACAGCTAACATCATCCTCAATGGGGAAAAACTGAGAGCTTTTTCCCTGAGATCAGGAACACGACAGGGATGCCCACTCTCACTGCTGTTGTTTATTATAGTGTTGGAAGTGCTAGCGTCAGCAATCAGACAACAAAAGGAAATCAAAGGCATCCAAATTGGCAAAGATGAAGTCAAGCCTTCACTTTTTGCAGATGGCATGATACTATACATGGAAGATCTGATAGACTCCACCAAAAATCTGCTAGAACTGATACATGAACTCAGCAAAGTTGCAGGATACAAAATCAATGTACAGAAATCAGTTGCATTCTTATACACTAACAATGAAGCAACAGAAAGACAAATAAAGAAACTGATCCCATTCACAATTGCACCAAGAAGCATAAAATACCTAGGAATAAATGTACCCAAAGATGTAAAAGATCTGTATGCTGAAAACTATAGAAAGCTTATGCAGGTAATTGAAAAAGATATAAAGAAATGGAAAGACATTCCCTGCTCATGGATTGGAAGAAGAAATATTGTCAAAATGCCAATACTACCCAAAGCTATCTACACATTCAATGCAATCCCAATCAAAATTGCACCAGCATTCTCCTCAAAACTAGAACAAGCAATCCTAAAATTTTTATGGAACCACAAAAGGCCCCGAATAGCCAAAGTAATTTTGAAGAAGACCAAAGCAGGAGGCATCACAATCCCAGACTTTAGCCTCTACTACAAAGCGGCAATCATCAAGACAGCATGGGATTGGCACAAAAACAGACACATAGACCAATGGAATAGAATAGAAACCCCAGAACTAGACCCACAAACGTATGGCCAACTCATCTTTGACAAAGCAGGGAAGAACACCAATGGAAAAAAGACAGTCTCTTTCACAAATGGTGCTGGGAGAACTGGACAGCAACATGCAGAAAGTTGAAACTAGACCACTTTCTCACACCATTCACAAAAATAAACTCAAAATGGATAAAGGACCTAATGTGAGACAGGAAACCATCAAAACCCTAGAGGAGAAAGCAGGAAAAGACCTCTCTGACCTCAGCCGTAGTAATCTCTTACTCGACACATCCCCAAAGGCAAGGGAATTAAAAGCAAAAGTGAATTACTGGGACCTTATGAAGATAAAAAGCTTCTGCACAGCAAAGGAAACAACCAACAAAACTAAAAGGCAACCAACGGAATGGGAAAAGATATTTGCAAATGACATGTTGGACAAAGGGCTAGTATCCAAAATCTATAAAGAGCTCACCAAACTCCACACCCGAAAAACATATAACCCAGTGAAGAAATGGGCAGAAAACATGAATAGACACTTCTCTAAAGAAGACATCCGGATGGCCAACAGGCACATGAAAAGATGTTCAACGTCGCTCCTTATCAGGGAAATACAAATCAAAACCACACTAAGATATCTACCTCAGGCTAGTCAGCGTGGCCAAAATGAACAAATCAGGAGACTATAGATGCTGGAGAGGATGTGAGGAAATGGTAACCTTCTTGCACTGTTGGTGGGAATGCAAATTGGTGCAGCCCCTCTGGAAAACAGTGTGGAGGTTCCTCAGAAAATCAAAAATAAACTTACCCTATGACCCAGCAATAGTACTGCTAGGAATTTACCCAAGGGATACAGGAGTACTGATGCATAGGGGCACTTGTACCCCAATGTTTATAGCAGCACTCTCAACAATAGCCAAATTATGGAAAGAGGCTAAATGTCCATCCTTTGATGAATGGATAAAGAAATTGTGGTTTATATACACAATGGAGTACTACATGGTAATAAGAAAGAATGAAATATGGCCCTTTGTAGCAACATGGATGGAACTGGAGAGTGTGATGCTAAGTGAAATAAGCCATACAGAGAGAATCAGATACCATATGTTTTCACATTTATGTGGATCCTGAGAAACTTAACAGAAACCCACGGGGGAGGGAAAGGGATAAAAAAAAAACAGAGGTTAGAGTGGGAGAGAGCCAACCCATAAGAGATTCTTAAAAACTGAGAATAAACTGAGGGTTGATGGGGGTCGGAAGGAGGCAAAAGTGGGTAATGGGCATTGAGGAGGGCACCTTTTGGGATGAGCACTGGGTGTTGTATGGAAACCAATTTGACAATAAATTGCATATATTGAAAAAAATAAATAAAATTAAATTAAATTTAAAAAAGAAGATAAAATAATGGGAGAAGAGGAAGCTGAGAAATGGAGATATTAAAAAATCCAGGAGTATGAGTGGAGAATTAGAGAACTAAGTGATGCAGTCAAATGGAACAATATCTGTATCATAGGAATTCCAGAAGAGGAAGAGAGAGAGAAAGGGGCTGAAGGTGTACTTGAACAAATCATAGCTGAGAACTTCACTGATCTGGGGAAAGAAAAAGTCATTGAAATCCAAGAGGCACAGAGAACTCCCTTCAGACATAACTTGAATTGTTCTTCTGCATGACATATCATAGCGACCCTGGTAAATTCAAGGATAAAGAGAAAATTCTGAAAGCAGCTAGGGATAAACAGGCTCTAACTTATAAAGGCAGACCCATAAGACTAGTGGCAGACCTATCTACTGAAAGTTGGCAGGCCAAAAAGAAATGGTAGGAAATCTTCAATGTGATGAACAGAAAAAAATATGCAGCTGAGAATCCTTTATCCAGCAAGTCTGTTGTTCAGAACAGAAGGATAGATAAAGATCTTCCCAAACAAACAAAAACTGAAGGAATTAATCACCACTGAACCAGTCCTACAAAGAGATCCTAAGGGATCCTGTGAGACAAAGTACTAGAGACATCACTACAAGCATGAAAGCTACAGACATCACAATGACTCTAAACCCATATTTTTCTATAATAACACTGAATGTAAATGGACTAAATGCTCCAACCAAAAGACATAGGGTATCAGAATGGATTAAAAAAAAAAAAAAACCAAGGCCCACCGATTTGCTGTCTACAAGAGACGCATATTAGACCTGAGCACACCTTCAGATTGAAACTGAGGGGATGGACAACTATCTATCATGCTACCGGAAGTCAAAAGAAAGCTGGAATAGCCATACTTATATCAGACAAACCAGACTTTCAAATAAAGCCTGTAACAAGAGATGAAGAAGGACATTAAATAATAATTACAGGGCCTATCCATCAGGAAGAGCTAACAATTATAAATGTCGCTAAATACAGGAGCCCCCAAATATATAAAACAATTACTCACAAACATAAGCAACCTTGTTGAAGAGAATGTGATAATTGCCACGGACTTTATTACCCCACTTACAACAATGGATAGATCATCTAGACACATGGTCAATAAAGAAACAAGGGCCCTGAATGATACATTGGATCAGATGGATTGACACATATATTTCGAACTCTACATCACAAAGCAACAGAATATACTTTTCTCGAGTGCACATGGAACCTTCTCCAAGATAGATCACATACTGGGGCACAAAACAGCCCTCCATAAGTGCTCAAGAATTGAGATCATACCATGCATACTTTCAGACCACAATGCTGTGAAGCTTGAAATCAACCACAGGAAAAAGTCTGAAAAACCTCCAAAAGCATGGAGGTTAAAGAACGCCCCACTAAAGAATGAATGGGTCATCCAGGCAATTAGAGAAGAAATTTTAAAAATATATAGAAACAAATAAAAATGAAAATACAACAATCCAAATGCTTTGGGAGGCAGGGAAGGCGAAGGCAGACCTGAGAGGAAAATACATTGCCTTACAGGCCTATCTCAAGAAACAAGAAAAATCCCAAATACAGAATTAAACAGCACACGTAAAGGAAATAGAAGCAGAATAGCAAAGACACCCCAAACCCAGTAGGAGAAGAGAAATAATAAATATCACAGCATAACAATAATAAAGAATCTAAAAAACTGTAGAGCAGATCAATGTAACCAAGAGGTGGTTTATTGAAAAATTAAACAAAATTGGTAAACCTCTAGCCAGGCTTCTCAAAAAGAAAAGACAGAGGGCCCAAATAGCTAAAATCATGAATGAAAATGGAAGTATTACAACCAGTCCCTCAGAAATACAAGCAATTATCAGGGAATACTAGGAAAAAAATATATGCCAACAAACTGGACAACCTGGAAGAAATGGACAAATTCCTAAGCACCCCACACACACTTCCAAAACTCAAACAGGAAGAAATAGAAAACTTAAACAGACCCGTAACAAGTGAAGAAATTGAATCAGTTATCAAAAACTCGCAACATATATGAGTCCAGACCAGATGGCTTCCCTGGGGAATTCTACCAGACATTTAAAGCAGAGTTATTACCTATCCTTCTCAAAATGTTCCACAAAGTAGAAATGGAAGGAAAACTTCTGGACTTATTCCATGAAGCCACCCTTACTTGGATTACTAAACAGACAGAGACCCAGCAAAAAAAGAGAACTACCGGCCAAGATCCCTGATGAATATGGATGCACAAATTCTCAATAAGATACTAGCAAATCGAATTCAATAGCATATAAAAGAATTATCCACCACGATCAAGTGGGATTCATTCCTGGGCTGCAGGGCTGGTTCAACATTCGCAAATCAATCAATGTCATACATCACATTAATAAAAGAAAAGATAAGAACCATATGATCCTGTCAATCGATGCAGAAAAAGCATTTGACAAAATTCTGAATCCTTTCTTACTAAATACCGTCAAGAAAGTTGGGCTAGAAGGAACATACTTAAACATCGTCAAAGCCATTTATGAAAACCCCACAGCTAATATCATCCTCAATGGGGAAAAACTGAGAGCTTTCTCCCTGAGACCAGGAACACGACAGGGATGTCTACTCTCTCCGCTATTGTTTAACATAGTGTTGGAAGTTCTAGCATCAGCAATCAGACAACAAAAGGAAATCAAAGGCATCAAAATTGGCAAAGATGAAGTCAGGCTTTCACTTTTTGCAGATGACATGATATTATACATGGAAAACGTGAGAGACACCACCAAAAGTCGGCTAGAACTGATCCATGACTTCAGCAAAGTCACAGGAGACAAAATCGATGTACAGAAATCAGTTTCATTCTTATACACGAATAATGAGGCAACAGAAAGAAAAAGAAACTGATCCCATTCACAATTGCACCAAGAATCATAAAATACCTAGGAATAAACCTAACCAAAGATGTCAAAGATCTGTATGCTGAAAACTATAGAAAGCTTATGAAGAATATCGAAGAAGACACAAAAAAATGGAAAAACATTCCATGCTCATGGATTGGAAGAAGAAATACTGTTGAAATGTCAATACTACCCAAAGCTATCTACACATTCCATGCAATCCCAATCAAAATTGCACGAGCATTCTTCTCGAAGTTAGAACAAGCAATCCTAAAATTTGTATTGAACCACAAAAGGCCCCGAATAGCCAAAGTAATTTTGAAGAAGAAGACCAAAGCGGGAGGCATCACAATCCCAGACTTTAGCCTCAACTACAAAGCTGTAGTAATCAAGACAGCAGTGTATTGGCAGAAAAACAGGCAAATAGACCAATGGAATAGAATAGAGACTCCAGAATTGGACCCACAAAAGTATGGCCAACTAATCTTTGACAAAGCAGGAAAGACTATACAATGGAAAAAAGACAGTCTCTTCAACAAATGGTGCTTGGAGAAATGGACAGCAACTTGCAGAAGAATGAAACTAGACCTCTTTCTTACACTATCCACAAATATAAACTCAAAATGGATAAAGAACCTGAATGTGAGACAGGAAACCATCAAAACCCTAGAGGAGAAAGCAGGCGACAACCTCTCTTACCTCAGCCATAGCAATTTCTTACTTCACACATCTCCAAAGACAAGGGAATTAAAAACAAAATTGAACTATTGCGACCTCATGAAGATAAAAAGATTCTTCACAGCAAAGGAAACAATCAACAAAACTAAAAGGCAACCAATGGAATGGGAAAAGATATTTTCAAATGACATATTGGACAAATGGCTAGTTTCCAAAGTCTATAAAAACTCACCAAAGTCCACACCCAAAAAACAAATAATCCAGTAAAAAATGGTCAGAAAACATGAATAGACACTTCTCTAAAGACGACATCCAGATGGCCAACAGGCACATGAGAAGATGCTCAACATCGCTCCTCATCAGGGAAATACAAATCAAAACCACACTCAGATACCACTTCTTGCCAGTCAGAGTGGCTAAAATGAACAAATCAGGAGACTATAGATGCTGGAGAGGATGTGGAGAAACGGGAACCTTCTTGCACTGTTGGTGGGAATGCAAACTGATGTAGCTGCTCTGGAAAACAATGTGGAGGTTCCTCAAAAAATTAAAAAGAGATCTACCCTATGACCCAGAAATAGCACTGGTAGGAATTTACCCAAGGGATACAGGAGTGCTGATACATAGGGGCACTTTGACCCCAATGTTTATAGCAGCACTTTCAACAATAGCCAAATTATGGAAAGAGCCTAAATGTCTATCAACTGATGAATGGATAAAGAAATTGTGGTTTATATACACAATGAAATACTACGTGGCAATGAGAAAGAATGATACATGGTCTTTTGTAGCAACGTGGATGTAACTGGAGAGTGCTATGCTAAGTGAAATAAGTTGTACAGAGAAAGACATACACCATAAGTGTTCACTGTTATGTGGATCCTGAGCAAGTTAATAGAAGACCATGGGGGAGGGGAAGGAAAAAAAGTTAGAGAGAGGGAGAGCCACACCATAAGAGACTCTTAAAAACTGAGAATAAACTGAGGTTTAATGGGGGGTGGAAGGGAACGGAGGGTGGTTGATGGCATTGAGGGCACCTGTTGGGATGAGCACTGGGTGTTGTATGGAAACCAATTTTACAATAAATTCCATATTAAAAAATAAAATAACAAAAAATAAAAAAAATAAATGAATACATTAAAACAAATAATAAAATAAAAATTAAAAAATTAAAAAAATTAAAAATAAGAAATAAACGTAACCAAATAGGTGAAAAACCTGTATTCAGAAAACTAGAAAAAGTTGATGAATGAAATTGAGGATGACACAAAGAAATGGAAACACATCCATTCCATGCTTATACATTGGAAGAACAAATATTTAAAATGTGTATATTAGCAAAAGCAATTTACACATTTAATGTAATTCCTATCAAAACACTAACAGTATTTTCCACAGAGTTACAACAGAGAATCCTAAAATTTGTACAAAAGCACATAGAACCCTGAATACCTAAAGCCACTTTGAAAAAAAAAAAAAGAGAAATGTGGAGGCATCAAAATTCCTGGCTTCAACTTATATTACAAACCTGTAGTGATCAAGACACTATGTCACTTGCAATACCATACAAAATATATAACAATTTATTGTACAAAAAGTAGAAACACTGATCAATAGAACAAAATAGAAAACCCAGTGTATGGACAATTAATCTTTCCTTCTTTTATTATTTGTGTGGAATAGGCTTAGAAATTCCCTGAGCCTGCCCTGGTGGGGTATCAAGACATAAATAATTACAAAGCTATAGGATGCTCACACCCATGTTTGGGTAAACAAGATTAGGTAAATAAGTATAGAGAGGGTGGGGCAAAGGCCCCAATACAAAAGTATATGAGTTGAATAGGATTAAGTATTCAGGGCGGATATTCCCCCCAATTTAGTACTATAGCAGAAAGCTGCTTTCACAAGAAAGAAGAACCAATTAGGTAAACAGGTAAATAGGGCTATAGACCACTGCACTGTCGGGTGATGGTGCCCAGAGAGGAGCTAATTAGTGAAAGAAAGGTGCCTTGTTGACCCTGAGGTAGCATGCTTTATCTGTGTTATCCCCTAGGCTAGCTAAGATATACAGATACAATACTTCATGTCTGCCATTAACAACCATCTGCCCGGTGCCAGGATTTTGTTTTATATTGACCCAAACCACTAACATCATATATCTTCAAAATCCCCTTTCCCTCATGGCCATGAGTTAATGTTCACAGATATTGTCTCTTTATGCACATCCATCACCATGTTTTTAAGCCTTCTGATCCTAATAAAAATGGAGCAAGGACCCTTAATCGGTGCTCTTGTCTTCTCCCGGACATTAGACATCTCTCCCATTTTAATCTTGCATCCCACTTTGTTTCTGGACAAGAAAGGACTTTAGACACAGAGTCTACCACAATTATTTATTTTTTTATGTTTTAGTTTGTTAATATACAGGGCAATATTACTTTCAGAAATAAATTCAGGGATGCTAAAACAAGAAAGAATATCCAATGAGAAAAAAGACAGTCTCTTCGACAAAAAGTATTGGGAAAACTGGACAGCAACATGCAAAAGAATGAAACTGGACCACTCTTTTACACCATACACAAAAATAAATTAAAAATGGGTTTAAGACCCATATGTGAGACAGGAAACCATTAAAATCTTAAAGGAGAAAACAGGTAGTTACCTCCTTGACATTGACCATAGCAACTTCTTACTAGATAGGTTTCCTGAGGCAAGAGAAACCAAATCAAAAATAAACTATTGGGCCTTTATCAAAATATAAAATTCTGCACACCAAGTGAAGGAATCAACAAAACTAAACAACACCTAGAGAAAGGGGAAAGCTATTTGCCAATGACACATCTGATAAAGGGTAGGTATACAAAATATATAAGAAACTTATAGGTAGGAAGATGGCGGGACTGGGAGGATCCTGGGATCCTTTCCTCTCATGAATACAACTAGACAACTATAAAACTATTATTGCTACTCCAGAAAACAACCTTAGGACTAGGAGAAAAACTCTATAATCAAAAGGAGAGAAGAAGCCACATAAGAGAAGGTAGGCAATGAGGCAACATGGTTGCAGGGAGAAACAGATCTTGGGTGAGGTTCAGGAGAGGGAGCTGTGGTCACAGTGAAGGTTGAGAGAGAGAAGAGCACATAAGGAAGACACTAGGGAAACACTTCCTCAAAGCCTTTGGAAAAACAAGAAGGTCTGATTTTCATGAGGTTTCACTACCAGAGAGGCTCAAAGTCTGGTGTTTTTAATGGTAGTGCACTTGACTTGATAGAGCCGTAGGGCACCATCATACTCGTGGAGAAAATGCTGGCAAAAAAACCCAGGGGTGCACAGCATGGAAACATGGATTTGAAGAATTTCTGAGGCAAACAAGGGGGAGATTATTGCCTCATCTCAGAGCAACCCCCTGAAAGCAATCACTAATGGGGTCACATATCCAGGGGAAAAGAATCTGGCCAGTACCATTTCCCTCCTATGTCCCTCAGCACAAACACAATGCCACTTGCAGGAAGCAGTGCAGTACTGACACTGGCTTCCTAATGTGCTTATAACAAACCCCACACCCCTGCACTCTGGTTCAGCTGTCCTTCTCTGTCAAGCTTACCTCAGTCCGAGCATGGTAGTCCCTTCTCCCAGAAGACCAGAACAAGCACCTGCACATACCATGTCCTTAAGGCTTGGAGTTTTAACAGTATGCAGGCTTGGGTGGGGTAAAGCCCAGAGGGCACTGTGCTACTCCTGGAGAGAAAGCAGGCAAACAGCCCGGAAGCAGTCAGTGTGGAAATAGAGACCTAAAAAGCACATGAACACAGAGCAAGGAGATTTTTCACTCTTCTAAGAGGGCTTCATTGAGAGGCAGCATTCACAGAGACATCTCTTTAGGGACAAAAAATCTGGCTCCTGTCACTTACCTCCCCTGCCCCTCAGCTTAAACACAGGGCATCTGCAGGAAGCAGTACAGATCAAATGGTGGCTGCCTAACTTGGTTATGCGAATTCACACACCCCTGAATTCTGGTGGAAATCCCATTTCAATCAAGATTACCTCAGGCCTAGTGCAGTAGGCCCATTCCCCAGAAAACCAGCAGAAATCCTTGCCCACACCACATCTCCTAATTAGAGAGCTCAGCAGGGCCTAGATTCCAGAAATAGTATCAGGTCTCATTTAAGTAGCAGACAAGGGCACAGCGAGTTAAAACTCACAACATTGTGGCCAAGGAACAAACACTGCATACTGCAGGCAAGAAAAGTCTCTATAGATTACTGACCTGAAGGATAGAGCAGTCAAGACACAAGTGCAGATTTCATGCAACAAACACTAGAGACACTCCTTTAAGCAAAAGTAACTGGACACTACATAACTTATTCTTTATAAAGAAGAGCAGAGAGGAAGAAACATAACAGTTTTTTCTAAGGCAGAAAAGAAGACAGAGAATTGGACTAAATGCCAAGATGGTGAATTTGACACAAATGCAAGAAAAATATAAGGCCATGGCCAGAGATCTAAGCAAAACAGATATAAGTAACATCCTGAGGAAGAATTTAAGGCAAAACCATAAGGATACTCACTGAGCTTGAGAAAGGAATGGAAGACTTCAGAGAGAACCTTACCACAGAGACCAGAGAGTTAGAGAATTATCAGTTAGAAACAAAGGATGCATGGTGCACCTCAGTGGCTCAGTCAATTAAGCTTCCGAGTTTGGCTCAGGTCATGATCTTATGGTTTGTGAGTTTGAGTCCCACGTCAGGCTCTGTGCTGACAGCTCAGAGCCTTGGAGCCTGCTTCAGATTCTGTGTCTCCTCTCTCTGCACCCCTCCCCCGACTTTTGCTCTGTCTCTCTCAAAAATAAATAAATGTAAAAAATAAGAAATAAAGGATTAAATAACTGGCATTGGAAACAGGATTGATGCAATGAGCAGCAGGCTAGAAGGAGAGGAATGAATAAATGATATATAAGACATAAAAATGTAAAATCATGAAACTAAGCAAAAGAGAAAAAATAAGGAATTATGGAACACGAGAGTAGACTTAGGGAAATCAATGACTCCATCAAATGTAATAGCATTCATATTATAGGAGTCCCAGAAGAAAAAGAGAGGGAGATTGTGGCAGAAAAATTATATGAAGAAACAATAGCTCAAAACTTCCTTAAACTGGAGAAAGAAACAGATACCTAGATCCAGGAGGCACAGAAAACACCAATCAAAATTAGTAAGAACAGTTGAACACCAAGATATATTGTAATTAAATATGCAAAATATAAGTGATAAAGATGGGCCTCCTGGGTGGATCAGTCGGTTAAGCATCCAACTTTGGCTCAGGTCATGATCCCGCAGTCTGTGAGTTCAAACCTCGCGTTGGGCTCTGTGCTGAAAACTCAGAGCCTGGAGCCTGTTTCAGATTCTGTGTCTCCCTCTCTCTCTCTGACCCTCCCCTGTTCATGCTCTGTCTCTCACTGTCTCAAAAATAAATAAACATTAGAACAATTTTTAAAAAAATTTAAAAAGAATATAGTGATGAAGAAAAAAATCTTAAAAGTAGAAAGACAAGTGAATTCCTCTGACAAAGGAAGACCCATAAGACTAGCTGCAGATTTCTCAACAGAATCTTGGCAATACAGAAGGAAGTGTCATGATACATTCAAAGTGCTAAATGAGAAACATGTGCAGCAAGCAATACTGTATCCAGCAAGGCTACCATTCAGAACAGGAGAGATAAATTGTTTCCCAGACAAACAAAAACTAAAGGAGTTTGTGACCAGTAAGTCATCCCTGCAAGAAATAATAAAGTGGACTCTTCGAGTGGAATGAAAGACCAAAAGCCACAAAGACTGGAAAGGAACAGAGAAAAACTTGAGAAACAACAAAACAAGTAATTAAATGGCACTAAATCCATATCTATCAATAATTACTGTGAATGAAAATGAACTAAACACTCCAATCAAAACACATAGTGTGTCAGAATGGATAAAAAATAAGACCCATCTATACGCTGCCTATAAAGAATAATTTCAGACCTAAAAAAACCCCTGCATATTGAAAGTGAGGGGATGGAGAAAAATGTATAACGCAAATGGATGTCATAAAAAGCTTGAATAGGGGAGCCTGGGTGGCTCAGTCAGTTGAGCGCCCGACTTCAGCTTAGGTCATGATCTCAGGGTTTGTGAGTTCAAGCTCTGCATCGGGCTCTGTGCTGACACCTCAGAACCTGGAGCCTGCTTCAGATTCTGTGTCTCCCTCTCTCTCTGCTCCTTCCCCACTCATGCTCTGTCGCTCTGTCTCTCAAATAATGAATAAATGTTAAAAAATTTTAAAAAGCTTGAATAGCAATATTTATACTGTACAAACTAGACTTTAAAGACTGTAATAAGAGATGAAGAATGGCACTGTATCATAATAAAGGGCACAATACAACAACAGATATAATAATGGTAAATATTTATGCCCCCAACATGAAACACCCAAATATATAACAATTAAAAATAAACATAAAAAAACTAATTGATAAAAACATAATAATATTATGGGACTTTGACAACCCACTTATATCAGTGGAGAGATCATCTCAACAGTTAATCATCAAGGAAACAATGGCTTTGAATGAAACAAGGGGCCACATGGACTTAAATGATATATTCAAAATATTCCATCCTAAAAGAGCAGAATACACATTCTTTTCAAGTGCACATGGAATATACTCCAGAATAGATTACATACTGGCCTCAATAAGTCCAAAAAAGATAGAGAGGGTCAATAAGTCCAAAAAGATACAAATCATACAATATATATTTTCTGACAAAAGTGCTGTGAAACGTGAACACACAAATGCAGGCACACACTCACACACACACACACAATCTGTAAATACAGCAAATATATGGAGGTTAAACAATATACTACTAAACAATGAGAGTCTCAACCAGGAAATCAACGATGAAATTAAAAAAAAAATACATAGAAGCAAATGACAGTGAAAACATAATGGCCCAAAACCTTTGGGATGCAGCAAAAGCTGTCCTAAGACAGAACTATATAGAAATAGAAACCTTCCTTAAGAAGCAAGAAAAATCAGAAATAAAGACCTACTGTTTACAACTGAATGATCTAGAAAAGAATAACAAACAAAGCCTACATCCAGCAGAAAGAAGGAAATGATAAAAATTAGAGCAGAAGTAAATGATATAGAGCCAATATTGCAGAACAGCATGGAAGTTTTTTGTATGTCTCGCGACCATGAAATATAGCCAGACCAACACTAAAGCATCCTGCACACCTACAAAACTGATCTGAGGATTAACACAACAATCTGCATAACCTGAACCACAGAATTCAGCAGGTATGTGACACGGAGAGGTGAACTTGGGGAGAGAGAAGCTGCGGAGGTCAGGGAGCTGCTTTTGTGGGCAGAGAGAGGATGGAGACGGGGTTGGGGGGGAGAATACAGGAAAAGCACCCCTCCCCAAAAGCAGCTGGAGAGAAAGTGGAAAATTGGAAACAGCTGCAGGGACTAAACTAAAGAGGGATAAAGGAGAAAGGAGAAAGTAGAGGGTTTAAATTCCATTAAGACTATAAACAAGTGGAGTGCAGAGTCTGTAACTCTGCAGCTCGATACCTGGCAGCACTCTGGTGGGAAAGGCGAATCCCCAGGAGCAGACTGGGGTCTGGGAGGTTCTTGGGCCACATGGGGAAAAATGGTTCCACAGCTGGAAGGACATTTGGTACAGACTATTGGGGCCACCTGTTCCCAGCAGACCCCAGAGAACAGTCACATTCGCTGGTGCTGGAACAAGGTCCTTAAGGGTGAAGCCTGGTGCCAGATGTGTGTTGTGATTTTCCATAATCCCTGAAACACTGCTGTTACACTAACTCACGAACTTTTTCTGGGGCAGGATGGCACCTGTCCGCAGTATTGGGGCACCGGCAGCAGCATGGTCCTGCAAGCGTTCCTGGGTGCAGCTGACACCTGGCCATTGTTCAGTGAGACCCTCCACACAAGAGCAGAATGGGTCAAAGCCGCAGTCCCTCAGAAGTAAGGGGCCAGGGAAAACAGCCACATCTGAGACAGAACTTGGGACAGAGGTAATACCTGGGGCTTGGTCACAGACAACATAAAAGTGGGCAGTGGGTGAAAGCTGATGACAAAGGACAGGTACACGATTGCTGACCGGGGAGAACAGAGTTCCAATACTAGACAATGGGTAGCTGGGTGACATCATTTTCATTGCTCCCGTGCATCCGCATATGCACCTACAGGCCCCACAACAATCCACCCCAGTAGGCTAGCAGCGCCATCTAGTGGAGAACGGAGCCGTTACCGTAAGCCCCGCCCAACTGGGCCAACCTCACTCTTGAAGAACACAAGTCTCATCGCCTGCTTAGTTTATGGACTATAAAGCCCTTCATAGTCTGACTTCTAGGGAAAAACAGAATAATTTCAGGCATATTTCAAACTGTTAGCAGGTCCATCTATTCAATTTTCTTTTTATTCTCTCTTTTCCAATTATTTATTTTTCTTGAATACAGATAGAGAAGAAATTCATTTTCATATTCAATTTTTATTAAAAATTTTTTCTTTGATTTATTACTATATTTTTTACTTTTGTGTACATTTTTTCAATTTATATTTTACTTCCATCATTTTATTTTAGTCTACTTCAGTGTATTCACTTTTTCAAATTTTCAAACAATTTCCATTTTTCCCTTTTTTCTCTTTTTCATTTCTTTTCTTTGAGTACAGAAAAAGAAACATTCATTTTTTTTCAATTTTTATTAAATAATTTTTCATTAATTTTTTACTATATTTTTTACTTTTCTGTAATTTTTTTCAATTTCTATTTTAATCCATCATTTTATTTTAGTCCACTTCAGTGTTTACACTTTTTCAAATTTTCAAACGATTTCTTTCTTTTTTCTTCACCCCCTTTTTTTTCTAATCTATCAGGCAACTTTCAACACCCAGACCAAAACACACCTAAGATCTAGCATCATTTATTCGACTTTTCTTGTGTGTGAGTTTTTAATTTTTAATTTTTATTTTAATGTTTTCTACCTCATTAATTGTTTTTCTCCTTTCAAAATGAGGAAACGAAGGAATTCACCCCAAAAGAAAGAGCAAAAGAAAGAGGGAGATTAATGCAAAATAGCACGATTTAGAATTAGAGATATCAGTGACTCATTAAAAAGGAACAACATCAGAATCATAGGGGTCCCAGAAGAGGAAACAGAATAAATAGGTGTTGAGCGGTTATGTGAGCAAATCATAGTGGAAAACGTTCCTCACCTGGGAAAGACACAGACATCAAAATCTGGGAATCACAGAGAACTCCATTAAATTCAACAAAAACTGACCATCAACAGAGCATATCATAGTCAAATTCACAAAATACTCAGGCAAGAGGAGAATCATGAAAGCAGCAAGGGAAAAAAAAGTCCTCAACCTACAAGGGAAGACAGATGACTTTTGCAGCAGACCTATCCACAGAAACTTGGCAGGTGAGAAAGGAGTGGCAGGACATATTCAATATGCTGAATCAGAAAATATGCAGCCAAGAATTCTTTATCAAGCAAGGCTGTCATTCAAAATAGAAGGAGAGATAAAAAGTTTCCCAGACAAACGAAAATTAAACGAGTTTGTGAGCACTAAACCAGCCCTGCAAGAAATTTTAAGGGGGACTCCCTGAGGGGAGACAAGATGAAAATATAAATAAATAAATAAATAAATAAATAAATACCAAAAGCAACAAAGATTATAAAGGACCAGAGAACACCACCAGAAACTCCCACTCTACAAGCAACATAATGGCAATAAATTCATACTTTCAATACTCACTCTAATCTTCAATGGGCTCAATGCTCCAATAAAAAGACAGAGGGTAACATAATGGGTAAGAAAACAAGATCCATCTATATGCTGTTTACAAGAGACCCACTTTAGACCTAATGATACCTTCAAGTTGAAAGTAAGAGGATGGAGAACCATCTATCATGCTAATGGTTGACAAAAGAAAGCCGGAGTAGCCATACTTATATTAGACAATCTAGGTTTTAAAATAAAGACAGTATCAAGAGATGTAGAAGGGCATTATATCATCATCAAGGGGTCTATCCACCAATAAGACCTAACAGTTGTAAACATTTATGCTCCAAATGTTAAAGCACCCAAATATATAAATCAATTAATCACAAACATAAAGAAATCCATTGATGGTAATACCATAATAGTAGGAAACTTCAACACCCCACTCACAACAATGGACAGATTATCTAATAAAAAATCCACAAAGAAACAATGACTTTGAATGACACACTGAACCAGATGGAGTTAACAGGTATATTCAGAACTTTTCATTCTATTTTTTTTAAACATTTATTTATTATTGAGAGACAGAGAGACACAGAGTGTGAGCAGAGGAGGGGTAGAGAGAGTGGAGACACAGAATCTGAAGTAGGCTCCAGGCTCCAAGCTGTCATCACAAGGCCCGACTTGGGGCTTGAACTCATGAACTGTGAGATCATGACCTGAGCCAAAATCAGTCACCTAACCAACTGAGCCCCATAACATTTCATTCTAATGCAGTGGAATACACATTCTTCTCCAGTGCACATGGGACATTCTTCAGAATGGACCACATACTGGGACATAAATCAGCCCTCAGAAAGTACAAAAAGATCGAGATCATACCGTGCATATTTTCAGACCACAATGCTATGAAACTCGAAATCAACCACAAGAAAAAATTTGGAATGGTAACAAATACTTGAAGACTAAAGAACATCCCACTAATTGTCTAAACAAGAAATTAAAGAGGAAATTAAAAAGTACATGGAAGCCAATGAAAATTATAACACCACAGCCCAAAACCTCTGGGACACAGCAAATGTGGTCATAAGAGGAAAATATAGAGCAATCCAGTCCTTCCTAAAGAAGGAAGAAAGGTCTCAGATACACAACCTAACCTTATACCATAAAGAGTTGGAAAAAGAACAGCAAATAAAGCCCAAAACCAGCAGAAGAGAGGAAATAATAAAGATTGGAGCAGAAATCAATGCTATCAAAACAAACAAACAAACAAACAAAACTAGAAGAACAGATTAATGAAACTAGAAGCTGTTTCCTTGAAAGAATTAAGAAAATTAATAAACCAATAGCCAGTTTGATCAAAAAGAAAAAGGAAAGGACCCAAATGAATAAAATCAATAATGAAAGAGGAGAGATCACACCAACACAGCAGAAACAAAAACAATAATAAGAGAATATTATGAGCAATTATATGCCAAGAAAATGGGCAATCTGGAAGAAATGGGCAAATTCGTAGGAACATATACACTACCAAAAATGAAACAGGGAGAAATAGAAAATTTTAACATACTCATAACCTCTAAAGAAATTGAATTAGTAATCAAAAATTTCCCACAAAACAAGAGTCCAGGGCCAGATGGCTTTCCAGGGGAATTATACCAAACACTTAAGGAATGGTTAACACCTTTTCTCTTGAAGATGTTATAAAAAATAGAAATGGAAGAAAAACTTCCAAACTCTTTCTTTGAATCCAGAATTACTTGGATTCCAAAACCAGACAGAGACCATACTAAAAGGAGAACTATAGACCAATTTCCCTGATGAACATGGTTGCAAAAATCCTCAAAAAGATATTAGCCAACTGGATCCAACAATACATTAAAAAAAATTATTCACCATGACCAAGTGGGATTTATACCTGGGATACAGGGCTGGTTCATTAACTGCAAGACAATCAATGTAATTTATCACCTCAATAAAAGAAAGGACAATAACAACACGACCCTTTCCATAGATGCAGAGAAAGCATTTGACAAAATCCAGAATCCTTTCTTGGTAAAAACCTTCAAGAGAGTAGGGATAGAAGGATCATACCTTGAGATCATGAAAGCCATATATGAAAGACCCAATGCTAATATCATCCTCAATGGGGAAAAGCTGAGGGCTTTTCCCCTAAGTTCAGGAACAAGACAGGGATGTCCACTCTCGCCACGGTTACTTAACATAGTATCGGAAGTCTTAGCCTCTGCAATCAGACAACACAAAGAAATAAAATGCATCCAAATTGGCCAGGAAAATGTCCAACTTTCACTCTTCACAGGTGACATGATAGTCTATATGGAAAACATTAAAGATTCCACCAGAAAACTGTTATCACTGATTTATGAATTCGGCCAAGTTGCAGGATATAAAATCTATGTACAGAAATCGAATGCACTCTTATATACCAACAGTGAAGCAACAGAAAGTGAAATCAAGGAATCAATCCCATTTACAATTGCACCAAAAACCATAAAATAGCTAGGAATAAATCTAACCAAAGAGGTGAAAAATCTATACACTGAAAACTATAGAAAGCTTATGAAAGAAACTTGAAGAAGACACAAAAAAAGGAAAAATATTCCATGATCCTGGATAGGAAGAATTTTCAGATGTCAATACTACCCAAAGAAATCTACATATTCAATGCAATCCCTATCAAAAAAAGTCACCATTCTTCACAGAGCTCGAACAAACAATCTTAAAATTTGCATGGAACCACAAAAAAGCCTGAATAGCCAAAGCAATCTTGAAAAAGAAAACGAAAGCAGAAGGCATCACAATCCCGGACTTCAAGATGTATTACAAAGTTGTAATCATCAAGACAGTATGGTACTGGTGCAAAAACAGACATTCAGATCAATGGAACAGAACAGAGAACCCAGAAATGGACCCACAAGCACATGGCCAACTAATCTTTGACAAAGCAGGAAAGAATATCCAATGGAATAAAGAGAGTGTCTTCAGTAAGTGGTGCTGGGGAAATTGGACAGCGACATGCAGAAGAATGAACCTGGATCACTTTCTTACACCAGACACAAAAATAAACTCAAAATGGATGAAAGACCTGAATGTGAGACAGGAAACCATCAAAATCCTCTAGGAGAAAGCAAGCAAAAATGTCTTTGATCTTGGCCATAGCAACTTCTTATTCAATATGTCTCCAGAGGCAAGGGAAACAAAATCAAAATGAACTATTGGGACCTCATCAAAATAAAAAGCTTTTGCACAGTTAAGGAAACAATCAGCAAAACTAAAAGGCCACTGACAGAATGGGAGAATATATTTGCAAATGACATAGCAGATAAAATGTTATTATCCAAAATCTATAAAGAACTTATCAAACTCAACACCCCCAAAAAAATAATCAAGTGAAGAAATCGGCAAAAGACATGAATAGACACTTCTCCAAAGAAGTCATCCAGTTGGCCATCCGACACGTAAAAGAATGATCAACATCACTCATCATCAGGGAAATACAAATCAAAACCACAATGAGATACCACGTTACACCTGTCAGAATGGCTAACATGAACAACTCAGGCAAAAACAGATGTTGGCAAGGATGTGGAGAGAGAGGATCTCTTTTGCATTGTTGGTGGGAATGCAAGCTGGTGCAGCCACTCTAGGAAACAGTATGGAGGTTCCTCAAAAAACTAAAAATAGAACTACCCTATGACCCAGCAATTTCACTACTAGGTATTTATCTAAGGGATACAGGTATGCTATTTCAAAGGGGCACATGCACCCCAATGTTTATGGCAGCACTATCAACAATAGCTAAAGTATGGAAAGAGCCCAAATGTCCATTGATGGATGAATGGATAAAGAAGATGTGGTGTGTGTGTGTGTGTGTGTGTGTGTGTGTGTGTGTGTTTATGGAGTATTATTAGGCAATTAAAAAGAATGAAATCTTGCCATTTGCAACTACATAGATGGAACTTAAGGGTATTTATGCTGAGCGAAATTAGTCAGCAAAAGACAAGTATCATATGTCTTCACTCAGTTTAAGACTTTAAGGCACAGAACAGATTAACACAAGGGAAGGAAAGCAAAAATAATATAAAAACAGGGAGGGGGACAAAACATAAGAGACTCTTTAATATGGAGAACAAACAGAGGGTTACTGAAGGGGTTGTGGGAGGGGTTGTGTGCTAAATGGGCAAGGGGCATTATGGAATCTATTCCTGAAATCATTGTTGAACTATGTGCTAGCTAACTTGGATGTAAATTAAAGAAAAATAAAATAAAATGAGATGGGGAGATCACAACCCATTCCACAGAAATACAAGCAATTATAAGAGAATATTATGGAAAATTATATTCCATGAAATTGGGCAGTCTGGAATAAATGGAAAAATTCCTAGAAACATACAAACTACAAAAATTGAAGCATGAAGAAATAGAAAATTTGAAAAGGCTCATAACAAGCAAAGAAATTGATGTAGTTATCAAAAGGCTCCCAACAAATTAAGAGTCCAGGGCCCATTGGATTCCCAGGGGAATTCTACCAGCTATTTAAAGATTTAATACATATTCTTCTCAAACTGTTACAAAATAATAGAAATAGGAGGAAAACTTCCAACCTCATTATACAAGGCCAGCATTACCTTGATTCCAAAAGACCCCCCTAAAAAGGAAAAGACAAGCCAATGTCCCCGATGAACATGGATGCAAAATTCCACAAGATATTAGCACATCGAATTCAAGAATACATTAAAAGATTTATTCACCATGATCAAGTGTGATTTATTCTTGGAGTTCAGTGATAGTTCAAAATTAACAAATCAATGTGATACTCCACATTAATAAAATAAAAGATAAGAACCATATGATACCCTCAACAGATGCAGAAAAAAAGCATTTGGCAAAGTACAGCATCCATTCTTGATAAAATCTATCAACAAAGTAGTTATATGTGAAACATACCTCAACATCACAAAGGCCATATACAAAAGACATAGCTAATATCCTCAAGTGGGAAAATAAATGAGAGATTTTTTTCTCTATGGTCAGGACCAAGATGGGGATATCCACTGTCACCATTAATATTTAACATAGTACTAGAAGTCTTAACCTCGGCAGTAAGACAAAAAAAAAAAAAAAAAAAAAAAAAAAAAGAAAAGAAAAGGAATAATTGTTATCCAAATTGTCCAGGAAGAAGTAAAAATTCTATTTGCAGAAGACATGATATGATATGTAGAAAACCTGAAAGACTCCACCAAAATCATTGCTAGAACTAATACATGAATTCAGCAAAGTCATAGTACATAAAATCATCCTACAGAAATCTGTTGCTTTTCTATACACTAATAAAGCAGCAGAAAAATAAATGAAGGAATCAATCTTATTTACAATTGCACTAAAAATAGTAAGATACCTAGGAATAAACCTTACCAAAGAGGAATAAGATCAATATGCTGAATACTATAGAACACTTATGAAGGAAACTGAAGACTACACAAAGAAATGGGAAAGTGTCCCATACTCGGTGGATTGGAAGAAGAAATATTGTTAAAATGGCTAACCAGAGCAATCTATACAATGATTACAACCCTTATCAAAACCCAACAGCATTTTCCACAGAGCTAGAACAAACAATCCTAAAATGTGTATGATACCACAATAGAACCTGAGGAACCAAAAGCAATCCTGAAAAAGAAAAGCAAAGCTGGAGGCATCAAAATTCCCAACTTCAAGCTACATTACAAAGCTGTAGTCATCTAGAAAGTATGATACTGACACATACACAGATACATAAATAAATGGAACTGAATAGAAAACCCAGAAATTAACCCACAACTATATGTTCAGCTAATTTTGACAAAGCAGGAAATAATATCAAATGGAAGAAGAGGGTCTCTTCAACAAGTGATGCTGGGAAAAATAGCAACATGCAAAAGAATAAAACTGGACCACTTTCTTACACCATAAACAAAAATAAATTCAAAATGTATCAAAGACCTAAATGTGAAACAGGAAAACATCAAAATCTTAAAGTAAACACAGACAACAATGTATTTGACCTAGACTGTAGCAATTTCTTACTAGACACATCACTGGAGGTAAGGGAAATAAAAGAAAAATGACCTACGGAGACATCATCAAGATAAAAATATTGTGTTGTGCATAGTGAAGCAAATAATCAACAAAACTAAAAGGTAGTGCACAAAATGGAAGACAATATTTTCGAATGTTATATCAGATAAAGGGTTATTATCTAAAACCTATACAGAACATATCAAACTCAAAACCCAAAAAGAAATAATCCAGTTAAGAAATGGGCAAAAGACATGAATAGATATTTTTCCAAAGAAAAGATGTAAATGGCTTACAGATATATTAAAAGATGCTTAATCATCATCAAGGATATACAAAACAAACCACAATGCAATACCACCTCACACCTGACTGAATGGCTAAAATTAACAACACAGGAAACAACAGATGTTGGCGAGGATATGGAGAAAAGAGAACACTGTTACATTGTTAGTGGGAATGTAAACTGGTTCAGTCACTCTGGAAAATCGTATGTAGGTTCCACAAAAAGTTAAAATCAGAACAAACCTATGACCCAGTAATTGCACTACTAGATATTTACCCAAACAATTAAAAAATATGAATTTGAAAAGGTACATGCACCTTGATATTTGTAGGAGAATAATCAACAATAGCCAAACTATGGAAAGATACCATGTTTCCATCGATTGATGAATGGATTTAGAAGGTGTGGTGTGTATATATATATATATATATATATATATATATATATATATATATGAATATTACTCAGCTATCAAAATAATTAAAATCTTGCTGTGTGCAACAACAGGGAAGGATATAGAGTGTAGTATACTAAGCAAAATGAGTTAGTCGGAGAAAGAAACATGCCATACTTCATTCATATGTGGAATGTAAGGGAAAAAAAGATAATTATACGGGAAGGGGGAAAAAGGGAGAAAGGTAAGCAAACATATTAGATTCTTAAAAATTTATTTATTGTAATTCCAGTTGGTTTACGCACGATGTAGTATTGGTTTTAGGAGCAGAACCTGGTGATTCATCACTTACATATGACACCCAGTGCTCATACCAACAAGTGCCCTTCTTAATTTCCATTAACCTTTTAGCCCATCACCTCACCCACCTCCACTATAGCAACCCTCAGTGTCTTCTCTGTATTCCCACTCTGTTTTTATCTTATTTTACAACCCTTGACCTATGTTCATCTGTTGTTTCTTAAATTCCACATAGGAGTAAAATCACATGATATTTCATTGTGGTTTTGATTTGTATTTCTCTGATAATGAGGGATGTTGAACATCTTTTCATGTGTCAGTCATCTGGATGTCTTCATTGAAAAAGTGCCTATTCATTTCTTCTCCCCATTTCTTCAATGGATTATTTGTTTTTTGGGTGTTGAGTTTGATATGGTCTTTATACATTTGGGTACAAATCCTGTATCAGATGCTATTTGAAAATATCTTTTCTCATTCATTCCATCAGTTACCTTTTAGTTTTGTTGATTGTTTCCTTTGCTGTGCCGAAGCTTTTTATCTTGATGAAGACCCAGTAGTTCATTTTTCTTTTTATTTGCCTTGCCTCCAGAGACATGTCTAGTAAGATGTTCCTGTGGCAGAGGTCAAAGAGGATGCTGCCTGTTTTCTTCCCTCAGAATTTAATCATTTCCTGTCACACATTTAGGACGTTCATCCATTTGTAGTTTATTTTTGTGTATGGTGTAAGAAAGAGGTGTATTTCATTCTTCTGCATGTTGCTGTCCAGGTTTCCCAGAATCATTTGCTGAAGAGACTGTCGTTTTTCCATGGGATAGTCTTTCCTGCTTTGTCAAACATTAGATGGCCATATATTTGTAGGTCCATTTCAGGGTTCTCTACTCTGTTCAATTGGTCAATGTGTCTATTATTGTGCCAGTACCATATTGTCTTGGTGATTACAGCTTTGTAGTAGAGGCTAAAGTCTGGGATTGTGATGCCTCCTGCTTTGGTCTTCTTCTTCAAAATTACTTTGGCTATTCGGGGCCTTTTGTGGTTCCATATGAATTTTAGGATTGCTTCTTCTAGCTTCGAGAAGAATGCTGGTGCAATTTTGATTGGGATTGCATTGAATGTGTAGATAGCTTTGGGTAGTATTGTCATTTTAACAATATTTATTCTTCCAACCCATGAGCATGGAATGTTTTTCCATTTCTTTATATCTTCTTTGATTTCCTTCATAATCTTTCTATAGTTTTCAGCATACAGACCTTTGACATCTTTGGTTAGGTTTATTCCTAGGTATTTTATGCTTCTTGGTGTGATCGTGAATGGGATCAGTTTCTTTATTTGTCTTTCTGTTGCTTCATCATTCGTGTATAAGAATGAAACTGATTTCTGTACATTGATTTTGTATCCTGCAACTTTGCTGAATTCATGTATCAGTTCTATCCGACTTTTGGTGGTGTCTCTCAGGTTTTCCATGTATAATATCATGTCATCTGAAAAAAGTGAAAGCTTGACTTCATCTTTGCCAATTTTGATGCTTTTGATTTCCTTTTGTTGTTTGATTGCTGATGCTAGCACTTCCAACACTATATTAAACAACAGTGGTGAGGTGGACATCCCTGTCGTGTTCCTGATCTCAGGGGGAAAGCTCTCAGTTTTTCCCCATTGAGGATGACATTGGCTGTGGGCTTTTCATAAAAGGCTTTGATGATGTTTAAGTATGTTCTTTCTATCCCGACTTTCTCGAGGGTTTTTATTAAGAAAGGATGCAGAATTTTGTCAAATGCTTTTTCTGCCTCTATTGACAGGACCATATGGTTCTTATCTTTTCTTTTATTAATGTGATGTATGACGTTGATTGATTTGTGAATGTTGAACCAGCCCTGCAGCCCAGGAATGAATCCCACTTGATCATGGTGAATAATTCTTTTTATATGCTGTTGAATTCGATTTGCTAGTATCTTATTGAGAATTTTTGCATCCATATTCATCAGGGATATTGGCCTGTAGTTCTCTTTTTTTACTGGGTCTCTGTATGGTTTAGGAATCAAAGTAATACTGGCTTCATAGAATGAGTCCGGAAGTTTTCCTTCCCTTTCTACTTTTTGGAATAGCTTGAGAAGGATAGGTATTATCTCTGCTTTAAATGTCTGGTAGAATTCCCCTGGGAAGCCATCTGGTCCTGGACTCTTATTTATTGGGAGATTTTTGATAGCTGATTCAATTTCTTCGCTGGTTATGGGTCTGTTCAAGCTTTCTATTTCCTCCTGATTGAGTTTTGGAAACATGTGGGTGTTTAGGAAATTGTCCATTTCTTCCAGGTTGTCCAGTTTGTTGGCATATAATTTTTCATATTATTCCCTGATAATAGCTTGTATTTCAGAGGGATTGGTTGTAATATTTCCATTTTCATTCATGATTTTATATATTTGGGTCATCTCCCTTTTCTTTTTGAGAAGCCTGGCTACAGGTTTATCAATTTTGTTTCTTTTTTCAAAAAACCAACTCTTGGTTTCATTGATCAGTTCTAAAATTTTTTTAGAATCTATGTTGTTTATTTCTGCTCTGATCTTTATTATTTCTGTTTTTCTGCTGCATTTGGGGTGTCTTTGCTGCTCTGTTTCTAATTCCTTTAGGTGTGCTGTTAGATTTTGTATTTGGGATTTTTCTTGTTTCTTGAGATAGGCCTGGATTGCAATGTATTTTCCTCTCAGGACTGACTTCGCTGCATCCCAAAGCATTTGGATTGTTGTATTTTCATTTTCGTTTGTTTCCATATATTTTTAAAATTTCTTCTCTAATTGCCTGGTTGACCCATTCATTCTTTAGTAAGGTGTTCTTACCTCCATGGTTTTGAAGGTTTTCCAGAGTTTTTCCTGTGGTATATATCAAGCTTCATAGCATTGTGGTCTGAAAGTATGCATGGTATGATCTCAATTTTTGTATACATAAGAAGGGCTCTTTTGTGACCCAGTATGTGATCTATCTTGGAGAATGTTCCAAGTGCACTCGAGAAGAAAGTATATTCTGTTGCTTTGGGATGCAGAGTTCTAAATATATCTGTCAAATCCATCTGATCCAATGTATCATTCAGGGCCCTTGTTTCTTTATTGACCATGTGTCTAGATGATCTATCCATTGTTGTAAGTGGGGTATTAAAGTCCCCTGAAATTATCACATTCTTGTCAATAAGGTTGCTTATTTTTGTAATTGTTTTATATATCTGGGGGCTCCTGTATCAAGCGTATAGACATTTACAATTGTTAGTTCTTCTTGATGGATAGACTGTGTAATTATTATATAATGCCCTTCTTCATTGGTTGTTACAGACTTTAATTTAAAGTCTAGTTTGCCTGATATAAGTATGGCTACTCCAGCTCTATTTCGACTTCCAGGAGCATGATAAATAGTTCTCCATCCCTTCACTTTCAATCTGAAATTTTCCTCAGGTCTAAAATGAGTCTCTTATAGACAGTAAATAGATGGGTCTTGTTTTTTTATCCATTCTGATACCCTATGCCTTTTGGTTGGTGCATTTAGTCCATTTACATTCAGTGTTATTATGGAAAGGTATGGGTTTAGAGTCATTGTGACGTCTGTAGGTTTCATGATTGTAGCGATGTCTCTGGTACTTTGTCTCACAGGATCCCCCTTAGGATCTCTTGTAGGGCTGGTTCAGTGGTGATGAATTCCTTCAGTTTTTGTTTGTTTGGGAAAACCTTTATCTCTCCTTCTATTCTAAATGACAGTCTTGCTGGATAAAGGATTCTCGGCTGCATATTTTTTTCTGTTCATCACATTGAAGATTTCCTGCCATTCCTTTCTGGTCTGCCAAGTTTCAGTAGAGAGATCCGTCATGAGTCTTATCGGTCTCCCTTTATATGTTAGGGCACGTTTATTCCTAGCTGCTTTCAGAATTTTCTCTTTATCCTTGTATTTTGCCAGTTTCACTAGGATATGTTTGCAGATCAATTCAAGTTACATCTGAAGGGAGTTCTCTGTGCCTCTTGGATTTCAATGCCTTTTTCCTTCCCCAGATCAGGGAAGTTCTCAGTTATGATTTCTTCAAGTACACCTACAGCACCTTTCCCTCTCTCTTCCTCCTCTGGGATACCAATTATGCGTATATTATTTCTCTTTAGTGCATCACTTAGTTCTCTAATTTTCCCCTCATACTCCTGGATTTTTTATCTCTCTTTTTCTCAGCTTCTTCTTTTTCCATAATTTTATTTTCTAGTTCACCTATTCTCTCCTCTGCCTCCTCAATCTGAGCTGTGGTCGTTTCCATTTTATTTTGCATCTCATTTAAAGCGTTTTTTCAGCTCCTCCTGACTGTTCTTCAGTCCCTTGATCTCTGTAGCAAGAGATTCTCTGCTCTCCTCTATACTGTTTTCAAGCCCAGCGATTAATTTTATGACTATTATTATAGTTCACTTTCTGTTATATTATTTAAATCCTTTTTGATCAGTTCATTAGCTGTTGCTATTTCCTGGAGATTCTTTTGAGGGGAATTCTTCCGTTTGGTCATTTTGGATAGTCCCTGGAGTGGTGAGGACCTGCAGGGCACTTCCCCTGTGCTGTGGTGTATAACTGGAGTTGGTGGGCGTGGCCGCAGTCGACCTGATGTCTGACCCAGCCCACCTCTGGGGCCACAGTCAGACTGGTGTGTGCCTTCTCTTCCCCTCTCCTAGGGGCGGGGTTCGCAGTGGGGTGGCGTGGCCCCTCTGGGCTACTTGCACACTGCCAGGCTTGTGGTGATGGGAATCTGGCGTATTAGCTGGGGTGGGTAGGCAAGGTGTACCGGGGTGGGAGGGGCAGGCTTAGCTGGCTTCTCCTTAGGCAATCCACTTCATGAGGGGCCATGTAACAGCGGGAGGGAATTAGACCCGCTGCCGGAGGCCTGAATCTACAGAAGCACAGCTTTGGGTGTTTGGGCAGAGCAAGCAAGTTCCCTGGCAGGAACTGGTTCCCTTTGGGATTTTGGTTGGGGGATGGGCAAGGGCGCTGGCGCTGGTGAGTGCCTTTGTTCCCTGCCAAACTGAGCTCTGTCTTCCCGGGACTCATCAACTCTCCCTCCCTTTGTCCTCCAGCCTTCCCGCTTTCCGAACAGAGCTGTTCACTTATTACCTCCCAGATGCTAAGTCACACTTGCTGTTGGAACACACTCCATCTGGCCCCTCCGTTTTTGCAAGCCAGACTTGGGGGCTCTGCTTGGCCGGCAGGCTACCCCTCCACCCTGGCTCCCTCCCGCCAGTCCCTGCAGCGTGCACCACCTCTCCGCCCTTCCTACCCTCTTCCCTGGGTCTCTCATCTGTGCTTGGCTCCGGAGACTCTGTCCTGCTAGTCTTCTGGTGATTTTCTGAGTTATTTAGGCAGGTGTAGGTGGAATCTAAGTGATCAGCTGGACGCGCGGTGAGCCCAGCGTCCTCCTAAGCCGCCATCTTCTGCCGGTCCCCATAATTTTATCTTCTAATTCACCTATTCTCTCCTCTGCCTCTTCAGTCTGTGCTATGACCCCTCCATATTATTTTACACCTCATTTATAGCATTTTTAGCTCCTCATGACTATTTCTTAGTCCCCAGATGTCTATAGTAATAGATTCTCTGCTGTCCTCTATGCTTTATTTAAGCCCAGTGATTAATTTTATGACTATTATTCTAAATTCATTTTCTGTTGTATTGGTTAAATCGTTTTTGATCAGTTTGTTTGCTGTTGCTACTTCCTGGAGTTTCTTTTGAGGAGAATTATTTCATTTCATCACTGTGGGTTGTCCCCGTGGTGGCTCCAAACTGCAGGGCACTTCCCCTGTGCTGTCCAGAATAACTTGTGTTGGAGGGCGGTGCCACATTCAGACCAGATGTCTGCCCTCAGCTCACTCCTGGGGCCACAGTTAGACTGGTGTGTACCTTATCTTCCCCTCTCCCAGGGACAGGCCTCACTGTGGCGTGGTGTGGCCCCTGTCTGGGCTACTTGCACACTGCCAGGCTTGTGGTGCTGGATTGGCAAGGTGCACAGGGGCGGGAGGGGCAGGCTCAGCTCACTTTCCCTTCAGAAATCCCCTTCAGGAGGGTCCCTGCAACACCAGGAGGGAGTCAGACCTGCCACCAGAGGGATGGATCTGCAGAAGCCCAGCGTTGGGTGTTTTTGCGGTGCAAGCAAGTTTCCTGACAGAAAATGGTTCCTTTGGGGATTTTGGCTTGGGGATGGGTGAGGGAGATGGCACTGGCGAGCACCTTTGTTCCCTGCCAAGCTGAGCTCTGTCCTCTGGGGCTCAACAACTCTCCTTCCCATTGTCCTCCAGCCCTCCTGCTCTCCTGGAAGAGTTGTTAACTTATAACCTTCCAGTGGTAAAGTCCCACTTGCTGTCAGAACACACTCCGTCTGGCCCCTCCACTTTTGCAAGCCAGACTGGGGGGCTCTGCTTTGTTGGAGGGCTGCCCCTCCACCCCGACTCCCTCCCTCCAGTCCGTGTAGTGCGCACCACCTCTCTGCCCTTCCTACCCTGTTCTATGGGCCTATCGTCTATGCATGGCTCTGGAGAATCTGTTCTGCTAGTCTTCTGGTGGTTTTCTGGGTTCTTATTGTTCTAAATTCTTATTCAGATATATTGTTTATATTCATTTTGAGCCAGACCCTGGCTGTGATTTCTTTTTGACTTTTCTTTTGGGGAAAATCCCCCCATCTTGTCATTTTGTCTAAGTTTCTGTCTTTTGCATGTTTTAAAAGCTTGTTATATTTCCTTCACCTGAGAGTACTTGTCTATCAAAAGGGATCATAAACTGTCCAGGGCCTGGCACTTCAGGAAGTGTTTCTGGTGTATGCTGTGTGCATTCTGCTGCTGCATTTAGGCTGCTCTTTCCCACTGGTTAGTCCTCTGCAGAGATCCTCCTTGCTTGCAATCCTGGAATTTTTGCACCTTTAACTAGGTGTGCTTTCATTTTTATTCCAGGAAGGGGATTGTTTTCTCCCAGTGCACCCTGGAGATCTCCACACCATTCTATGCACTCCCTCCTTCTCCCCAGGAGCGTGTTCCACAACTTTGCTCTGGAGAAAGTTGCAACTTCCAGAATCTCCTAGTTTGAGATCCACACAATGTTTGCAAATACTTGGACATTCAGTATTTCTTGCTCCCCAGTTTGTGGTCCAGAGAGGTTTTCCTTTTTGTGCTAACTGAATGCCGCACTATCTCAACCCCTCTCTCTTTTTTCTCTTCTGTCTTTCCACAGAATGGTTCCTTTCTTCCTCACCTCCGTGGGTCCACTACTTTCTCTCCTACAACTCACATCCTCACACTGCACTCCCACCAAACTGTTTTCTTTCAACTGGTGAGAATCTTCTGCCACCACTCAGATTGATTTTCTGAGTGTTCAGGATAATCTGACCTCAATATAACTGTGTTTAAGGGAGATCAGAAATTTAAGATCCCTTTGTTTCTCTGCCATCTTAACTCCTTACTCCTAAACATAATAGACATTTAATGATAGAGACTCAACTGAGAGTTAATGGAGGAAGGAGGGTATAGAATGGGTAACTTGGTGATTGGTATTAAGGAGGGCACTTATCATGATGAACACTGTATGTTATATACAAGGGAAGAATCCCTAAATTATTCTCCTGAAACCATTTTACACCAATTATATATGTTAACTAACTAGAATTTAAATTAAAATTTGGAGAAAATAAAAGTAAAATTAGGAACAAAACAAACCACAGGTATTGGCAAGGATGTGAAGAAAGGGGAACACTCATAATATTGGATGAAATGCAAACTGAAGTCTGGAAAGTGGTATGGAGTTTCTTCAAAAAGTAAAGATGAGACAACTCTACTATCCAGCATTTGCACTACTAGGTGTGGGGAATAAGTTTAGGAATTCCCTGGGCTTGCACTGATGGGTTAACAAGGCATAAAGAATTAGAAAACTATAGGATGTTCACACCCAAGTTTGGGTAAACAGGTTTAGGTAAATAGGTATAGAGAGGGTGGGACAGAGGCCCCAGTATAGAGAGGTCAGAGCAAAGGCCCCAATACAAAGGAATATGAGGTAAAAAAAGATTAGGTATTCAGGGCAGAAATGTCCACCGCCAATTTAGTACTATAGCAGAAAGCTGCTTTCACAGGAAGGAAGGACCAAATTACGTAAACTGGTAAATAAGGCTATAGACCTCTGCAGGGCGAAGTTTTCCAGAGAGGAGCTAATTAACAAAAGAATGGTGCCTTGTTGACCCTGAGGTTACATGCTCTTTCTAGTCCCCTAGACCAGTTTAGGTGAACAGAGGTGGTGCCTCATGTCTGCTGTAAACAACCTTCCATCCAGCCACCAGGCGTCACAATTTTGTTTTGTATTAATCCTAATCCCTAACCCCGCATATCTTCAAAAACCCTTTCCCTCATGTCCATGAGTTAATGTTCACAGTTTCATTGTCTCTTTGGGCATGTTCATCACCATGTTTGTAAGCCTTCTGATCCTATTAGAAATGGAGCAAGGACCCTAATTCGGGGCTCATGTCTTTTCACAGATATTAGCCATCTCTCAAATTTTAGCCCTGCATCCCTCTTTCTTGCTAGTCAAAAAGGAACTCTAGACCCAGAATCTATGACAACTAGGTGTTTACCCAAAGGATTAAAAAATACAAACTCAATAGGGCATCTGGGGATCTTGGTTGAGCGTCCGACTCTTGATCTCAGTGCAGGTCATGATCTCATGTTTCCTGAATTTGAGCCCTACATAGGGCTCTGCACTGACACTGAGCTTGTTTCAGATTCTCTCTCTCCCTCTCCCTATCTTCCCCTTCCCTACTCATGCTCTCTCTCCCTCTTTCTGTCTCCTAAAAATAAATAAATAAACCAAAAAATACAAATTCAAAGTAATGCATGCACCCATATGTTTATAGCAGCATTATCTACAATAGCCAAATCATGTAAACACCCCAAATGTCCATTTAATGATGAATTGATATATCTATATCTAATCTATATCTATATCTATATATCTATATCTATATCTATCTATATTTGTATTACTCAGTCACCAAAAAAATGTATAATCTTGACCTTTGCAATGACATGGATGGAGCTAGAGACTCTTATACTAAGCAAAATAAGTCAGTCAGAGAAAGACAAATAACATATGATTTCCTCATGTGGAATTATAGAAACAAAACAAACAAGCCAAGGGACCAAAAAAGTGAAGCATACCATGAAACAGACTCCTAAGTTTAGAGAAAAAAATGATTACCAGAAGGCAGGTGGATGGCAGGGTGTGCTAAATAAGTGATGGAAGATTGATTATTTGATAAAGAGGATGTGTGTGTGTGTGTGTGATGGAATATTACTCATACATCAAAAAGAATGAAATCTTGCCATTTGCAATGACTTGGATGGAACCAGAGTATATTATGTTAAGTGAAATAAGTCAATCAGAGAGAGACAAATAACATATGATTTCACTCATATGTGGAATTTAAGAAAAAAAAAGATGAATATAGTGGAAATGAAGGAAAAATAAGATAAAAACAGAGAGAGGGGTGCCTGGGTGTCTCAGTAGGTTAAGCGTCTGACTTCACCTCAGGTCATGATCTCACCTTTCATGAATTTGAGCCCCATGTCATGCTTTGTGTTGACAGTTCAGAGCCTGGAGACTGCTTCAAATTCTGTGTCTCCCTCTGCCCCTCCCCCACTCGTGCTCCGTCTCTCTCAAAAATAAATATTTAACAAAATAAAACAGAGAGGGAAGCAAACCATAAGAAACTCTTAACTATAAGAACAAACTAAGGGTTGCTGGAGTGGCAGTGTGTCAGGGGATTGGCTGAATGGGTAATGAGCATTAAGGAGGGCACTTGTGATGAACACTAGGTGTTATTTCCAAAAGACAGCAGTGGTAACTCTACATATGTCAAACAAAATAGAATTTAATTTAAAAATTATAAGAGAATAAGCATGTCATATTTAATAAAGCAGCTAAATGTTTAAGAGGATATAACATTTGTAAATATATATGCACCCATCATTGGAGCTCCTAAATATATCCATAAATTACTAAGAGCTGAGAAGAAAGAAATAGAAAATATAATGATAACAGGGTACATCAGTACCTTACTTTCAACAATGGATAGACTATTCAGATAGTGAACAAACAAGAAAATTGTGGACTTGAACACTATTTTATACCAAAATGATCCAATAGACATATATAGACCATCAATCCAACAGTAGAAATATACAAATTTTTTGAGAACTCAAGGAACTTCCTTAAGAATATGTCACAGGTTAGTTCACAAACAATACTTAAAAACCCAAGGAAATTTAAATCATCCTAAGTATAATTCCTAACCACAACATTATGAAATTAGAAATCAATAAGAAGAAAAAGTGAAAAATTCACAAATACATGGAACTTAAACAACACATTTCTGAGGAACCAATAAGTCAAAGATATCAAAAAGGATATTTTAAAACTTGAGACAAAAATTGAAACACAATATACCAACATTTATCAAGTAGAACAAAAGCAATTATAACATGGAAATTTATAGTAATAAAAAAAAGAAATAAAGATCTCAAATAAAAAACATGGACTTACACTGCAAAACTAGAAAAATAAGATCAAAGTAAATCCAAACACAGCAGAAGAAGGAAAATAATATAGATCAAACAATAAAAATGAACTTCATTCTCACTGGTGTGAAGTAGTATCTCACTATAGTTCTAATTTATATTTGCCTGATGATGAGTGACATTGAGTATTTTTCATGTGTCTGTTTTCCATCTGTATGTCTTCTTTGTAAAGATGTCTATTCATGTTTTCTGCCCATTTTTAATTGGATTAATTGTTTTTGGGTGTTGAATTTTATAATTTCTTTATATATTTTGGATACTAACCCTTTATCAGATGTTATTTGCAAGTATCTTCTCCCATTCTGTAGTTTGCCTTTTAGTTGATTATTTCCTTTGCTGTGCAGAAGCTTTTTATTTTGATAAAGCCTCAGTAGTTTATTTTCGCTTTTGCTTTCCTTGCCTTGGGATACATATCTAGTAAGAAGTTATTACAACCAATTATAAAGAGTTAGTACCTGTCAGAATGGCTAAATTCCTGACACAGGAAAAACTAGGTGTTGGCAAGGATGCAGAAAAAGGGGAACACTCTTACATTGTTGGTGGGAATGCAAACTTGTACAGTCACTCTTAAAAATAGTATAGCAGTTCCTCAAAAAGTTAAAAAATAGAACTACCTTGGGGTCCTGCAATTGCACTACTAGTTATATATCCAAACTATACAAAAATCATGATTTGAAGGGGTACCCCGATGTTTATGACAGCATTATCACCACTAACCAAATTATGGAAAGAGCCCAAATGATGTCCACTGACTAATTAATGGATAAAGAAGATGTGAAAAATACACACACACACACACACACACACACACACACACACACACAATAGACTATTACTCATCCATCAAAAAGAATAAAATCTTGCCATTTGCAATGACATGGCTGGAGCTAGAGTGTATTAGGTTAAGAAAAATAAACCAGTCAGGGAAAGATAAATACAATGATTGCACTCATATGTGGAATTTAAGGGAAAAATACAAAGTAACATAGTGGGGAAAAGAGAGGAAAACCAAGAAATACATTTTTAACTATAGAGGGCAAACTGATGGTTACTGGATGGGAGGTGGTGCTGGGGACGAGGTAAATAAATAACTGGTACTAAGAAGGACACTTGTGATGAGAACTGGGTGTTGAAATTAAATGTTGAATTCCTAAATTCTACATCTGAAACCAATATTACACTGCATGTTAACTAACTGGAATTTAAATAAAAGCTTGGAAAAAATGGAAAAATATAGAAAATAGAGAAACAAAACAGAACAAATACATACATATATACAGTTTTGTCACAGATGCCTCAAGAAACTGGTGAAAAAATAAAGCATTAGAGTCTTTAGAATAGTGTATTCACCCTGACTTATTCTCACATGAATATAATACTCCTTTATATTTTTAGCTAGTAATTCTAACATATATCATCTCACGGTTTACATCTATTGATTTTATTTTCCTTCACAAGATGTTAAGGTTTTCCGGGTTCTTCCATATCGAGTCATATTGAATTTCTAATATTTTTATGTGATTCTGGTTTTTCTTTGGCAAATGTTAGTATTTCTGTTCTAACAACCTTACTCCTCTACCTATTCAGATTGCAAGTTTTCTTCTGTCTACTTTTGACAGTAGTACTAATGTTTGTTTAATTTTCAAAGTCTTAGCCATCCTGTTGGATCTCACTTTTTTGTGTACTACCAAGTGATCAGTCTCAGATGTGTTAGTCTTCCTCAGGGGATTAGTTCATTGGTACATGATAAGGATCAGTTTTTTTTTAATAGTTCAAGAAAGGGCCCAGGGTTCCTATACAGCATGATGGGATTGCTTTCTTGAGCTATATTTCTGCAAACTCCGTAAAATTCCCCAGATCCCTGGGACCTTTTATCCTTGGTCCTTTGGAAGGGACACTTGGTCTTAATTTCTTTATTCTGTTTCACACTTCCTGTGACTTCTTCTGCCTCCAGTATGAAAATTCTATCTATAATCTTACAGCCACAGTTTCTTTAATCACGTAAAAGAGTTTTCATTCTTTGAAATTTTAGACACATACCTGACCACTGCTGGCATCATTCTTGCCACTACAAGAACTGACTAAGGGCTGGGGTAGGACAGAATGAAAACCAAATGACAAATGGAGGAGGATTTTTTTTTCTATTCCCTTTGATCCTTTTATTGCTTCTTGGATCAGAAACAGGGTGATGTTTTTTATTGTTGCTGTGTTTCCTTTTTTTGTATATTTGTTTTTGTGCTTTTTTTTAAATCTATTTATTTATGTCAATACCTGATACTTAAGTGTAGGTTTCAGACTGCCATGGAGTCTATGAGGGAAGACACTAGAGGGAAAAAATGGGAAACTCAGGCTTTTATTATTTATTTATTTATTTATTTAATTTATTTATTATTTATTTATTTATTATTTATTTATTTTTAGGGTCTGGAATTTGTTGTTTTTCTTAATATGAAATTTATTGTCAAATTGGTTTCCATACAACACCCAGTGCTCATCACAACAGGTGCCCTCTTCAATACCCATCACCCACCATCAACCCTCAGTTTATTCTCAGTTTTTAAGAGTCTCTTATAGTTTGCCTCTCTCCCTCTCTAACTTTTTTCTTCCCACCCCCTCCCCCACGGTTTTCTGTTAAGTTTCTCAGGATCCACATAAGAGTGAAAAAATATGGTATATGTCTTTCTCTGTATGGCTTATTTCACTTAGCATAACACTCTACAGTTCCATCCATGTTGCTACAAAAGGCAATATTTCATTCTTTCTCATTGCCAAGTAGTATTCCATTGTTGTATGCAATCCACAATTTCTTTATCTACTCGTCAGTTGATGGACATTTAGGCTCTTTCCATAATTTGGCTGTTGTTGAGAGTGCTGCTATAAACATTGGGGTACAAGTGCCCCTATGCATCTGCACTCCTGTATCCCTTGGATAAATTCCTAGCAATGCAATTGCTAGGTCATAGGATAGATCTATTTTTAATTTTTTGAGGAAGCTTCACACTGTTTTCCAGGGCGGCTGCACCCGTTTGCATTTCCACCAACAGTGTAAGAGGGTTCCTGTTTGCGACATCCTTGCCAGCATCTATAGTCTCCTGATTTGTTCACTTTAGCCACTCTGACTGGCATGAGCAGATATCTGAGTGTGGTTTTGATTTGTATTTCCCTGATGAGGAGCAACGTTGAGCATCTTTTCATGTACCTGTTGGCCATCTGGATGTCTTCTTTAGAGAAGTGTCTATTCATGTTTTCTGCCCATTTCTTCACTGGAGTATTTGTTTTTTGGGTGTGGAGTTCGATGAGTTCTTTATAGACTTTGGATACTAGCCCTTTGTCCAATATGTCATTTGCAAATATCTTTTCCCTTTCCTTTGTTTTCCTTTTATTTCTGTTGATTGTTTCCTTTGCAGTTCAGAATCTTTTTATCTTCATGATGTCACAATCGTTCAATTTTGCTTTTAATTCCCTTGCCTTTGAGGATGTGTCAAGTAAGAAATTGCTATGGCTGAGGTCAGAGAGGTCTTTTACTGCTTTCTCCTTTAGGGTTTTGATGGTTTCCTGTCTCACATTCAGGTTCTTTATCCATTTTGAGTTTATTTTTGTGAATAGTGTAAAATAGTTTTCTAGTTTCATTCTTTTGCAAGATGCTGTCCACTTCTCCCAGGACTATTTGTTTAAGAGACTGTCTTTTTTTCCATTGGATATTCTTTTCTGCTTTGTAAAAGATTACTTGGCCATATTTTTGTGGGTCCAATTCTGGAGTCTCTATTCTATTCCATTGGTCTATTTGCCTGTTTTTCTGCCAATACTATGCTGTCTTGATGATTACAGCTTTGTACTTGAGGCTAAAGTCTGGGATTGTGATGCCTCCCGCTTTGGTCTTCTTCTTCAAAATTACTTTGGCTATTCAGGGTCTTTTGTGATTCGATACAAATTTTAAGATTGCTTGTTCTAACTTTGAGAAGAATGCTCGTGCAATTTTGATTGGGATTGCGTTGAATGTGTAGGTAGCATTGGGTAGTATTGACATTTTAACAATATTTATTCTTCAAATCCATTACCATGGAATGTTTTTCCATTTCTTTGTATCTTTGTCGATTTTCTTCATAAGCTTTCTATAGTTTTCAGCATACAGATCTTTTACATCTTTGGTTAGGTTTATTCCTAGGTATTTTGTGATTCTTGGTGCAACTGTGAATGGGATCAGTTTCTTTGTCTTTCTGTTGCTTCATTATTCGTGTATAAGAATGAAACTGATTTCTGTACACTGATTTTGTATCCTGCGATTTTGCTGAATTCATGTATCAGTTCTAGCCGACTTTTGGTGGAGTCTCTCGGATTTTCCATGTATAATATCATGTCATCTGCAAAAAGTGAAAGCTTGATTTCATCTTTGCCAATTTTGATGCCTTTGATTTCCTTTTGTTGTCTGATTGCTGATACTAACACTTCCAACACTATGTTAAACAATAGCGGTGAGTATGTACATCCCTGTTGTGTTCCTGATCTCAGGGGGAAAGCTCTAAGTTTTTCCCCATTGAGGATGATATTAGCTGTGGGGTTTTCATAAATGGCTTTGATGATGTTTAAGTATTTTCCTTCTATCCCAACTTTCTTGACGGTATTTATTAAGAAAGGATGCAGAATTTTGTCAAATGCTTTTCCTGCATCGATTGACAGGATCATATGGTGCGTTTCTTTTATTAATATGACGTATCAGATTGATTGATTTGCAAATGTTGAACCAGCCCCACAGCCCAGGCATGAATCCCACTTGATCATGGTGGATAATTTTTTTTAAATTTTTTTTAACGTTTATTTATTTTTGAGACAGAGAGAGACAGAGCATGAACGGGGGAGGGGCAGAGAGAGAGAGGGAGGCACAGAATCGGAAGCAGGCTCCAGGCTCTGAGCCATCAGCCCAGAGCCTGATGCAGGGCTCGAACTCACGGACCGTGAGATCGTGACCTGAGCCGAAGTCAGACGCTTAACCGACTGAGCCACCCAGGCGCCCCATGGTGGATAATTTTTTTTAAATGCTATTGAATTTGATTTGCTAGTATCTTATTGAGAATTTTTGCATCCATATTCATCAGGGATCTTGGCCTGTAGTTCTCCTTCTGTCTGGTTTAGTAATCCAAGTAAGGCTGTCTCCTTCTGTCTGGTTTAGTAATCCAAGTAAGGCTGGAGTCATGGAATGAGTCTAGAAGTTTTGCTTCCATTTCTACTTTTTGGGACATCTTGAGAAGGATAGGTATTAACTCTCCTTTAAATGTCTGGTAGAATTCCCCAGGGATGGACTCATATTTGTTGGGAGATTTTAATAACTGATTTAATTTCTTCACTGGTTATGGGTCAGTTTAAGTTTTCTATTTCTTCCTTTTGATTTTTGGAAGTGTGTGTCTGCTGCTTAAGAATTTATCCATTTCTTCCAGGTTGTCCAATTTGTTGGCATATATTTTTTCCTAGTATTCCCTGATTATTTCTTGTATTTCTGAGGGATTGGTTGTAATACTTTCATTTTCATTCATGATTTTATCTATTTGGGTCCTCTGTCTTTTCTTTTTGAGAAGCCTGGCCAGAGGTTTATCAATTTTGTTTATTTTTTCAATAAACCAACTCTTGGTTACATTGATCGGCTCTACAGTTTTTTAGATTCTTTATTGTTTTTTCTGCTGTGATCTTTATTATTTCCCTTCTTCTGCTGGATTTGGGGTGTCTTTGCTGCTCTGCTTCTATTTCCTTTAGGTGTGCTGTTAGATTTTGTATTTGGGATTTTTCTTGTTTCTCGAGATAGGCCTGGATTGCAATGTATTTTCCTCTCAGGACTGCCTTTTCTGTGTCCCAAAGCGTTTGGATTGTTGTGTTTTCATTTTTATTTGTTTCTATGTATTTTTAAAATTTCTTCTCGAATTGCCTGGTTGACTCATTCATTCTTTAGTAGGGTGTTCTTTAACCTCCATGCTTTTGGAGGTTTTCCAGACTTTTTCCTGTGGTTGATTGCAGGTTTCATAGCATTGTGGTCTGAAAGTGTGCATGGTATGATTTCAATTCTTGTATACTTATGAAGGGCTGTTTTGTGACCCAGTAGGTGATCTATCTTGGAGAACATTCTAATGGCACTCGAGAAGAAAGTCTATTCTGTTGCTTTGCGATGCAGAGTTCTAAATATATCTGTCAAGTCCATCTGATCCAATGTATCATTCAGGGTCCTTGTTTCTTTATTGACCATGTGTCTAGATGATCTATCCATTGGTGTAAGTGGGATAATAAAGTCCCCTGAAATTACAACATTCTATTCAATAAGGTTGTTTAGGTTTGTGATTGTTTTATATATTTGGGATCTCCCGTATTCAGTGCATAGACGTTTATAATTGTTAGCTCTTCCTGATGGATAGACCGTGTAATTATTATATAATGTCCTTCTTCATCTGTTGTTATAGCCTTTAATTTAAAGTCTAGTTTGTCTGATATAAGTATGGCTACTCCAGCTTTCTTTTGACTTCCAGTAGCATGATAGATAGTTCTCCATCCCTTCACTTTCAATCTGAAGGTGTCCTGAGGTCTAAAATGAGTCTCTTGTAGACAGCAAATCGATGTTTTGGTTTTTTTTTAAACAATTCTGATACCCTATGTGTTTTGGTTGGAGCATTTAGCCCATTTACATTCAGTGTTATTATTGAAAGATATGGGTTTAGAGTCATTGTGATGTTTGTAGTTTTCATGCTTGTAGTGATGTCTCTGATACTTTGTGGTCCTTGCAACATTTCACTCACAGAAACCCCCTTAGGATCCTTGTAGTGCTGGTTTAGTGGTAATGAATTCCTTCAGTTTTTGTTTGGGAAGACCTTTACCTCTCATTCTATTCTGAATGACAGACTTGGTGGATAAAGTTTTCTGAGCTGTATATTTTTTCTGTTCATCACATTGAAGATTTCCTGCTTTTCTTTCTGGCCTGCCAAGTTTCAGTAGATAGGTCTACCACTACTCTTATGTGTCTCCCTTTGTAAGGTAGAGCCTGTTTATCCCTAGCTGCTTTCAGAATTTTCTCTTTATCCTTGTATTTTGCCAGTTTCACTATGATATATCATGCAGATCAATTCAAGTTACATCTGAAGGGAGTTCTCTGTGCCTATTGGATTTCAATGCCTTTTTCCTTCTTCAGATCAGGGAAGTTCTCAGCTATGATTTTTTCAAGTACACCTTCAGCCCTTTTCTCTCTGTCTTCCTCATCTGGAATCCCTATGATACAGATATTGTTCCATTTGTTTGCATCACTTTGTTCTATAATTCTCCCCTCATACCCCTGGAGTCTTTTATCTCTCTTTTTCTCAGCTTCCTCTTTTTCCATAATTTTATCTTCTAATTCACCTATTCTCTCCTCTGCCTCTTCAATCATGCTATGACCTCCTCCATTTTATTTTGCACCTCATTTATAGCATTTTTAACTCCTCATGACTATTTCTTAGTCCCTTAATCTCTGTAGCAATAGATTCTCTGCTCTCCTCTATACTTTTTACAAGCCCAGCGATTAATTTTATGACTATTATTCTAAATTCATGGTCCATTATATTGCTTAAATAGTTTTTGATCAATTCGTTAGCTCTCGCTCCTTCCTGGAGTTTCTTTTGAGGAGAATTCTTATGTTTTGTCATTTTGTGTAATCCTTGGAGTGGCGTGGAACTTCAGGGCACTTCCCCTGTACTGTCTGGAGTAACTTGTGTTGGTGGGAGGGCCGCAGTCAGACCCGATGTCTACCCCCCAGCCCTCGGCCATGGCCACAGTCAGACTGGTGTATACCTTATTTTCCCCTCTCCCAGGGGCAGGCCTCACTGTGGCGTGGTGTGGCCCCTGTCTGGGCTACTTGCACTCTGCCAGGCTTGTGGTGCCACTTTGATGGAATCTGCCCTATTAGCTGGGGTGGATCCGCAAGGTGCATAGGGGCTGGAGGGGCATGCTTAGCTCGCTTTGCTGTCCATGGGCCCCTGCGGGAGGGGCCCTGCTGCACTGGGAGGGAGGCAGACCCGTTGGAGGGATGGATCCACAGAAGCTCAGTGTTGAGTGTTTGTGAGGTGCAAGCAAGTTCAGTGATGGGAACTGGTTCCCTTTGGGATTTTGCCTGAGTGATGGGAGAGGGAGATGGCACTGGCCAGTGCCTTTGTTCCCCACCGAGCTGACCTGTGTGTTCTGAGGCTCAGCAACTCTCCTTCCTGGTGTCCTCTTGCCCTCCCCGCTCTCCGAGGACAGAGCTGTTGACTTTTAACATTCTACATGTTAAGTCCTGCTGGTTGTCAGAACTCATGGAGTCCAGCCCCTCTGCTTTTGCAAGCCAGACTTCGGGGGCTCTGCCTTGCCAAGCAGGCTTCCCTTCCACCGCCCTATGTCCCACCAGTCCTTGTAGTGTGCACTGCCTCTCCGCCCTTTCTACCCTCTTCTGTGGGCCTCTTGTCTACGCTTGGCTCCGGAGAGTCCCTTCTGCTACTCTTCTGGCGGTTGTCTGGGTTATTTAGGCAGATGTTGGTGGAATCCAAGTGATCATCAGGACACAGTGACCCCAGCGTCCTCCTACACTGCCATCTTATGATATCTATCCAAAATAAGGTTTTTAAATGGTACTTTGAGTTCTTCATTTTTTCTCCCCATCCACCTGTTACCATTTACTTTTAAGAATCTTCAAGTAGTTTTTCTATGCATTCAAACTAGTTAGTATTGGAGAAAAGTTTAAAGTATTCTTTCCTTATCTTCTCTGGAACCAACATCCTCCAATTTAATGTTTGTTTAGTTGTATGAAAACACTTTGGGAGTAATTTGAGATTCACAGAAAAGTTGCTATAATAGTACATATAGCTTCTTCATATCCCTCATGTACTTCTTTTTTAGTCATTTTATTTAGGTAATATATATATGTGTGTATATATATATGTATACATATATATATACATATATCAATATATATATACCTATATATATATAATGTTCATATTCAATGTGTACAAGTTAATAAGATTGGTAAGTACACACTCATGACTCATGAAACTATAATCACAATCTATTCCATAAACACAGATGACATCCAAACATTTCTTCTTCTTCTTCTTCTTCTTCTTCTTCTTCTTCTTCTTCTAATTCTTCAGTATTAAGAACATATTACATATGCCATAACCTTTTAGTTAAATTTATGTGAATACAGTATTATTAACTATAGGCATTATGCTATACAGCAGATCTCTAGGACTTATTTATTTGGTATAAATAAAATGTACTTTTTTTAAAAATTTTTTTTCCAACGTTTTTATTTATTTATTTATTTATTTTTGGGACAGAGAGAGACAGAGCATGAACGGGGGAGGGGCAGAGAGAGAGGGAGACACAGAATCGGAAACAGGCTCCAGGCTCCGAGCCATCAGCCCAGAGCCCGACGCGGGGCTCGAACTCACAGACCGCGAGATCGTGACCTGGCTGAAGTCGGACGCTTAACCGACTGCGCCACCCAGGCGCCCCTAAAATGTACTTTTTGACAAATATCTTCCCATATGCTCCTCTACCCAGTGTCTGGCAAATACCATTCTACTTTCTGATTCTATGGGTTTGGCTATTTTAGACACTTTATATTGTTGGAATTATGTATTCTTTGTCTTCTGTATCTGACTTATTTCACATAACAATATTTTCTCCAGATTCATCAATGGTGTAGAATAGTATAGGATTTTCTTATTTTTAAGGCTGAATAATAGCCCATTATATGTATATATCACTTTTTAAAAGTCCATCCATTCATCAAAGGTCATTTAAATACCTTCCAGGTTTTAGCTCTTGTGAATAACGTTAAAATGAACATGGGAGTTCAGATATAACTTTGAGATAATTGTTTCAAAACCTTTGGATGTATATGAAAAAATGAGATTTCTGGATATATAGTACTTTTATTTTTAATTTTTGAGGTACTTTCTATACTGTTTTTTCATAGAGGCTATACCAATTTACAGTCCCACGAATAATATACATGGGTTCCCTTTTCTTGACATTCTCAACAAGTCTTTTAATCTTTAATTTTTTTTAATTTCTTTTTTTTAAATGTTTTTATTTATTTTTGAGAGAGAGAGAGAGACAGACAGAACATGAGTGGGGGAAGGACAGAGCGAGAGGGAGACACAGAATCTGCAGTGAGTTCCAGGTTCTGAGCTGTCAGCACAGAGCCTGAGGCGGGCTCGAACTCATGAACTGTGAGAACATGACCTGAGCTGAAGTTGGACACTTAACCAACTGAGCCACCCAGGTGCCCTGTCTTTAATTTTTAAATAAAAGAATTTCTAACAGTTGTGAGGTGATAACACATTGTGGTTTTGGTTTGCATTTAAATAATGATTAAACTATTTTTCATATACATGTTGGTCATTTGTAGGTCTTTTGAGAAATGTCTTTTCATGTATTTTGCCCATTTTCAATACTTTTATTTCTATTTTGAGTTTTATTTCTATTTATGAGTTATTGAGTTGTATAAGGCTTTCATATATTTTGGTATTAACTCTTTATTTGATTCATGTCTTGTGAATATTTTCTCCTTTTCCATAGGTTGCCTTTTTACTCTGTTTATTGTTAATGTGCAGAAAACTTTTAGTTGGATTCAATCTCACTTGTCTATTATTTTATTTTATTTTTTGCCATCGGTGCTTTGGCTGTCTCATGCAAAATATTATTGCCAGGACACTGTCAAAGAGATTTTTCCCTAAAGTTTTCCTCTAGGAATGTTATAGTTTCAAGACTTATGTTTGAGTCTTTAATCTATTTTGAATTAATTTAGCATGTGGTGCATGGTAAGAGTCCAGTTTCATTTTATTCTTTTGGATATCCAGTGTTACTAAAACTATTTGTTAAAGTGGCCATCCTTTTTTTTCCATTGTGTATTATTGGAAGTCTTATCAAAGACTACTTGATTGCAGAACAATGTCAGCATTATTGTGATGTAACACAGTCCTTCTATTTGTATTCCTTTTAAAACTACCTATTAAGCATTCATCTATAAGCAATAGTGCTTCTGTGGAAACTGTGGGTTCCAGCACAGTCCACATCAAGAGTCTGAGGAAGAGTTTTGCTTGCTCGTGCATCTGGTAATAGACAAAAAGAACTCAGTGCCAGCTGCAGAACCAACACAGCCAGTGAACCTGCCCAAATCTTTCTTGGTTGTGGTCAGGGAAAACTCAAAAACTGCTCAGCTGGGCAGACACCAACAAATGACAGATAATTTGTATAAGCCAAGCCTTCCAGAAGGGGGATTCTATCACAGCACCACAGGATAAAATATTATTTTGGATGCAATAGACAGTGTAAGAAGAAATTTGCCAGTGTCACCATTCCCCAAAGTGACAGTATGTGACACAGAGTGAACTTGCTAGTGGTGACTTCCTGTGGGAAGAAAGGAAAACAGTGAATTACAAATTATTCCATCTGTATTGGACACTTGTGGAGAAACTTATTTTTCTCCAGCCTCAACTAGGGTACAGAGGCAGGAACTTCATGACTCAGGGGAAGGAAGAGATTGGTAAAGAGGCATAAAATAATATCAAATGTCATTAAAGGCACAAGGTTCTTACTGATGGAACACAGAACTTGAGCATGTTGTCTTGCCATAAATATCTAGGAGAACTTCACAGAAAGATCTTCTTACCAAGTCCATGACACCACTAATGCCCAGAGTGCTAAATTAACACTTCCCTCAACTCTGAAGCTGTTTACATGTGTATGTTTCTGGGTACAATGGCAAGACCAAGTCCAGTAAACACAAATAAGCAAACCAAAGCCTGTGGTTAAGGGAGAAACTACAAATGCGAGCTATAGGAACACTTTCTTGAAAATAAAACAGAAATTCATAGCAGCCAACATAGTGGGTTGCAAGAATCAGAAAAGATATGCAAGCTTAAGAATTCTGCCACAAAAGGGACAAATATTTGGAGCAAATTTATCCATACAAAGTCATAGAAAATCCTACATATAACAAGACCAAAGAACAGTAGACCTCATGTGAAAGCAAAAAGTAAATACCTGAGAAGGTGTTTGTTGCTTCAAATATATAAGCACCAATGGAAAACTACAAACATTATGATGAATCAAAAAACAAAACAAAACAACATAACGTCATCCAGTATATAAATAAAATGTGGACAAGGGAATAAAAAGTTGTTTTTTTAGAATGCATTTGATATTAAATGACCATCAACTTAATATTCACTGTTATACTTAGAATGCTATATATGAAGCTTACGATGACCACAATCCAAACCCTAAAATAAGTGCATGAAAATTAAGAAAGAAAACAAAAAAAAAAAAAAAAAAAAAAAAAAAACACAGAAACTCAATTACAAAGAAAGGGAGCAAGAGAAAAAGAAAAAGGAACATACAGATACTACAAAAAGAACCACAAATCAAATAACAGTTTCAAGTACATACATATCAATAATAATTGTAAGGATAAATTACCTAAATGTTCTAATCAAAGACATATGGTGACTGAATGGGTAAAAAGTAATACCCATGTATATGTTGCCTACAAAAGACTTATCTCAGACCTACACAGAAGCAGTGTGTGGCAGGGTGGGGTGGGTGGTGGGGGCTGGGGCAGCAGTGCTAGCAAGATAGGTTGTGAGTACTGTAGGTGGCCCTGTGTTTATGCTAGGGAGCAGGGAGAGAAATGACACTTTCCAGTTTCTCTGTTCCTAGAAGAATTCCTCAGAGATTTCTGTCCCTCTGGGACAGCCTCTGAGATGAACAAATAACTCTCCCTCCAGTATGCCTCAGACACCTGTCAAACTGCTACTTCTATGCCATATCTCTGCAGGCCGTTTGTTGTGCTGTCTCCTTAAGGCCAGGGACTCAGTTTCTTCTTACCCTCCTGGCTGTCCCAGAGCAAAGCTTATTGATCTTTTAAAATCCTGTGTTTTAAGTCCCACTGCTTATAAGATTTCACAAAATTCAGCCCCTCTGTTTTTCAAAGACAAATGTTATGAGGATTTGTCCTCCCTGTGAAGGCTCCCCAGTGTGGCAGAGGGGCAAGTTTTCTCCCTTATTTGTGCCCATGGCCTCCACCCTGATGCAGACAGTCCTGAGATGGGAGTCAGCTTACTTCCTGACTTTAGCCCCCTAGCAGTGGGCTAAAGATAGACAACTGGTCTAACTGCAGGACTCATTCAGCAATGGAAACCACTCGGGGGACAGCACAAGGAAACCACCCTGCGGTTTGCTGTTACTGCATTTATGGCAAAGACCTGTTCTGACCAGGGCAACCTTAGACTTGCCCATTACCACCACAAGGACAAAACACTATCTATAACAGACAGCCATTGTGGATGACTGGACTAAAGAAAAAGCAACTTAAGCAAGACAGCAGGCCACACACATCACACATAGGAGACATCTCTGAAGCACAAGGTTCTAGTGAACAGGAAGCAATGCACAGCAGGGCACTACAGGACCTCTTCTTCATAAGGCCATTACCTTCAAATCCAGGAGACATAGCTGACTTTCCTAACACAGAGAAACAGACACAGAGAATTAGATAAAATGAGGATACGGAAGAATATGACACAAAGGAAAGAACAGGGCAAAATCACCAAAAGACATAAGTGAAACAAAGATAAGTAATATACCAGAAAGAAAATTTGAATTAGTGATCTGAGAGATACTCATTGAACATGAGAAAAGAGTGGAAGACATCAGTGAGATGCTTAAAGGTGAGATTAAAAAAAAGAATCAATATGGTGAAGAACACAATAAATAAAATTAAAAGTAAACTAGATGGAGTACACCCACTCTCATAAATGACTTAACAATATTGGAATTAAAATTTTAAAGCTTAATAAAAGAAAAGAAAAGAAATAAACTAGATGGAATAAACAGTAGATTAGACAAAGCAGAAGAACAAATAAGTGACCTGGAAATGGAAAGTAATCAAGCACAGAAGGTGAGACCAAAAATGTATATGAAAAATGAGAATACACTTAGGGAATCCAGCAACACCCTAAGTTACAGGGATCCCAAAAAGAAAAGAGAAAGAAAAGGGGGAAGAAATTTTGTTTGAAGAAATAATAGCTGAAGCCTTCTCAAATCTATGGAAGAAAACAGAAATCCAGATCCAAGAGGCACAGAGAAACACAAACAAAATCACCCAAGAAGGTCAACACCAAGACAGAAAGTAATTAGGATGGCAAAGAGTACTGAGAAAGACAGAATTTTTAAAGCAGCAAAAGAAAAGGAGATCATTACATACAAGGGGAAACGAATAGCATATCAGCAAATTTTTCAGCAAAACTTTGCAGGCAAGAAGGGAGTGCAATACTATATTCAATGTGCTGAATGGAAAATAATTGCAACCAAGAATACTACATCCAGCTAGACTATTTTTTCCAGAATAGAACAAAAAATAGAGAATTTCACAGACAAACAAAAAGTTAAAAGAATTCATGACCACTAAACCAGCACTACAAGAAATATTAAGGAGGACTCCTTGAATGGAAAGGAAAGACCATAAGCAGCAGTAAGAAAAGTAGAAAGCACAAAAGCAGTAAAAATAAGGATATCTGTAAAATCAGTAGAGGGACTCACAAAATAAAAGGGTGTAAAATATGACACTATATACCTAACTCATGGGGAGGAGAAGAGTATAGAATGAGTATAAATTTAAACAACCATAAACTTCATGTAGACTGCTATATGCAGAAGATGTTATATACAAACCAAACAATAATCACAAATCAAAAACAAGTAATAGATATGCAAAAAATATGGAGAAAGGAATCCTAGTATATCAGTCAAGAAAGCCTCCACCAAAAAAGCCAACTAAAGTGAGAGAAGAGAGCAAGAAAATAAAGAAATGGAGAAAAACTACTAAACAACTAACAAGTAACAAAATGACAATAAATTTATATCTTTCAATAATAACTCTGAATATAAATGGACTAAGCACTCCAGTCAAAATACATAGGATGACAGAATGGATAAAAAAACAAAATTGATGTATATGATGCCTATAAGAAACTCACTTCAGACCTAAAGACACAAGGAGATCAAAAGTAAAGTGATGGAGAACCGTTTTTTCATGCACATTGATATTAAAAGAAAGATAGGGTAGCAATACTTAAATTAGATAAAATAAAATTTAAAACAAACACTGTAGTGGTGTCTGAGTGGCTCAGTTGGTTAAGCATTTGGCTCTTGATTACGGTTCAGGTCATAGTCTCATAGTTAGTGAGATCAATCCCCACGTCAGGCTCCCCACTGACGGTGCAGAGGCTGCTTTGCATTTTCTATCCTCCTCCCTCTCTCTCTGTCTCTCTCTCTCAAAATAAATAAATAAACATTTAAAAAACAAACACTGTTACAAGAGAAGAAAAAAGATTCTGTATAATCATTAATGGGGATATCAAACAAGAAGGTATAGCAGTTGTAAATACTCATGGAACCAACATGAAAGCACCTAAATACTTAAAGCCATTAATAACAAACACAAAAAACAAATTTATAGTGATACAATAATAGTAGGTAATTTTAAAACCCCACTTTTATCAATGGGAATATTTTCCAACAGAAAGTCAACAAGAAAACAATGGTTTGAATGACACATTAAGCCAGATGAATTTAACAGATAGATTTAGACCATTCCATTCTAAAACAACAGAATACACTTTGTTGTTAAGTGCACATGGAACATTCTCCATAATAGATAACATATTACCACACAAAACAAGTCACAAAAAATTCCCAAAATCAAGTCATTCCATGCATGTTTTCTGATTACAATGCTATGAAACTAGAAATCAACCATAAGAAAAAGTCTGAAAAGACCACAAATACATTAAGGTTAAATAACATGCTATTAACCAATGAATGGGCCAACCAGTAAATAGAGGAAGAAATTTAAAAATGCATCGAAACACATTAAAATGAAAACACAATTTTCCAATATGTGTGGGATGCAGCAAAAGCTGTTCTAACAGGGAAGTTCATAGCAATACAGGCTTACCTCAAGAAGCAAGAAAAATCTCAAATAAAATCCTTTATGCAAAACACCAGTAGAAGGAAAGAAATAATAAAGATTAGAGCGGAAATAAACTACATAAAAATTTAAGAAGAAAAAAAAGATCAGATCAACGAAACTAGGATCTGGTTCTTTGAAAACATCAACAAAATTGATAAACTCATAGCCAGACTCATAAAAAATGAGAGAACTCAAAAAAATCAGAAATGAAGCAAGAGAAATAACAATTGACACCACAGAAATAAAAATGATTATAAGAGAATACAATGAAAAATTAAATTCCCACATATTGGACAACCTAGAAGAAATGTGTAAATTCATAGAAATACATAGTATCCCAAAATTGAATCAGGAGGAAATATAAAATTTGAACAGACCAATAACCAGCAGTGAAATTTAATTAGTAATTTTAAAACTTACAACAAACAAAAGTCAAGGACCAAATGGATTTACAAGTAAATTCTACTAAACATTTAAAGAAGAGATAATATTTATTTTCAAAATATTCTGAAAATTAGAAGAGGGAGAACTTCCAAATTAATTCTATGAAATTTGCATTACCAGTTAACAAAGCCAGATAAAAACTCCACAAAAAAGAGAATACTAACCAATATCTCTGAGGAACATAGACAGAAAATTTTTAGTAAAATACTAGAAAACCAAATCTGATAATACATTAAAAATTATTCAAAAAAAATTCACCAAATTCAAGTGTGATTTATTCCAGGAATGCAAGTGTAGTTCAATATTCACAAAACAATATGATACATGATGGCAATAAGAGAAAGGACAAAAAACATACAATCATTTTAATAGATGCAGAAAAAGCATTTGACAAAGCACAACGTGAATTCATGATAAAAAAAAAACCTTCAACAAAGTAGATTTAGAGAAAATACACCTCAACATAATAAGAGGCTTAAATGATAAACACACAGCTAATACACACTGGTTCAGTCCCCTCTGGAAAACAGTATGAAGAGTCCTCAAAAAGTAAAAAATTGAACTTTTCTATGATCCAGCAATTGCACTACTATTTACCCACAGGATACAAAAATACACATTCAAAGGGTACATGCACCCTGATGTTTATAGCAGCATTATCAACAATAGCAAAACTATGGAAAGACCCCAAGTGTCCACCGACTGATGAATGGATAAAGATTCAGATTATATATAAAATCTATATAAAGATTATATATGTGTGTATATATATGTATATATATATATACATATATATATGCGATGGAGTATTACTGAACAATCAAAAAGAATGAAATCTTGCCATTAGCAATGACATGGATGGAGCTGGAGTGTATTATACTAAACTAAATAAATCATAGAAAGAAAAATACCATATTACTTCATTCATATGTAGAATTTAAGAAACAAAACAGATGAACATATGGGAAGGGGGGAAAGAGAGAGGGAAACAAACCATAATAGACTCTTAATTAGAGAGAACAAGCTGAGGATTGATGGAAAGAGGTGGGTCGGGAATGGGCTAGATGGGTGATGGGTATTAAGGAGGGAACTTGTTATGATGAGCATTGGGTGTTGTATGTAAGTGATGAATCACTGAATTCTACCCCTGAAACCAATATTGTAATGTATGTTAACTAACTACAATTTAAATAAGAATTTTAAAAAGCACTTAACATCTTCCTCAAAGGGGGAAAACTTACACCTTTCCCTATAAGATCAGGAACAGTACAAGGACTTCCATTCTCATCATTTTTATCTAACATAGTGTTGGAATTCCTGACCACAGAAATGAAACATGAAAGAAGAATTTAACATATCCAAATTGGTAAGCAGATGTAAAACATTCACTATTTGCAGATGACATGATATTGTATAAAGGAAACCCTAAAGATTCCAACAAAAACTACTAAAACTGAGAAAGCCTTTCAGTGAGGTGTCAAAACTCAAAATTGGTGTACAGAAATCATTTATATACATTAATAATGAAGCAATGACAGAGAAATTAAGAAAGCAATCCCATTTACAACTGCACCAAAATTAACAAAATATGTAGGAATAAACATAACCAAACAGGTGAAATACCTGTACTCTTTAAACTATAAAACATTGATGAAGGAAATTGAAGATGGCAACAAATTGAAAGACATTTTATGCACAATAAAGGAAAAAATATTGCTAAAATGTTCATACTACCCAAGCAATCTACAGATTTAATACAATAGCTGTCAAAATACCAACAGCCTCTTTTTACAGCAGTAAAAAAAATAACTCTAAATTTTGTATGGCATGAAAAAAGACCCCAAAGAGCCAAAATAATCTTTAAAAAGAAAAAAAAAAGTGGAGGTATTATAATTCCAGATTTCAAGTTATACTATAAAGGTGTAGTAAACAAATCAGTAGAGAATTGGCACAAAAATAGACACATAGATCAATGAACCAGGATGGAAAGCCCAGAAACAAACCCAAAATTCTATAGTCAATTACCTGTTTGACAAAAGAGGCATTAATATGCACAGGGAAAAAGAAAAAGAAAAAGAAAAAGAAAAAGAAAAGAAAGAAACTGGACCACTTTCTTACACTATCTACAAAAATAAACTCAAAATGGATTAAAGACCTAAATGGGAGACACAAAACCATAAAAATTCTAGCAGAGAGCACAGATAATAATTTCTCTGAAATCAGTCACAGAAACATTTTTCTAGGTATGTCACCTAGACAGAAGAAATGAAAGCAATAGTAAATTATTTGGATTCTATCAAAATCAAAACTTGTACACAGGAAACAATAAACAAACTAAAAGCCTACGGAATGGGAGAATGTATTTACAAATGATATATCCAATAAACGGTTAATATGTAAAATATATAAATAATATACAACTCAACACCACAAAACCAAACAATCCAATGAAAATATAGGTAGGATAAATGAACAGACTTTTCTCTAAATAAGAGATACTGATGGCCGACAGAAATATGAAAAGCTGCTCAACCTCACTCTTCATCAAGGAAATGTAAGTCAAACTACAAGATATCACCTAACAAATGTCAGAATGGATAAAATCAACAACTGAGGAAACAGAAGGTGTTGGTGAGGATTTGACAAAAAAGAAACCCACTTGCATTCTTTATAGTTTTAAAAATATATTTTCAATTATGAAAGGATACAGCAAACATTTTCCAATACCAGTGAAGATGTTACAATATAAGTAATTTATTTTCCCAAGCTTTGATTTAAATTCCAGTTAATTAATATACAATATAATATTAGTTTCCAATGTAGAACTTAAGGATTCATCACTTACATACAATACCTGGTGGTCATGATAAGTGCCCTCCTTAATATCCATAACCTATTTAACCCATCCTCCTGTCTACCTTCCATCTAGTAAACATCAGTTTATTCTCTGTAGTTAAGAGTCTGTTTCTTGGTTTGCCTCTCTTTCCCCCACCATGTTCATTTGTTTTGTTTCTTTATTTTAAAATATGAGTGAAATCATATGGCATTTTTCTTGCTTTCCTTGATATTTTATGGGAATGCAGACTAGTACAGCCACTGTGGAAAACTGTATGGAAGTTCTTCAAAACTTTAAAGTCAGAAACACCTTACAATCTAGGGATCACACAACTAAGTATTTACTGAAAGAATATGAAACCACAAATTCAAAAGGATATATGCACCCCTACATTTATTGTATCATTATTTTTTAAAAAAAATATTTATTTAGTTCAAGTTAGTTAACAGTTTCAGAGGTAAACCAATCATCATCAGTTACATATAACACACAGTGTTCATCCCAACAAGTGCCCTACTTAATCCCCATGACCAATTTAGCCCATTCCCCCATCTTCCTCCCCTCCAACAACCCTTAGTTTGTTCTCTGTATTTAAGAGTCTCTCATGGTTTACCTCCCTCTCTGTTTTTATCATATTTTTCCTTCTATTCACCTATGTTCATTTGCTCTGTTTCTTAAATTACATGGATGTGTGAAATCATATATTTGACTTTCACTAACTGACTTATTTTGCTTAACATAATACACTCAAGTTTGATTCACATAGTTGTAAATGGCAAGATTTCATTCTTTTTCATTACTGAGTAGTATTTGACTGTATGTGTGTGTATATGTATATGTGTGTATATATATATATATAGTCTTTAAAATTTTTTTCAATGTTTATATATTTTTGAGAAAGAGAGAGAGACAGAGCATGAGTGTGGGAGAGGCAGAGAGAGGGAGACAGAGAGTCTGAGGCAGGCTCCAGGCTCTGAGCTGTCAGCACAGGGCCTAATGCAGGGCTCGAACTCATGAACTGCGAGATCATGACCTGAGCCGAAGTCAGATGCTTAACCAACTAAGCCACCCAGGTGCCCCTACAATATCTGCTTTATCCATTCATCCATTGATGTACATTTGGGCTCTTACCATAATTTGGCTATTGTTGATAGTGCTGCTATAAACTTTGGGTTGCATATGCCCCTACAAATCAACATTTTTGTATCCTTTGGATGAATACCTAGTAGTGCAATTGTTGGGTCATAGGTTAGTTCTATTTTTAATTTTTTGAGGAACCTCCATACTGTTTTCCAGAGTGGCTGCACCAGTTTGCATTCCCACCACACGTGCAAAAGTTTTGCCATTTCTCCACATTCTGGCCAACATACGTTTTTGTTTGTTTGTTTGTTTTCCTGAGTTGTTAATTTTAGCCATTCTGACAGGTGTGAGGTGATATCTTAATGTGGTTTTGATTTGTATTTCTGTGATGGTGAGTAATGTTGAGCATCTTTTCATGTGTCTCTTAGTGATCAGGATGTCTTCTTTGGAAAAGTATCTATGCATGTCTTTTCCTCATGTCTTCACTATATTACTCATTTCTTGGGTGTTGAGTTTGATAAGTTCTGTATAGAATTTGGATACTAACCCTTCTTCTGATATGTCATATGCAAACGTCTTCTCCTATTCCATCAATTGTCTTTTAGTTTTCTTGATTGTTTCTTTTGCTATGTAGAAGCTTTTTATCTTGATGATGTCCCAGCAGTTCATTTTTGCTTTTGTTTTCCTTACTTCTGGAGATGTATCTAGTGAGAAGTTGCTGCAGCCAAGGCAAAAGAGGTTTTTGCCTGCTTTCTCCTCTAGGATTTTGATGGCTTTCTGTCTTACGTTTAGTTCTTTCATCCATTTCGGTATTTATTTTTGTGTATGGTGTAAGAAAATGGTCCAGTTTCATTCTTCTGCATGTCACTATCCTGTCTTCCTAGCACCATTTGTTGAAGAGATTGTCTTTTTCCATTGGATATTCTTTCCTGCTTCATCAAAGGTTAGTTGGTCATACATTTGAGGGTCTATTTCTGGTTTCTCTATTCTGTTCCATTGAGGTATGTGTCTGTTCTTGTGCCAGTACCATACTGTCTTGATGATTACAGCTTTGTGGTACAGCTTAAGTTCCATAATTGTGATGCCTCCAGCTTTAGTTTTCTTTTTCAACATTACTTTGGCTATTCAGGGTCTTTTTCTGGCTCCATACAATGTTTAGGATTGTTTGTTCCAGCTCTGTGAAGAATGCTGGTGTTATTTTGGTAGGGGTTGCATTGAATGTGAGGATTGATTTGTGTAGTATCGACATTTTAACAATATTTGTTCTTCCAATTAATGAGCATGGAATGGTTTTCCATATCTTTTTATCTTCTTCAATTTCTTTCATAGGCTTTCTATAGTTTTCAGCGTAGATATATTTTACCTCTTTGGTTAGGTATATTCCCAGGTATCTTATGAAGTTTGGTGCTATTGTAAATGAGATAGGTTCCTTGAAAATCTCTTTATCTGCTTCATTATTGGTGTATACAAATGAAACCAATTTCTCTACGTTGGTATTTGTGTCTTGCAATTTTTCTGAATCCCTTATGAGTTCTAACAGTTTTTTGATACAGTCTTTTGGGTTTTTGGTGTAGAGTATCATGTCATATGCAAAGAGTGAAAGTTTGACTTTTTTTGCCAATTTGTATGCCTTTTATTTCTTTCTGTTTTCTGAATGCTGAGGCCAAGACTTCCAGTACTATGTTGAACAACAGTGGTGGGAGTGTACATCCCTGTAGTGTTGCATTATTGTTTACAATAGTCTAATTATAGTAATTGTCCACACGTCCATCAGTAGATTAAATGACAAAGATGATGTTACATATATAATATTATTCAGCCATAAAATAATGAATTATTGCCATTTGCAATAACATGGATGCAGCTAGATAATATATGCTAAAAAAGTAAGTCGATCAGATTAAGACAAATACTACATGATTTCACTCATGTGTGGAACTTAGGAAACAAAGAAAATGAACAAAGGGGCAAATGATAGAGAGAGAAACCAAGAAACAGTCTTTTAACTATGGAGAACAATCTGATGGTTACTAGAGGGAAGGTGGTGAAGGGCTGAGTGAAATAGGTGACACAGATTAAAGAGTACACTTATCATGATTAGCACTGAATAATATATAGAATAATTGAATCACTATATTGTACACCTGAAAGTAACATAATAGTGTATGTTAACTATACTGGAATTAAAATAGGAAATGTAAAAGAGTAAACAACAGTAACAAAAGACAAATAAATATATTACAAGATGATAAAGAGATCAATCAAAAAATGAGATATAAGAATTGTAAATACCTATACACCCAACACTGGAGAACCTAAATACATAAAGAAAATATTAAGGGACATATAGAGAGAAATCAATAATAATTAAATAATATTAGGGGACTTTATCCACTTAAAGCAATGGATACATAATCTAAGACAATCCATAAAGAAACAGTGGCTTTGAATGACACATTAGACCAGATGGACAACATTGGTATATACATTTCATTTCATTCAAAACAACACAAGACACATTCTTATCTAGTCACGTTAAGCATTGTTTGGGATAGTTCACATGTTAGTCCAGATATTGAAATCATACCATGCATTTTTTACGACCACTGCAGTGTGATACAAAAAATCAATCACGAGAGAAAACTGGAAATAACAAAAACTGCTAGAGGCTAAACAACATGCTACTAAACAACCAATTGGTCAGTGAAACAAGCAAAGAATAAATTTTAAAAATATACTTAGGAAAAAAGGCAAATAAGAACACAATGGTCCAAAGTCTTTGGGACACTGCAAAACCAGTTTTAAGAAGGAAATATATAGTGGTATAAATCTACCTTAAACAAGAAAAAGCTAAAATAAGTAATATAATCTTACACCTAAAGGAAGTAGGAAAACAAGAACAAAGTCCAAGGTCATTAGAAGGAAAGAAATAATAAAGATCAGAGCAGAAGTATATAAAATAAAAACTTAAAAAATGTTTATGAATCCAAAAATTAGTTCTTTGAAAATATAAGCAATATTGATAAATCCATAGCCAGACTCATGAAGAAAAAAAAAAAGAGAAAGGACCCTAATAAGTAAAATCAGAAACAAAAAATAAGTAACAACTGACACCAGAGAAATACAAAGGATTATAAGAATTACTGCAGTATATATGTGTATATATATATATATATATGTATATATATATATGTATATATATATATATATATACATATATATATATACATATATATATGCCAACTAATTGAACAACGTAAATGAAATGGATAAATTCATAGCAACATACAGTCTTCCAATGTGTATCACAAAGATATAGAAAATCTAAGCAGACTGATTATTAGTAACAAAATTGAATAGATAAGGAAACTCAATCAAAAATAAAATTCCAGGACCAGCTGGATTCACAAGTGAATTCTACCAAACATTTAAAAGGTTAACCATTATTCTCCTCAAAAAATGTCAAAAAAATAGGATACAAAAGAAAGCTTTCAAATACATTCAGTGAGGTTAGCATTACTCTGATAACAACACCAGACAAAAGCACTACCAAAAAAAAACCAAAAAACAAAAATAAAAAAAAAAACCAGACCAATATCCCTGATGAACATAGGTTCAAAATCCTCCAAATAATATTAGCAAACCACATTCAACAATACACTGAAAAGGATATTCACCACAATCAAGCGATGTTTATTCCAGGGATGCAAGGAAGGTTTGATAACCACAAATCAATAATGGGATGCACCATATCAACAGAATGGAAGATAAAATCATATTGTCATTTCAATAAATGCTGAAAAACCATTTTACAAAGGTTGATATCCATTAATGGTTTTAAAAATCTCTCAACAAATTGGTCTTAGTGGGAACATGGCATATAATGGCCATTTAAGAAAGAAACATACAGTTAACATCATGCTCGATGTTGAAAAGTTGGGAGGTTTTCTCCTAAGGTCAGGAAAAAGACAAGGATGTCCACACTCACCACTTTTATTAAGTGTAGTACTGGAAACCACAGCCACAGCAATCAGGCAAGAAGTAAAAATTATATCTACTACCTCTGTAGCTGAAGCCTATGGCTTGTATGAAAGTGTAAGAAAACTTTTGAGAATGTGTCAAAATGGTCTGTTAGAAAGGACACATCAGCTATGCTATCATTTATCCTTAACAAGGGGTTCACAGTCCTGCCAGTAATGGTTATTTCTTCCATGAACGCAAGTGCATTCTATCCCCTTTAATGTGTTACTGTAACACATCCATGAAATGCCTCCTATTCACTACTGACCCCAAACTTTTGCTTCACTGAAGGCACCTCATTCCTGTTCCCCTCACAGATCACAATGCCTATCATGAATATTTCCTTGATACGCTACTAAGATATTGTTCACTGCCTCACTTTTAGCTTGCTCATCAATTATATATGTGGTGATCTCATTCTTTTTATTCATCCAATCCCAGGGACCTCTATTATAAAAAGACGGTGACTTGGCTTCATTCCAATAAAATTGCTGGTGTTCTTGCCCTGCACCATGATGTTCAGGTAGATCTGTAGGTAAAACTGTTTGGAACCCTAGATATCTGTGGCAAATGGGGTGTTTGGCTTATACAAGTTATACGTGTCAATTTACACCTCACATTTCAATCATTCCTGCTGACAAATGACACAAAACAAAGCAAAAGGCAAAGCCCCAGCATATGCCTAGTAGGATTCAATCATCGCATGTAACACTATCTCTAGAAATGAGTCATGCCCATAGAGGAGGCTCAGGAATGCTCCTGCCTCCTAGGATCTCAGTATAGTGTTGGCTTGATGCTACATTAACCCTATACTTCAGTAGCCTCTCAGAAAAAAAAATTATTGGCTGTCTTCATTTTTCTGTCACTTGAATAGGATATTGCTTTCAAATACAGGTTTATCAATAATGTGCTAGTTCCAATGAACAACTTAAATTATGTGTAGTTATTGTGGTACAGAGCAGGACCCGGGTGTTTCTTTTTTCATTTTTTTTGATAAGTCTGGATAGAAGCTTGTCATTTTTATTTATTATTTTTGAAGAAACAGCTTCTTGTTTCATTAATCTGTTCTATACAGATTTGTAGTATGTCTTCAAATGTGGTATTGTGATTCCACCAGCTTTGTTATTATTTCTCAGAATTGCTTTGGCTATTTGAGATCTTCAGGTATTCCATACAAATTTTAGTATTATTTGTTCTGGTTTTGTGAAAACTACTGTTGGTAGTTTAATAGGAATTAAATTGAATCTTATAGATTGCTTTGGGCAATATGGACATTTGAATAACACTAATTCCTCCAATTCATGAGCATGTAATATCTTTCTATTTGTGTCATCTTCAATTTCCTTAATCAATGTTTTACTTTTTTTTCAAAGTACAGGTTTTCACTTATTTAAGTTTATTTCTTTTTTTAATTTTTAATTTTAATTTTAATTTTTTATGTTTATTTATTTTTTTCAATATATGAAATTTATTGTCAAATTGGTTTCCATACAACACCCAGTGCTCATCGCAAAAAGTGCCCTTCTCAATACCCATCACCCACCCTCCCCTCCCTCCCACTCCCCATCAACCCTCAGTTTGTTCTCAGTTTTTAAGAGTCTCTTATGCTTTGGCTCTCTCCCACTCTAACCTCTTTTTTTTTTCCTTCCCCTCCCCCATGGTCTTCTGTTATGTTTCTCAGGATCCACATAAGAGTGAAAACATATGGTATCTGTCTTTCTCTGTATGGCTTATTTCACTTAGCATCACACTCTCCAGTTCCATCCACGTTGCTACAAAGGGCCATATTTCATTGTTTCTCATTGCCACGTAGTACTCCATTGTGTATATAAACCACAATTTCTTTATCCATTCATCAGTTGATGGACATTTAGGCTCTTTCCATAATTTGGCTATTGTTGAGAGTGCTGCTATCAACACTGGGGTACAAGTGCCCCTGTGCATCAGCACTCCTGTATCCCTTGGGTAAATTCCTAGCAGTGCTATTGCTGGGTCATAGGGTAGGTCTGTTTTTAATTTTTTGAGGAACCTCCACACTGTTTTCCAGAGTGGCTGTACCAGTTTGCATTCCCACGAACAGTGCAAGAGGGTTCCCATTTCTCCACATCCTCTCCAGCATCTACAGTCTCCTGATTTGTTCATTTTGGCCACTCTGGTGTGAGGTGATATCTGAGTGTGGTTTTGATTTGTATTTCCCTGATGAGGAGCAACGTTGAGCATCTTTTCATGTGCCTGTTGGCCATCCGGATGTCTTCTTTAGAGAAGTGTCTATTCATGTTTTCTGCCCATTTCTTCACTGGGTTATTTGTTTTTCGGGTGTGGAGTTTGGTGAGCTCTTTATAGATTTTGGATAGTAGCCCTTTATCTGATATGTCATTTGCAAATATCTTTTCCCATCCCGTTGGTTGCCTTTTAGTTTTAAGTTTATTTCTAAGTATTTTATGCTTGTAGTGCAGTCATAAGTGGAGTTGTTTTCTTAATTTCTCTTTCTGGTACTTCGTTATTAGTGTATAGAAGTACTATTATTTTGGGGTATTAATTTTGTATCCTGTGTCTTTACTGCAGTTTTTTTTTTGTGAAGTGTTTAGAATTTTCTAAATATAATATCACATCATCTGAAAATAGTGAAATTTTAACTTTTTATTTAGACAACTGAATGTTTCTTATTTTTGTTTCTTGTCTGATTGCTGTGGCTAGGACTTCCAGTACTACACTGAATAAAAGTGGTGAGTGTGGATATCCGAGTCTTTTTCCTGATCTTAGGAGAAAAATTCTCAACTTTTCAAAATTGAGCATGATGTATACTGTATTTTTATTTTTATATGGCCATTATATGGAATTTTCACACTAAGCCCAATTTTTTGAGAGATTTTTAAAATCTGTAGTCATCAAAACAGTATGTTACTGGCACAAAAATAGACACATGGATCACTGAAACAGAATAGAGACCTTAGAAATAAATCTACAGTTATATGGTCAATTAATCTGACAAAGGAGGCAAGAATATAGAATGGTAAAAATAAAGTATTTTCAATGAAAAGATGTTGGGAAAACAGTCCAACTACATATATGTAATTGGATGGAAGTAGAATGGAATTTGATTACTTTCTAACACCATACACAAAAATAAATTCAAGATGGATTAAAGACCTAAATGTGACACCCGAAACTATAGAAATTCTAAAAATGAATACAAGCAGTAGTTTCTTTGACATTAGCCATGGCAACATTTTTTAAGATATGTTTCCTAAGACAAGAGAAACAAAAGCAAAATTAAATTATTGGAACTATATCAAAATAAAAAGCTTTTCACAGCAAAGGAAACCATCAACAAAACAAAAAGACAAGTTACTGAATGGGAGAAGGTATGTGCAAATGATATATCCAATAACGGGTCAGTATCCAAAATATATAAAGAACTTATGCAATGCAACACCACAAACTTAATCTGATTAAAACCTGGGAAGAAATTCTGAATAGATCTTTTCCCAAAGAAGACATACAGATGGGTAACTGACACATGAAATGATTGTCAACATCAGTCATCCTCATCAGGGAAGGGCAAGTCAAAACCACACAGAGGGGCGCCTGGGGGGTCTCAGTTGGTTAAGTGTCCAACTTTCGCTCTGGTCGTGATCTCTCAGTTTGTGAGTTTGAGCCCCGCATCAGGCTCTCTGCTGTCAGCACAGACCTTGCTTCAGATCCTGTCTCCCTCTCTCTCTGCCCCTCCCCTGTGTGTTCTCTCTCTCTCTCTCTCTCTAAAAAAAATAAATAAACATTTAGAAAACACAATGAGATATCACCTCATGTGAGTTAGAATGGCTAAAGTGAAAATGACAAGAAATAACAAGTGTTGGTTTGGATGTGGAGAAAAAAGAACCCTTGTGCACTGTTGGTGGGAATGCAAATTGGTAGAGTCATTGTGGAAAACAGTATAAAGATTCCTCAAAAATTAAAACTAAAAATACTGTATATTCCAATAATTCCACTATTGGGTATTTGCCAAAAAGAACTCACGAAAAGTTAATTCTAAAAGATACATGTAACTCTATGTTTATTGTAGCATTACTTATAATAGTCATGATATGGAAACAAGTTAAGTGTCCATCCATAGTTGAAAGGGTAAAAGAAAAGCAGTATAGAGCCCAACTTCATGAAGGCTCTCAGCACCCCGTTGACCCTCAGGCACCCAGCACACACCAGCCACTTTGCCATGATACCTAAAAGAAAGTTCATCTCCACTGAGGGGGTGGCAAAGGAGGAGCCCAAGACGAGAGTGGGGACGTTGTGAGACAAACCCGTCTCCTGAAAAGTGGAAACAAAGCCAAAACAAGTGGCAGGAAGGGATAAATCTTCAGACAAAGAAGGTGGAAACAAAGTGGAAAGGGGGACCAAAGGGAGAACAGGTTGAAGTGGCTAACCAAGAAATAAAAGAAGACTTACATGCAGAAAATGGAGAAACTAAAAATGAGGCGAGTCCAGCCTCTGATGAAGCAGGAGAGAAAGAAGCCAAGTTTGATTAATATCATATACCATGTCTTATCAGTGCTCCCTGTCTCCTTTCTTGTACAATCCAGAGGAATATTTTTTATCAACTATTTTGTAAATGCAAGTTTTTTAGTAGCTCTATAAACATTTTTAAGAAGGAAGGAATCTCATCCATACTACTTTTTAAGTGTAAATGTTTTTTTTTTTTTAAGAAGTGAAATAATTGTATGGTTGTTTACTTTTTGGTACAACAAGAAAATAGCAGTATAGTGAATATGGGAGGCTTTGATTATCTTGGCTGTCAGCTTAACATTCCATACATGGGATAGGTTTTTTTAAAAGGTTTATTTATTTATTTTTGACAGAGACAGAGAGAGCATGAACAGCAGAGTGGCAGATCCACACTGTCAGCACAGAGCCAGATGTGGGGCTCGAACCCATGAACTGTGAGATCATAACCTGAACTACAACCAAGAGTCAGACACTCAACTTGATAGTTGTTATATCCTGGAAAAAGCATCCCTGGATGGGATAGTTTTTATATCCTATAATACAAAGCATACTAAATGGAAATCTGGAGTCAGTCATGCATTTAATATGTCTTGAACATTTTAAATAACTACTATTCCCATTTGTTCTTGGTAGGATTGTTTCCTGAGGAAAACCACTGTTGATCTCGGCTCTCCCTGGCAGAATTTTGTGCACTCCATAACATCTTTGTAGTGGTAGTCCAGTTTATCTAGTAACTTTGTCAATGTGCTACATAAGGTTGAAAATTTGGATATGTAATGTATATTTTATTAATGGTGAAATAATGGGACTTAACAATGTTACAGTGTATCAACATTTAAGATATTGGTAATTTATATACTGTTAAGAAAAATTTGCCTCCAAATTTTAAGCAGGATTGCCACTGGAATAACTTTCACAAAACAATTGCAGCTACGTGACCTTTTAGGTTTTCAGTATATATGTTAAGAATTGCGTACAAATTGAAATTTGTGTAGTGATCCTTAGAACAACCAATAAAATTTAAATTATAAAAAAGTGGTATATATACACAATTGAATATTAATCAGCCTTAAAAAATGAAATCTTGCTTTTGCAACAACATAGATGGCTCTACAGAATATTATACTAAGTGATAAAGGTTAAATCTGGGGCTGTGATGCCTCCAGCTTTGGTTTTCTTTTTCAATATTACTTTGGCTATTCAGTGTGTTTTCTGGTTCCATACAAATTTTAAGATTGTTTTTTCTACCTTTGAGAATGCTGGCAGTATTTTGATTGGGATTGCATTGAATGTGTAGATTGCTTTGGGTAGTATCAACATTTTAACAATGTTTGTTCCTCCAACCCATGAACATGGAATGTTTTTTTTTTTCATTTCTTTGTGGCTTCTTCACTTTCTTTCAATAAGCTTTCTATAGTTTTCAGCATACAAATCTTTTATCTCTTTGGTTAGGTTTATTACTAAGCATTGTATGGTTCTTGGTGTAATTATAAATGGGATTAATTCCTTGATATCTCTTTCTATTGCTTCATTATTAGTGTATAGAAATGCAACTGATTTCTGTACATTTATTTTATATCCTGAGACTTAGCTGAATTCATGTGTCAGTTCTAGCTGTTTTTTTTTGGTGGAGTCTTTCAGGTTTTCCATGTAGAGCATTATGTCATCTGTGATGGTACTGGCACAAAAACAGACACATGTACCAATGGAATAAAATAGAGAACCCATAATTAGATACACAAATTTATGGCCATTTAATCTTCGACAAAGCAGGAAAGAGAATCCAATGGAAAAATGACAGTCTCTTTAGCAAATAGTGCTGGGAAAACTGGACAGCAACATGCGGAAGAATGAAACTGGACCACTTTCTTACACTATACATAAAAATAAATTCCAAAATGATGAAAGACCCAAATTTGTGACAGGAAACCACCAAAAACCTAGAAGAGAAAACAGTCAACAACCTCTTTGACCTCAGCCACAGCAACTTCTTACTTGACACGTCTCCAAAGGCAAGGGAACTAAAAGAAAAAAAATAAACTATTGGGACCTAATAATGATAAAAAGCTTCTGCACAGCAAAGGAAACAATCAACAAAACTAAAAGGCAACCAAAGAATGGGAGAAGATACTTGTAAATGACGGATAAAGGGCTAGTATCTAAAATCTATAAAGAAATTACCAAACTTAACATCTGGAAAACAAATAATCCAATGAAGATATGGGTAGAAGACAGGAATAGAAAAAGACATTCAAATGGCTACCAGACACATGAAAAGATGTTCAACATCACTAAAAATCAGAGAAGTACAAATCAAAACAACATTGAGATACCAGCTCACACAGGTCAGAGTGGCTAAAATTAACAACTCAGGAAACAATAGATGTTGGTGAGGATGTGGAGAAAGGGGAACCCTCTTGCATTGTTGATGGAAATGCCAACTGGTTGGAAAACAGTATGGGGTTCCTCAACACAGTAGATATAGAGCAACCCTACAACCCATCAACTGCACTACTAGGTATTTATTAAAGGATACAAGGAGCTGATTCATAGAGGCACTTGTACCCCAATGTTTATATCAGCACTATCAACAATAGCCAAATCATAGAAAGAGCCCAAATGTATATCAGCTGAGAAATGGATAAAGAAGATGTGATATATATATATATATATATATATATATATATATATACACACACACACACATGCACACACACATATGTATGTATACACACACACACACACAAACACACACACACACACGGGAATACTACTCACTACTTGGCAATGAAAAGAATGAAATCTTGCCATTTGCAACTACGTGGATGGAACTGGAGGGTATTATGCTAAGTGAAATTAGTCAGAGAAAGAAAAATATCATATGACTTCACTCATATGAGGACTTTAAGAGACAAAACAGATGAACATAAGGGAAGGGAAGCAAAAGTAATATAAAAACAGGGAGGGGTCAAAACACAAGAGATTCTTAAATACGGAGAACAAACAGAGGGTTACTGGAGGGGTTATGGGAGGGGAGATGGGCTAAATGGGTAAGGGACATTAAAGTATCTACTCCTGAAATCATTGTTGCACTATATGCTAACTAACTTGGATGTATATTTTAAAAAATAAAAAAAAAATTAAAAAAAAGAATAGAAACAGCTCTAGGATCTACTATTTCAAATTCCCTAAGAATCCACTTGGTTCTGGTTTCTTATGGCATATCTCTTCCAGCATAAATGGTCTCTTATTTTATTTCCATCCGAATCAGCTAATCCTGCTTCTGCTTATTATCTGTCCATACCTAACTTCATCTTACATATGGCTCGTCATGGCCACTGCTGTTTATTTCTTCCTCCATTATCATTCCACCCCCCCCCCCTTCTTACTGCTAACTGGAAAATTCTTTCCAAATGTATTAATATAAATTACTGAGAAAAAGAAAATCAGATTTTGGTCCAGTTTTTCTTTTTGTGGCAGGCCAAATAACATATAGGTTCGTAGCCAGATTGGGTCCTCTATTGTATAATTAATGCCTAATCATTATCCAAACACCTAAGCTCTGGTGGGGGAGGAAGGAGGGAAATAGAACCACATGACACAAAATAAAGTGGCTACAGGATGGACAACGTCCTCTTAAAATTAACATGTGTGAAAATAAGGCAATTAAAGGTTTTTTGGGGGGTGGAGGGATGCCTGATTAGATCAGTTGGTTAAGGTTCCTACCCTTGATTTCGGCTCAGGTCATGATCTCACAGTTTGTGGGATTGAGCCCTGCATCAGGATTATCATTGACAGCACAGAGCCTGCTTGTGATTCTCTCTTTTCCTCTCTCTCTCTGCCCCTCTCCATCACGCACGCACACACACTCAAATAAATAAATAAATAAACATTTTTTAAAAATAATTTTTTTTAATTCAGTGAAATAGAGTAGAAAATATAACTGCAAAGTTGATACCAAATTTAAATGATTCTTAAATTCCAATCTAAAAAATATAGACTTTTTCTCTGTATATCAGGGAAGTTTTCAAACATTTTTGTCCAATGGAATAATAATAATAGCTAATATTTATACAGCATATAAATAACTATACTACAGCGACCATTCTAAGTGCTTTATGAGCAGTAATTCATCAAATATCATTAAGCCTGTACTAAAAGAAGTTAGCTCTGGTTGCAACAAGACGAGGTTTGGAAGAAAGGATTGAAGATAAGAATGGGAAATTTGCAGATTAGAAAACTGTTACAGTAGTTTGAATCACTAAGAAACATGGACACCCAAACCAGGGCACTAACAAAACAGTAATGGGATGAATACAAGAGACTTTCATAGTTAAACCTGATAGGATTGTTTATCAACTTTATGTGAAGAGATAATTGAAGATGTCACTAAAGTATTGATCTTAAGAGCTTCAACTGTAGGGGCGCCTGGGTGGCGCAGTCGGTTAAGCGTCCGACTTCAGCCAGGTCACGATCTCGCGTTCCGTGAGTTCGAGCCCCGCGTCAGGCTCTGGGCTGATGGCTCGGAGCCTGGAGCCTGTTTCCCATTCTGTGTCTCCCTCTCTCTCTGCCCCTCCCCCGTTCATGCTCTGTCTCTCTCTGTCCCAAAAATAAATTAAAAACGTTGAAAAAAAAAAATTAAAAAAAAAAAAAAAAGAGCTTCAACTGTAGAAGATCATGATATTCCTAAGGAAACGAGGAGGTAAAGGAGGAAGAATACATTTGCAAAGGTGAGTTTTTTGAGGTGGATAGGGGACATCAGGTGGAATGGTTTGTATAAAGAGGTCTGGTATTTGGGACAAAAGATGACAGAGAAAGATTTGAAAGTCATCCCTCATTTCCAAATGAGTGCTTACAGTGTGAGTGAGATAAGAAAGCCCGGCAGTAAATGCTGATTTAAGGTTGGGGAAAATTACCACTGTAGATAATTATAGAATCATGACTCTCTAGAACTGGAAAAGACATTGAAGATCATGCACTCCATCATTCTAGTTTTGAAGAAATTCAATTCAGAGATAAACGACTTGTTCAAGGTCACAGAATAATGAGTTATTGACAAAGCTGAGGCTGGTGACCAGATACACTGATAAAGAAGAGCCAGAAAAGTCCCATATCACAAAAAAATAGGAAGGACAGGATTAATTACACAGATATTGAGAAAAGTTCAAAAGCACTTCAGCTTGATGAAGTCTCAGAAGGAGCCATTGAATTAAACAAATAAGAGTATACTATTGTATACTTTTCATTATCAAATATTCTTTCTTAAAAAAAAGCCACCCTCCACCCATTAACTTCAAACCACTAATCTTAGGTTTTCCTTCTTGAGCCAATATTATTCCTTTTTTTTCTCTCCTCACTTTGTATTTCCGTTACCTTCATCTACTCTCCCCTGTTTCCAATCTGTATCTTTCATTCTCTTTATCTTTTTCACAATATGAAACTGGACTGCAGTTTCATATTTTTCAATAACTTATGCTTTTAAAAAATTGTGATTAACATACTATTTTTCTTGTTAATTCATTCAGTGCCCAAAGTTCTAAAATCAGTGCCCCCTTTGATTTCTGTTGATGATGTCACACATAGTTTTTCTATCTCTAAAGTTTTTCCTTTTCATTTTTGCCATTTTATATAATTTGCCTTTTTAAATTTTTATTGATTATGTTTCTCTATTAGGCAGCATGAATTAAATGCCAAAAGCACAGAATACTTATACTGAATTCTCCCTTATTAACTATATCTCTGTGAGGCCTTGGCAGGTCGCTTGACTGTATCTTAGGTTTCAAATCTGTAAATTGTGGATATTGTCTTCTGTCCCTGTTTTTAGGAAGCAATTGTTGGGAATGTTGTGGGGAAGGGTGCACATAATATTATTTCTTATAAAAGTATACACACGTGGTTTAGTAAATAAAATGATACTGTGCAAAAACAAATTGTTACATTTATACAGAATTGAATAGTTGGAAAAGTATTATCTTCTGAATCACATGTATCTTACTTTGAATCCTAACTTTAGCTGTATGATGTAGTGCAAATTACATAACTTTTGTAGATTTTAGTTTCCTCATTTGCATAAAAGAGATAATAATAGTATTTACCTCCTACAGTTTTTATAAGAATTAAAAATGTATATAAAGTGAAGTACCAGGTACATAGTAATGGTTTCATAAGTATATTATCAATTTTTTTCACACCAAAGTGTTTTGCTTATACATAATAGCTTTATGCCAAACCCACTAGCAATGGAAAGTAACATAATCAAAGGCAATGATATATACTGGACCCTAATAAATGGTCTATTAAATAGGTTAAATACAGCTATTTGACTTGGAAAAGTTAAGATTAAAGCTGTTTCAAATGTATTTAATCTCCAGAGGGTAGACACTGCCCTTTCTGAAGAATTTTATGACTTTATATCTGCAAATCTTCAGATTCAACACAACTTTCTCTATAGTAAAGTAAATACAGCACAGGACATACTACCAGAAAGCCTGTATTTGAATCTTTATTTTACCAGTGAAATGTTGGGCTACCATGAGATAGCCATGAAGACTTTCTCAGCATTAGCTTCTTAACTGAGAAATTAGGATAGTGCCTTTTTTTCTCTCTACCTATAGAATTTCTGTGCAGAAAGTATAGTGAAATATATGTGGATGTGACTTTATAAACTGCACAATGTCACAATATGAAATGATGTTATGGTGTCAGCTGAAGTTATTATCTTCATGCTGGCTAGAACATGAAATTCCAAGGCTCAAGCAATGTTTGATTCCAAATAGAATCATTTGCAAGCAATAAGCCACATATGAACACATTAAGTATTGCTTTCACATACAAACAACTCAAAATTGAACTTTTTTTCATACTTCTGTTTTGAAAAATAAGAAATTATGGATTCTGCTAAGATCTTTGAATTCAAGATTAATCTTGATTTTCAAGTTATTGAAATTTTTAGTAAATAATATGGATATGTAATTTTCAGGTTAAGAGTTTTGTCTATAAAATCCTGATTAACATTGGCAGGGTTTTTTCATTGGTTCTTTAATGGTCCTTCTTTTAATGGTGACTGTATTAAGATATCATATACAGTAATTAATTGAAGCTCATTATGATATCTTCCATATGAAAAATGGTAGATAATTTCCTGTCCAATTGATTTGAATGAAATACAGGCTCCTAATGATGAAAAGTATATTTTTATTAAGTATTAATTTTTCATTCACTGCTCAGAAATCTGTAGTGAGGAAGACCTCCTCTAAAACCACTTTCTTTCTAAAATACATTAAAATAAAATTATCCTCTTCTTCCCTTGCTTGCACTACTTTAACTGAAAATAATTTTAGTTTTTTTTTTTCCACAGGGGAGGGGAAGAGGGAGAGGGAGAGGAGGAAACTTAAGCAGGCTCCATGTCCTGCACAGAGCCCAGTGTGGGGCTCAGTCTCACGACTGTGAGATTATGACCTGGGCTGAAATCAAGAATCAGACACTTAACCAACTGAGCCACCCAGGTGCCCCTGAAAAGACTTTTATATTTCATAGAACTCAGAGTGTATTTCTTTATGGCATTTACAAAGATAGTTTTTTTAATAGCCTAACTCCAAGAGGAAACATTATGTCAGTACAGTCCCATTATCTATTTGCTTAATGTGTAGGCTCATAGAGTCTTTGAGTTACAAGGCAAACTGAAATATAAGTGGAAGATATTTTTTGTCATATAGCCTAGCTTATATTTATATCTCAATCCTGTGCACAAGCCACTCTTTCTTAATATTTGAAAAGAAATTTCACATTCCCTTATGCAATATAGGTACAGAGATTTTTCAAAATTTCAAATTCTAGTTATTTAACATATATAGTGTAATATTGGTTTCAAGAGTACAATTTAGTGATTCATCACTTACATATAACTCCCAGTGCTCAACACAAGTGCTTTCCTTAATACCCATCACCTGGTTAGCCCATCCCCCCTCCCACTCATCAATCCTCAGTTTTTTCTTTATAGTTAAGAGTCTCTTATGGTTTGTTTCTCTCTCTCTCTTCTTCTCCCCTTCCCATATGTTCATCTGTTTTGTTTCTTATATTCCATATGCGTGAAATCACATGGTATTTGTCTTTCTCTGACTCACTTATTTTGTTTAGCATAATCCACTTTAGCTCCACCCATGACATTGCAAATGGAAAGATTTCATTCTTTCTGATGACTGAATAATATTCCAGTGTGTGTGTGCACGTGCATGTACACGTGTGTGAGTGAACACCACATATTCTTTATCCAATCATGAGTCAGTGGACATTTAGGCTCTTTCCATGATTTGGCTATTATTGATAATGCTGCTGTAAACATCGAGGTGCCCTTTCAAATCAGTATTTTTGTATTCTTTGGGTAAATACTTAGTACTGCAGTTGCTGTGCCATAGGGTAGTTCTATTTTCCTTTTTAAAGAAGCTCTATACAGTTTTCCACAGCGGCTGAGGTGGTTTGCATTCCCACCAACAGTGTAAAAGGGTTCCCCTTTCTCTGCCTCCTCTCCAACATCTGTTGTTTCCTGTGTTAATTTTAGCCACTCTGAAAAGTGTGAGGTGGTAAGTCATGGTTTTTATTTGTATTTCTCTGATAATGTGTGATGTTGAGCATCTTTTCATGTGTTTGTTGGTCATGTACATTTTATTTGGAAAAAAAAGTCTATTCATGTATTCTGCCTATTTCTTTACTGGATTGTTTGTTTTTTGGGTGTTGTGTTTGATACATTCTTTATAGATTTTGGATTTTTTAATGAATTCCAGTTACCTATCTCTGGTTGCCTCAGTTTATTAACACCCTTTTTAAAATGTGGTACAACATATTAGATTTTATCTGACTTTTATTTATGCAGCTTAAGATAGCATGGATTTTGTGGGAAGCCATGATATGCTGTTGGGTCATATTGAGATTTTGTCAACTAAACACCCTAATGCTTTTACGATAGGTCTTCTCAACTCTGTTTGTGTGAAATTAATCTTTTTAACATAAATGCATGAATTTCCGTTTAATTCAATTAAGCTTCATATTTTTAGTGTTAACCCTGTATTTATTATAAAGCATAATAATAGCTCTCTTGAAAAAAGAGTCAGTAAATTTGTTCTTGACACAGAAAGTAAATATTTTAATTTTGCCACCTGTAGTATCTGTGTTGCAACTACTCAACTCTTACATCACAGTGCAAAAGTAGCCATATGCAATTCATAAACTAATGGTTGTGATTGTGTCCCAGTAACATTTCATTTACAAAAACAAACAATGAGGAAGATTTGGCTCGTGAGCTGTAGTTTGTTACCACTTTGCTAAAATACTGTGTATATAACCCTGTCTTGAGTCTTCTTTGAAGTGAGTCTATAGATTTACTCAGATTCTTAAAAGAGTTCAGGACTCCAAGATGATAAACTGTACTCTAGGGACTCTGAATATGTTTTTGCTAGATTTATATTAGTTTACATGTAGAATGGCAGTCCTAGTCCTAGACCTACTGTCTCAGTGTTCAGTCTGGTTAGTGCCTTCTTTCTTCCTCAAAAGTCTCCTACTTTGGTTAAGAACTATATTGTTACTCTGCTAATATGCTATATGAATATGGACTCTCTTAGATCCTGAGAAGTTTATAACATTTGGAATTAATTCAAGATCTACAGTCTAACTTTTCAGGCAAGTAATCTTGCAAAGACAAATACCTTGCTATTTTTTATCTTCTCTTTGCAGTTAAAAAATGGCATATTAATAGAATAAGAGACAAAGGGCTATTTTGAAGAACAAAAGATGGTTTAAATTAGCTCTATGTTAAGAGGAATTAGGGGGTAAACAATGGCACCATAAAGAAAAAACAGGGACTGTGGTAAAAATATATATATAATATGTTATAATTGTATATATATATATATATATATAATTATATATTATAATATTATATTATAATATTATAATAATATATTATATTATTATATAATTATATATTAATTAATAATTAATTAATAATATTAATAATTAATAATATTAAAAATTAATAATTATTAATTAATTAATAATATTAATTATTATATAATTATATATTATATTATTATATTATTATTATTATTATATTATATATAATATATATTATTATTATAATCATATTATATATAATATATATTATATTATTATTATTATATTATATTATATATAATATATATTATATTATATTATTATAATTATAATTATAGTATATATTATATATTATATTATATTTATATACAATATATTAATTTACATTATATAATATATTATATTATATATTATATTAATATTATAATTAATTAATATTATATTACATTAATATATTATATATAATATATATAATATAAAATATATATTATGTATTTTATATATATACATATATATATATATATAAATTACTGAGGCTAGAATAAAGGGGATCATACACACATGGTCTCTTTTTGGGAACACTACCACAGAATTCATGGCTTTTCAGTCTCTGAGTTCAGTTGAAGAAAAAAAATGCTTAACACTTTTGAGACTTTCCTGCGGACCACAGAAATTAAAAACAGAAGATTGCCAAGACTTTGAGGTTCCCTTGTGGGGGAATGGGAAACTTGGGCCTTTGCACTCTTTTTCAACCCTAAAACTTCATAACTCCTCTAGAAATCTGTTTTCAAAATAGAAGTTGAGATAAATCTGCTTTTTTTTTTTAAATTTTTTTTTTCAACGTTTTTTATTTATTTTTGGGACAGAGAGAGACAGAGCATGAACGGGGGAGGGTCAGAGAGAGAGGGAGACACAGAATCGGAAACAGGCTCCAGGCTCCGAGCCATCAGCCCAGAGCCTGACGCGGGGCTCGAACTCACGGACCGCGAGATCGTGACCTGGCTGAAGTCGGACGCTTAACCGACTGCGCCACCCAGGCGCCCCATAGATAAATCTGCTTTTAAGGTGTATAGATTCTATATATGTTATTCCATTAGCTAGTTGTGTTGATTTTGGCAAGCCTTTTTCCCTCTCTGAGCTTTAGCACTATCTCATTTTAAGTGGGATAATACTTTGTGTCCTTCAAGTAGAGATTTTAGGAATATCAAATACACAGTGGATTTGGTAATGCTGACAAAAAGTGGGTGTGTATGTATGTGTGTGTATTACTTTAACATCTATTTACCTGAATATTTTGAGACTAACCTTAGAGCTATGTCCTTAACTGCATATCTGATATTATTATTCTTTTTTACATGTATCCCCACAGGGCTGCTCCACTGTCTTATACAAAAGAAAATAAGTACATGTGCACATGGGATTATAAAATGTGTATGGACAATTCCTTATCCTCTACCAGGTACTTTTAACTTCAAACTCAATATTAGTAACCATTTTCACATGATGATTACGTGCATATGTTTGGTGCTCTTGCTATTGTTGTTGTTTTTGTTGTTTTAGCAAAGATACAGGTCCTTTCACTCAAATATAACTATTCTTTGTCTGATGTATGAACTTTAAAAACTAGATTATTTTCCTAAAGAGTTTTAATATAAAATTTGGAATATTAGAGATGTGTTTTAATGAAGCAATAATGTTCATCACTTCAGTGTGTACTATGCTTCATCATGTACAAGGCCCTCTGAGTAAAGCAGGGGAGGTGGTAGCATTCTCTCTTTACAGGTGGAGAAAATGAGGATATAAAATGTAAGAAAGACGTGTCTATACTCGAATTAAGGGAATCTGGACCACTAAAACCCAGGTGAGTTGAAGGCATTTTTCATGTCTTTTATTTCTCCTGCCTGATTCAGATAAACCTTACACTCGTGGCAACTTGGTGACCCAAATAATAATAATTTAAAGATAAAGCTGCTAATTAATGCTATAATTAAAAATAGATACAGGAGCCCCTGGGTGGCACAGTCGGTTAGGCATCCAACTTCAGCTTGGGTCATGATCTCATGGTTCAGTTTCATTCATCAGTTTGAGCCCCGCATCTGGCTCTGTGTTGACAGCTCAGTGCCTGGAGCTTGCTTCAGATTCTGTGTCTCCCTCTCTCTGCCCTTCCCCCTCTTGTGCAAAAAATGGAATTTTTACCTTAAAAACATACCTGCTAAAATATCCAAATCTAAGCGTTATTGATAAATATCTTAATCTACTCAATACCTCATGACTGCTCAGTGGGGAAACCACAGTTTAAGACCTCAAACTCAATAAACTACAAACCCTCACATTAGTACACCATGGTTGGAAAAAAGTATTTAGGTATTAGCATTGACTTTATGGCAATTTATTCCACAGATATAGCTCCATGGAGATCTTTAAAAGAAGTATTTTACCCATAAAACAGAACATAGTTATGACAGTTTGTTTTCTGACATGAGTTTTTATCAACAATAGTTACTGAAAGTCAACATAGTGCTAGTATCTGTAGGATACAGAAAAGAAGTATAAGGCACAATACCTGACATAAAGGAGCATATACTCTGGTTGGGAAAATTAGATAATGCCAAGGTGCAAAATAAAATGCTACAAAGCAGAATATTATTACTCTTTAGATTATGTACTGTAAAGAACATCATTTTTGGATGGCACAGCCATTGTCCCGGTTTTCACTGAGTAACATGAATTTCAAAAGGAAGGAGTGAACAATGTGTTGCTTTAAAGTCCAAAGAGAATATACACCATTAGGGTTTTAGAAGTATATAATGGTCAATAGTGTAGGTTCTGGTAATATTACCTGGGTCCCAATCCTGTCTCAGTCACTTGCCAACACAGGTTTAAGTTCTCTGAGCCTCAGTTCCTCATTGATAAAATATGGGAATCAATAGGACCTAAATCAATTAGTGGTTGTAAGAATAAAATGAGATACCCTATAGAAATATTTTAACATATAGCCTGAGACTTAGTAAAGGTACAAAGTGGTATTATTACTTCTTATATGTTATGAATTGATTTGGCTATGTTTCTTTCAATTCCTTCCCAAAATTTAGCTTCCTTAAAAATCTATATGTTGAATTTCTAAGTCCCAATATTGCAGAATATGACTTAAATTTGAAATAAAGTAATTGCAGATATAATTAGGTAAGATGAGGTCATAGTGGAGTAGAATGGGCCCCTAATTTATTATGACTGGTGTCCTCACAAAACGAGGGTTGGAGTTATATTTCCATAATCCAAAAAACTACCAGAAGGTAGTAGAGAGGCCTGAATTAGAACTTTCCCTAGTGTCTTTAGAAAAAGCATGGCCTTGACAACATTTTGTTCTTGGACTACTAGCTTCCCGAAATGTGACACAATACATGTATGTTGTTAAGTCACTCATTTTATGGTACTTTGTTACAGAAGCCCTAGAAAATCAATACACTACCCTCTACTGATGGAACGCCCATTTATCATGTTTGACACATACAATAAATATCAACAACACCTCAACTCTGGATGGCAGGAATGGGATGGAGGAAAGAAATAAGTACTCTTTCTATAGTGGGTACTTTATGTTGACTCACTCTTGAGACGTAAATTCTCAATAAAACTGAAAATAATTTTGAAATATATTTTCTTCTTATATTTATTATATTCATTATTTTTTTATGCTTAGGATTTTACATGGTCTCTTAACTAAAATCTTAGGACTTATTTTCATGAGCATTAACAGTAAAAATCTTCAAAACTTTAAGCACATAAAAAATTTAAAGCCCACTAAATCAAGAGGAGATAAATCATGTTTTGTAAGTGACATACAGAGTGTATTTGGTTTTAGTGTTACTAGTTTTTAACATTAATTTAACATCAACACGGTGTCAACTTCTATATAAATTCGACCACACAGTGTCAAATTTACCAGGTAAATCACTGGGAAATGAATGAGAAAATAGAAAATTGGTGTTAAATTCACACATCCAAAATAAATAGTTGTCAAAAAAATTTTACTTTATACCAAATAGATGACAAATTGTGTAGCAAAAATATTGTGAGCTGCTGATTGCATTCTGAAACTAATGCTCAGACACCATGTGGGTATCTTATAATTTAATTCAATTCTGACACTACCTATCTGTCAGATCCCACAAGATAAAGGACAAGATCCCCAACAAGATTATTTTTATTTCAGATGACAGCCCTAAGTGTGGTCCCTAGGTCTCCGTCACTTTTCCCAGCTGGCTAATTTGGGGTTTCCAACAACCTCCTTAATTTTGATAATTCACTAAAATGACTCAGATAACTCAGGATAGCACTATACTTATGATTACCATTTATTATAAACATTAAAAATGAGTAATGAGATGAAGAGATACATAGGACAAGGTCTAGGAGGGGTCCAAGTACAGAAGTTTCTGCTTCTCTGGAGTCAAATCATGTCACCTTTCCAGTACAGCAATATATTCACTAACCAGAAAATTCCCCTGAGCTTCATTGTCCATAATTATTATATGAGTTTTCATTACATAATCATGATTGATTAAATAACTGGTCATGTGAATGAACTCAATACCCACCCCCCCATCTCCTTGCTGTAAGTTGGGCAATGAAAAATTCCAACCCATTAATCATGCATTCAGCCTATGTGATGACCAGCTCCCATTCTGTAACTTTCTAGGGGCTGCCATGGGTCATCTAATTAGGATAACAATTATACTCTTATCACTTAAGAAATTGCAAGGTTTTTGAAGTTCTATGCCAAGAATCAAGGACAAACATGTTATATACTTTTACTATATAACACTAATCTTTTAGGACCCAAAAGAGGACATAATGGAAGCTTCTTTTCAACACCAAACCTTATGTACTGCTTCCTCTTGATTATAACCCCTCAACCAACTCAGGCCTATTTGTTTTTTTCTTTTTCCTGTCCCTAAATTGTCTACCCACTCCTACGTCTTGAAGTGGATATAACTGAAATCAGCTTCAATTTTGATAATCACCTTGGTGTTTATTGATTCATTTGTTTATTCAAAAAGTAATTATTGAAAATGTGACATATACACAATGGAATATTACCTAACCAAAAAGAAGAATAAAACGAAGAAGAATAAGAAGAAGAAATAGAAAGGAAGAAAGAAAGAAAGGGAAAAAAAAAGAAAAGGAAAGAAAAGAAAAGAAAAAAGAAACAAAATCCTGCCATTGGTGACATGGATAAGCTTTTAGGACTTTACATGAAGTGAAATGGGACAGACAGAGAAACACGGATACTATATGACCCATTTTCCTATGGAATCTAAAAAGCTGAACTCAGAAACAAACAAGATAGTTTGTTGTGGCTGGGATGTGGGACAAATGGGGAGGTGTTTGTAAAAGCATACAAATTTCCAGTTAAAAAATTAATAAATTTGGGAACCTGGTTGTCTCAGTTGGTTGATTGTCTGACTTCAGCTCAGGTTACAATATCATGGTTCATGAAAACAAGGCCCACATCAGGCTCGCTGCTGTCAATGCAGAGCCTACTTTGGATCTTTTAACCACCCCCTCGCCCCTTCTCACTCATGTTCTCTATTTCAAAAATGAATAGATATTTATTTTTTAAGATGAATAAATTTTGATCATCTAATGTACACTATGACTACAGTTAATAATACTGTATTGTATACTTAAAAATTGCTAAGAGAGTAAATCTTAAATATTTTCACCAAACGTAGAAGTAACTACATGAAGTGATGGATGTGTTAACTAACCTTATAATGTATGTATTCATTTAACAATACATACATATACGAAATCAGCACATTTTACACTTTACACTTACACAAAGTTATAAGTCAATTGGATCTTAATAAAGTTTAAAAAATAATTAATCAGTACCTATTATATACCAGGAATTTTATTTCTGTGTGTGCCTCCCTCAAAGGACTGATTATATTCTGTCTTAGAGAATAAATGTTTATGCATACCTTAATCTAACTTTGTATACTCCTTTGAAATGGAGCTAAGTGATTATTTGTTGTGGAATGTTCCCATTCTTCCTATTTGGTTAATTAATCCATTTATTCAAAAAATATTTAATGGATATCTATGACATACTATGGAATATGGCAATGAATAAAGTATATGATCTTGGAGATTATAATATTTAAGATATACAGACAATATTAACAAATGAATTTAAAACATGGTTAAAATAAAAGAGAATGAACAGGTGAGGTGTCACGGAAATAAAAAGAATTATAAAAGACTATTATGAAAAATTATATGCCAAAAAGCTTAACAACATAAAAAATGGATATTTCCTAGAAACAAACTCTTCAAAAACTACATCAAGAAAAACTAGAAAATTTGAACAGATAGATTATAAATAATGAAATTGATTGGTAATCAAAAAACTACCAAGAAACAAAAGTCCAGGACCAGAAGAATTTGCAAGTGAATTCTACCAAATATATAAATACCTATTCTCCTCAAATGATCCCAAAAAATAGAAGAGGAAGAAAAGCTTCCAAAAAAGTTCCATGAGGACAGCATTACTCTGACACCAAAACCAAAGGTGCTACAAAAACAAAAACAAAAACAAAAACAAAAACAAAAGCAAAACTGCAGGGCAATATCCCTGAAAAACATAAATACAAAAATCTTCAACAATATATTAGCAAGCCAAATCCAAAAAATATATTCAAAAGATCATTCACCAGAGAGAGGACAATGGTGGTGGAGTAAGAGGATCCTATGCTCTCCTTATTCCATGAATATAACTAGATAATTATCAAATCATCATAAATACCCCAGAAATCAGCCTGAAGTCTGGCAGAATAAACTCTACAACTACAGGTAGAGAAGAGGTCACATGGAAGAAAATAGGAAGTCTGGAAATTCAGTTTGGGACAGAAACAGATCCTGGATGTTTTGGTGGGGAGGAAGCCAAGGCCATGGAAAAGGGAAAGAGACAATAATACATACAGAGAGGTACGTGAGGAAAACAAATCCCCATAGCAATTGGCCTGGAAAGCAAGAGGAGCCTAATTTTCTGAGTTCTTGCAACCAGTGGGACTTAAAGTCTGGGGTTTTAAAGATCAGTGACCTTGGCTTATACAGAGACTGGAAGGCATTGGGACTGTTTTTGGAGAGAAGGCAAGGCAAACAGGCCACAGACATACAGCATAGAAGCAATCATTTGAAGAGTGCCTGAGGCACACAATGGGAAGGTTATTTGTTCATCTTGGAGTGTGTCCCAGAGAGGCAGCATTCAATGAGAGATCCCTCTAGGAACTAAGAAACTTACAGGCACCATTTATATTCCCTGTACCTCAGCATAAGCACAGGGCCACCTGTGGGAACCAGCACAGCACTGATACTCTGCACCTAACTTGCTTACACCAAGCCCTGCCCCCTGTGCTCAAGAGTAATGGCCATTCCCAATCCTGCTTGCCTCAGTCCCAGAACACAGGCCCCCTACCACAGAAGACTGGCCCAAACCCCTTCCAAATCCAAGTCTCCTGACCTGAGAGTTTTGTAGAGACTTGGTTCTGGAAGCATTGATTACAGGTCTCATTTCACAAGAAGATTAGAGCATACCTATTTAAAAAGAATCATATTGAGTCCAGGGACACAATGAGCAAAGAAAGCCTCTGCAGATGACTGACATGAAAGACGAAGTGACCAGGAAGAAACAACACAGTACACACAACACATATTGGAAAAAATCCCTCAAGCATCAGGCCCCAACAAACAGGGTACACTACACATCAGGGAATTACAGGAACGCTTCTTCATAAGGCCATTATGCTCAAGAACAGGAGATATAGCTGACTTTCCTAACACAGAGAAACAGTCACAAAAATGTAGACAAGATGAGAATACACAGACATTGTACTAAATGAAAGAACAAGACAAGCCCACAGCTAGAAATATAAGCAAAACAGATATGAGTAACATACTTGATGCAATATTTAAAACAATGATCATAATGATACTCTCTGGACTTGAGAAAACTGTGGAGGACATCAGGGAGACCATTAACACAGAGATAAAAAAAGAATCAATAAGAGATGAAGAGTGTAATAAATGAGATTAGAAACACACTTGGTGGAATTAAAAGCAGGATGGAAGAAGCAGAAGAACAAATTAATGACTTAGAAGAGAGATTAAAAGAAAGTAATCCAACTTAACAAAAGATAGAAAAAAAGAATCATGCTAAACAAGGATAGGCTTAGGGAACTCAGTGATTCCACAAAATATAATAACATAATAAGAGTATTATAGGGGTCTTAGATGAAGAGAGAGAAAAGAGGTCAGAAATTTTGTTTGAAGAAATAATAGCTAAAAACTTCCCTAATCTGGAGAAGGAAACAGATATCCAGATTCAGGAGGCACAGAGAAGCCTCAACAAAATCAACAAAAGCAGATCCACACTAAGACAAAAACAATTAAAATGTCAAAAGGTAGGAATAAAGAAAAAAAATAAAAGCAGCAAGACAAAAGAAGTTATTCACTTACAAGGGAAACCCATAATGCTAGCAGGAGATATTTCAGCAGAAACTTTGTAAGCCAGAAGGGAATGACATGATCTATTCAAAGTGCTCAATGGAAAAATATGCTAAGAATACTAAAATCAGCAAGAATATCATTCAGAATAGAAGGAGAGATAGAGAGTTTCCCAGGCAAACAAAAACTAAAGGCGTTTATGACCACTATACCAGACCAGGGAGAAATATTAAAAGGGACACTGTGAGTGTAAAGGCGAGACTAGAAGTGACAGTATGAGGGTAAGAAACACAAAAGCAGTAAAAATGTACATTTCTGAAAAAAAATCAGTCAAGGAACTCATAAAATAAAAGGATGTAAAATTTTGACACCATATACCTAAAACGTAGGGAGGAGAGGAGTAAAGAATGGGTTCAAAGTTAAATGACCATAAACTTAATATACATTGCTATATGCGGAAGAGACTATATACAAACCTAATTATAACACAAATTAAAAAAACTAATATATATGCAAAAATTAAACACAAAGAATTTCAAATATATCACTAAAGAAAATGAGCAAACCATGAAAGAGAGAAAGATAAGAAAAGATCAGAGAAAGTCTTCAGAAAACACCACAAAACAAGTAATAAAATGGAAATAAATACATATCTATCAACAATGACCTTGAATGTAAATGGACCAAAGGCTGCAATCAAGACTTAGGGTATCAGAATAGATTTTTAAAAAATAACCATCTCTATGTTGCCTAAAATAGACTCATTGTAGACCTAGAGATACCTGTAGATTGAAAGTGTAGGGATAAAGAAATATCAGTCATGAAAATGGGTGTAAAAGAGCTCGAGTAGTATTATGTATATTGGACAAAATAGATTTTAAAACAATGACTAACAAAATACAAAGAAGGACGCAATATAATAATAAAAGTTACAATGGAATAAGAAATTGTAACAATTGTAAGTATTTGTGCACTCAACATGGAGAAATCAAATATATAAAATAGTTAATAACAAACATACAGGAACTAATAGATAATAATATAATAGTAGTAGGGGACTTTAATACCACCTTACACCAATAGATCACCTAAAGAGAAAATCAACAAGGAAAAAATGTCTTTGAATGACACACTGGACAAAATGGATTTAACGGATATATTCAGAAAATTCCATTCTAAAAGAGAACAATACACATTCTTCTCAAGGTCCCATGTAACATTCTCCAGAATAGATAACATATGAGGTCACAAAAAAAGCTTCAACAAATTCAATAAGATTGAAGTAATGCTATGCATCTTTTCTGACCACAACACTATGAAATTAGAAGTCAAACACAAATACCACAGATACATCGAGGATACATGCCATGCTACTAAAAAAATGAATGGGTCAACCATGAAATATAAGAAGAAATAAAAAAGTACAAAGATACAAATGAAAGTGAAAACATGATGATCCAAAACCTTTGGGATGCACCAAATGCAGTTTTAAGAGTAAAATATATAACAATACTGGCCTATCAAAAGAATCAAGGGGATTCTAAATGTATAACCTAACTTTACACCTAAAGGAGCTAGTAAAAGAACAACAAATAAAATCGAAAACCAGATGAAGGAAGGAAATAATAAATATTACAGCAGAAATAAATAATATGGAAACAACAACACCAAAAACAAAAACAACAAAGTGATAGAATAGATCAATTTAAACCAGGAGCTGGTTCTTGGGGAAAAAATCATTAAAATTGATAAACCTCTAGGGACTTATCAAGAAAAAAAGAGAAAGTACTCAAATAAATAAAATCACAAGTGAGAAAGGAGAAATAACAACCAGCACCACATAACTACAAAAAAAAGTATAAGTGAAAATTATGAATACTATATGACAACAAATTAGACAACATTGGAGAAATGGATAAATTCCTATAAATATATAAGTGACCAAAACTAAAACAGGAATAAAGAGAAAATGTTAATAGTCCAATAACCAAAACTGAAATTGAATCAGTAATCAAAACAGAGCAACAAACAAAATTCCATGACCATGTTTTCACAGGTTAATTCTTCACAACATATAAGAAGAGTTAAAACCTATACTCAAAATATTTTTTTTAAAAATAGAAAATGAAGGAAAATTTCTAAATTCATTCTGTGATGTCAGCGTTAATATGATACAAAAATCAGAAACAGATAACACAAAAAAGATAGCTATAGGTCAATATCTCTGATGAACATAGATGTAAAAATCTTCAACAAAATACTAGCAAATTGAACCTAACAATACATTGAAGAAATCATTCACCATAATCAAGTGGAATTTCTTCCTGGGTTACAATGGTGGTTCAATATTTACAAATCAGTCAACATGTTATATTATATCAATACCAGAAAGAATAAGAACCATATGATCATTTAGAGAGATATGGAAATAACCTTTGAAAAAATAAATCCACTCATGATAAAAAACCTTCAACAAAGTAGGTTTAGAGGGAACATATCTCAACATAATAAGGGCCCTTTATGAAAATCCCACATATAACATCATCCTTAAATGAGAAAAAGTGAAAGATTTTCCCTGAGGTTAGGAACAAGACAAAGATGTTCACTCACGCCACTTCTATTCAACATAGTACTGGAAGTCCCAGCCTCAGCAATCAGATAAGAAAAATAAATAAAATCATCCAAAATGTTAAGGAAGAAGTAAAACTTTCACTATTTGCAGATGACATGATACTATGTATAGTAAACCTGAAAGATTTCGTCAAAAAAATTGCTAAAACTGATAAACAAATTCAGTAAAATGCAGGGTAAAAAATAATTGTGTGGAAATCTGTAGTGTTTCTATACACTAATAATGAAGAAGCATAAAAATAAATTAAGAAAACAATCCCATTTACAATTGCACCCAACATATAATGATATCCAGGAGTAAACCTAACGAAAGAGCTGAAAGACCTGCATTCTGAAAACTGTAAAACACTGATAAAAGAAATTGAAGATGACACAAAGAAATAGTAGAACATTCCATGCTCCTGGATTTGAAGAACAAATATTGTTAAAATATAAATACCACCCAAAACCATATACACGCTTGATACAATCACTATCATAATACAAACAGAATATTTCATAGAACTAGAACAAATCTAAGATTTACATGTAACTGGAAAATATCCTGAATAGCCCAATCAGTCTTGAAAAAGAAAAGCAAAGTGGGATCCATCACAATTCCGGAATTCTAGTTATACTATTAAGCGGTAGTGATTATAATAGTATGCTTGTGGCACAAAAATAGAAACTTACATCAATGGAACAGAGTAGAAAAAACAGAAATGTGCCCACAACTATATGGTTAGTTAATCTTTGACAAAGCAGGAAAGTATATGCAGTGGAAAAAAGACAATCTCTTCAACAAATGGTGTTGGGAAAACTGGACAGCAACATTCAAAAAATGAAAGTGGACCACTTTGTTATGCCATGCACAAAAATTAATTCAAAATGTATTGAAGATCTAAATGTGAGACCTGAACCCATAAAAATACTAGAGGAGAACACAGGTAGTAACTTCTCTGACATTGGCCATAGCAACTTTTTTCTAGACAAGTCTCCTGAGGCAAGGGAAACAAAAGTAAAAATTAAGTACTGAGATGACATAAAAATAAATATATTCTGCATGGTGAAGGAAACAATCAACAAAACTAAAAAGCAAGCTGTGCAGAGAGGGAAGATATTTACAAATGAAATATGAAGAGATATCATTCCAAAAGTCATCCAGATGGTCAAGAGACCCATGAAAAGATGTTCATCAACACTTATCATCAAGTACATGGAAATGAAAATACACTGAGATATCACCTCACATCTGTCAGAATGGCTAAAATCAACAACACAAGAAACAGCAGCTGTTAGCGAGGATGTGGAGTAAAAGAAACACTTCTCCACTGTTTATGGGAAAGCAAACTGGTGTAGCCAATGTAGAAAACATTATGGAGATTCTGCAAAAAAACTAAAAATAGAGCTACCCTATGATATAGCAATCATACTACTGAGTATTTATCCAAAAATTACAAAAGCACTAATTCAATACTGTGTTTATGCAGTATTATTTATCATAGGTAACCTATGAAAGCAGCCCATGTCTCTCTCTCTCTCTCTCTCTCTCTCTCTCTCTCTCTATATATATATATATATATATATATACATATATATATAATATATTATAAATCACACCAGTAAGAATGCCTAGTATCAAAAAGACAAGAGTTAACACGTGTTGGTGAGGGTGTGTAGAAAAGGGAATCCCATGAACTGTTAATGGGAATGAAAATTGGTGAAACCACTATAGGAAACAGGAACCATTATGGACATACATCAAAAAAATAAAAATAGGAATATTACATGATCCACAAATTCAACTACTGGGTATTTGCTTGAGGAAAATTAAAACACTAATTCAAAAAGATGCATGCAACCATATGTTTATTACAGCTGTATTTACAATAGCCAAGTTTTGGAAAAAATCTAAGCATTCATCTGTAGATGAAAACATAAAGCAATTGTAGTATATATACACACAATGAAATATTACATAGCCATGAAAAAGAACTAAATCTCGCCTTTTGCAATATGTATGGATCTAGGTGAAATAAATGATAAGTTAAATAAATCAGATTGTATTTACAAATACTATATGATTCACTTGTATGTGGAATATGAAAGAGAATACAAGTGAACAAACAACACAATCTTTCAAATATAGAAACCAAACTGGTGGTTGCCAGAGGGAAGGTGAGTGGATATATGGTTAAAATAGATAAAGGATACTGAGAAGTACAAAGTTCCAGTTGTAAAATAAATAAGTCATGGAGATGAAAAGTATTATATGGGGAATATAGTCAATAACGTTGTTATAACACTGCATGTTCACAGATGACAACTACATTATCAAGGTGAGTATTGTGGAATGTATAAAATTGTTGAATCACTATACTGAACACCAGAACCTAACATAATATTTTATATTAATTATACTTTACTGAAAATAATGGACTGGTTAAAAACAAGTTTATTGTTTAAGCAAGTAACATTGTCAAGCACATTAAATTAATATTGTTAATTTTATGTAACTTATTAAATTCCTTTGAAATTACTTTTTAAATTTGTTTTGAAATTTTTACAATATTCATATAAAAGTGATAAATTTATACTTTTCATGTATTCATTTTAGTACTAAAGGAATATGAAAAATCACTTAGATATTGTCAGTAAAATTTGCTTTTGAAAGGGACCATTTCTGAAGCTTGAGAAGACTTGGCATGACCATTGTGTTGTGAAGTCACAGTGTTGTGAGTTATAATCAGTTTTACCTCTTCCTCGTTGTGTGACCTTGGACAAGTTTACTTAACCTTTCTAACTCTCCGTTTTCCCATTTGTAAAATGGGAATAATTAATACTGATCACACAGATTGTTGAAAATAATAAATATTATTTTTTATCTAAATTCAAGTTAATTAACATACAGTCTAGCCTTGGTTTCAGTAGAACCCAGTGATTCATCTCTCACATATGACACCCAGTGGTCATTCCAACAAGTGCCCTCCTTAACGTAAAGATTAAATACTATAAAGTATGTAAAGAAATTTTCACAGCAACTGGCACATTGTAAACATTCTAAAATGTTAATAGTTAATAGCTGTTATTCTTAAAAATAACAATACTTATCACAGTAAACCTAAATTTAGCCTTACAATCTCTGTCCACTCTCCACAAACACTACAAGTCTCTTGGAAATGGTTTCCCATTTGAAACCTACTTGCCACTTCCAAATTAGTTGTCATATCTACATTAAATAAGTGATACTCAGAGCCAGTGATTAATAAAATCTTATTGTGTACGATTCTGGCAGTTATATGTGATAATTTTTATGCCTGTTCTACAGTGTTATACTTTGACAATTCCTTGGATTAAAATTTTGTTATAAACACGCTTCTCATTTTTGCAAGATTGTTTATATTTAAATAATAAGCCTATAGTTATTTTTCAAGCAAAAATAAATAAATAACTTGAAAATGTCCCTTCTACCACACATTTAGAAATGAGGATATAATATATAAATTTCCATATAAGAACTCAAGGCAATAAATAAATGCACATAAGTCTAATTTTAAAGGAAACCCAAAACCAACACAATAACTAAGATGTAAAGCCACAGTTGCTTTACTGGGGGTAGTTTGTTGGTGTCAGGGATTAAGGGGTATGAGTTTTAGTGGCCTTGGATTCACATCAGATGGGTAATTGGAATGAACATTCTCACCTAAAGCAGGAATCATATAGGACCTCAAGTTCAGTAAAAGCAGACTCTAGAAATCCTATTTACCAGAATAAGAAAAGATAAGGAGGAAAATTTTTGCTTTATTCTCTTCCTTGAGTCACAAATAAAGTCAGCAGCTTTATGGATTTGAATTTAGATAATTTGCAAAGTCCTGTCAATTAATTAGCATAAAAGTGTTTGTTTTTATTTTTTATTTAATTATTAAGAGAGACAGAACATGAGTCGGGGAGGGGCATAAGGAGGGAGACACAGAATTTGAAGCAGGCTGCAGGCTCTGAGCATTCAGCACAGAGCCTGATGTGGGGCTTGAACTCATGAACGGTGAGATCATGACCTCAGCTGAAGTCAGACACTTAACTGACTGAGCCACCCAGGTGCCCCAACATAAAAGTGTTCTTAGGTTGATAATGCCCATGCATTATTTGGCCAAAGCAATGTAAATTTTAGTAAAACAACACTTTCCCAGCTGGAAAAGAAGATTTCTAGAGATCATTGGTTATCCATGTTTGTTCCAAGTATCAGCAGTATTAGCATCACTTGGAACTTGTTATAAATGCTCATTCTGGTACCCCACCAAAACTTACTAAATCAAATTCTGAGTTGATTTCTAATAGTGTGTTTTATGAAGCCCTCTAGATGATTTTTATGCATACTCACATTTGAGAAACACTGCTCTAGAACCTACAATTCCAAGTCATTTTTTTTTAGAAAACAGTATCATAAACAGTTCAACTCCATCTGACCTACACCAAGATTTGGGACAAACTTAAAGTCACACTGCATGAGTTAAGGAATATGCTTTATTAAGGGAAATTTTACAAGCCAAGTAAACTTATATATACAAGAGGAGAAAAAAAAAACATGAATCCATCTTGATCCTAGAAACGCATGGGTTCTTATGACCTAGCATGACCTATAAAGGTTTACCAGGAGCTGGGTATGTTATTCCACACTGTGGGTCTATCACCCAATAAAAAACATAGTGCTTCTGTGATTCAATCTTTCTATAGGACCAATGTGAGAAAGCCGTTGTGTCAATGGAGAACTGCATGGACTGCTAGACATTAGGCAATCTGGATTTAGAAGGTCAGATGTATACAAAAACTGAGTTGTAATGCTCATTGTGCAGAATCTGGGAAAACTTGGGATCAAAGGGGTCCCTGTTTGGTGGAGGAAAGTACAAGTACAGGGAGGAGCTGGGCTTCATTGCAAACTCTCTTTCTGGATAGAGAGAGAACCTCTAGTCCCCATGAGCTATTTGTCAAACCAACTCAGAGTGAAATTCCAGAGTCGTTTTTACACAATCCTGGCTCCTCTTTTTTCAGGAAAATTGAAATTCAAATCTTTTGAATTCTGACAACTGACAAAAACATGATGCCAAGTTTTCCATCCAAACTGATGTTTATTTTGTTAAATCAATAACTGTTAAAAATTTTTAAAAAAGGGGGAGAGGAGGAGAAACAGGAAGAGGAGGAAGGTAAAAAAAGAAATCAAAATAAAATTATGAAACAATGAGAGTTCTAAGAAATATTTTATAATAGAAGTCTCTATTGTATTGTTAAGGGAGTTTTTATATTAGAAACCCCTGCCACACCATCATGTTTCTTGTATCACAATCACTGAAGAGAAAATTAATGATCTGGACAGAAAATCAAAGAAAGTTAGCCATAGCACAGCACAGAGAACTAAAGAGAAAAAAAAATACGAAAGAGAAGTTCAGATACATAAAACATTGAATTGGAAAGTTCAACATACAGGGGCACTAAGTTACAGAGGATAGACTAGAGAAAATAGAAAAGAAGCAAAATTCAAACAAACTCATATTAAGCTATCATAGTTTATAGTTATATTAAACCATAGTTATATAAACTATAAAGGCTTATAGTTTTCCAGAATTAATGAAAAACACAAATTCTCAAAAACACAAATTATAGTTTAAACTGAGAAAAATAAATAGAACTAAATCAAAGCTTATACACACCACAAACTGCACATCAAATAGAAAAAGATATTAAATCAGAAAGAAAATACAATACCTACAAATAAGAAATAGGAGATTTTCTATAGCAGTAATATAGAAAGAAGCCAATGAAACATTATCAGTTTTGAAAGAAAATAACTGCCTACTTAGAACATTTTTATTGAAGTGTAATTGGCATACAATATCCTATTAGGCTTTGGTATATATCATAGTATTTAATATTTTATATACTATTAAATGATCCCTATGATAAGTCTAATTACCATCTGTCACCATACAAAGTTATTACAATATTAGTGACTTATATTCTCTATGCTGTCCAAGAGATTACTGCCTGTGCTTTATTCTAGAAAGTTTATGGTTTCACATCTCACATTTATACTTTTAATCCATTTTAAATTTATTTTTGTGTATGATGTAAGAAAGTTTTCCAATTTTATTCTTTTCCATTTTTCTGTCCCATTTTCAAAACAACTTATTGGAAAGACGTTTTCCCATCATATATTTTTGCCTCTTTTTGTCATAGATTCATTGACCATATAGGTGTGGGTTTATTTCTGGGCTGTCTATCCTCTTCCATTGACCTATGTGTCTATTCAACCAGTCCATTATTTTGATGAGTCAATTTATTAACACCTTAAGATACAATATTAAAACCTATGGAAATAATATTTTGAAAACATTATTTATGGAGTAAGTGCTACTTACTATTTACTAGTAATGAAGAATTTCTGGTTGGTATGTGCAAAGATTAATATGTACTTGGAATACATTAGTTAAATCTTAAATAATGTTTAGGATTATTTAAATTTAGCATTCCTAAATTACTGTATGCTGTGAGATTATTCATTCTTCCAATATATTTTCTATAATTGAACTACAGTAAAACCTACATTTACCATGCATGAAGTTGTTGATATTCACTTGGTGTAAATACATCATGTATGTGTGAAGTTCTCTCTCTGTTATTAATCTCATCACCTGCTGAGAAGTACAGTTGTTACCCTATTAGTTCATTTTCATGACATTGAATCAACGTCTTATTTTATTAGCAACTAAAACTGAAGCTCATGATTTATGAAAATGGCCCTAAGTAGTGACATATTACACCATATGGAGAGGGTTTATTTAGGCAATAATTAAAACAAAACCTCAAAATATCTTGGAAATTTAAGCATGCCAGAGATCTTAGGACTTCATTAGAGGTTAACTGAAGTAGCCATATAAACAAAATGGCAGAGTAGAAGAGACAACCTTCATCTCCAAGCCAAAAATAAAATAACTAGCAACGAACAAAATCGCAGTAAGAGGACACAAGAGTCAAATTAAGAACTTATAGCAACATGGTAAAGCAAAAAATGGAGAATAACTACCAAAAAAAAATGAAGAAAGCATCTTTGAGGAGATCAGTTTAGCTAAGACCTCTGGAAGTGACTAGAAACAAAGAACAAGAGTGGAAGTTATCAGTATCAAACATACAGCAGGTGTCACCATGGTCTCCAGTAGCCTTTTCTGTGGAGGACTTGGACAACCTTTACCACTGAGGATATTTGCCACTCAGAGCCACAGACTCCCTGCAGCTTCTGCAATAAAGTATCCTGAAGTTTTAATCAGCATAGAACCAGCAGTTTGTTCCACAGGGGACATTAGTAGTTATTACCACTGGCATCACCACCAGGCAACACCCCCGTTGACCTGCTAGGGAAGGAGATATTACTTAAGGAGCTGTTTTTCTGCTTCCCTGGGACCAAGGCTGCCAACCACCTTCTTCCCTGTAAACTTATGCATATTTCAAATCGCAGGGCCTCAGTTTCTCTGTGTGCACTCAGATACCAGAGGAACTGCTACTGCAGGCTAGCCAATGCCCAAGGTTCTGGAGCCACTACTGCTCCATGAGTGCATGTGCTCCTGTACCTGGTTCTATGGCTATTCCTCAGGAATTTTCATATCGAGACATCTGTGTAACCACTACTGTGAAGTCATGAACAAGTGGGACCTGGTGAAAATAGAATCCCCTCATACATGACACTTTCCATATGAGAATAGACCAAGATGTCCCCAGTAGCCTTGACCACTGAAAACTTCAATAGACCTCTATGCTTCTGCAGAATCTTGCAGCCTTGGCCATTGAGGACTCCTGAAATCTAGTAGATGCTGACCTCAGTTCACATAGCTATATGGAGACCACACTACTGGATCTTCCTGGAAATGAAACCCTACTCACTTGACATGCTTACACCCACCCATAGGTGAAAGTATTTCCCCACCAAAACCAGTCTGTAAAGTCTGGAGAGGTGGCTGTTCCATCAAATACTCAGACATCAATATAAGGCTGCACAAAACATGACAATCAAGGAAACATGATATCAATATCACCACAGAAAAACTATAGTTTTCCAGTATCCAACCTTGAAAGGATGTAGGTCTACAAATGGTCATAGAATTCAAAATAATTGTTATAAGGGAGTTCAATGAGTTACAAAAGAACACAGATAGACAAATCAATAAAAACAGAAAGCAATATACAAACAAAACTTGAAGTTTAAGAGAGAGGTAGGAATCATAAAAAATAAATGAAAATTCTGGAGCTGAGGAATACAATGAACAAAATTAAAAATGCAATAGAGAGCATCAATATGAGACTTAATCAAGCAGAAGAAAGAATCAGTGAACTCAAAGGCAGGTCATTGTAAATTACCCAGTCCAAGAAGAAAAGAAAAGAAAAAAAGTAATGAAAACAGTGAGGAAAGCCTAATTTAATTATGTGCCACCATCAGTCAAAATAATAGTAGTATTATGGAAGTCCCAAAAGAAGAGAGAAGGGACAAAAATAATGGCTGACATCTTCCTGAATCTGAGAGGAGATATGGACATCCAGACACATGAAACTCACAGGTCCCAATATAGTTCATCCTAAAGAGGACTTCACCAGGACATAATAAATCTGTCAAAGATCAAATATGAATAATTTTGAAAGTAGGAACAGAAAAACAAAAACTTGTCCTAATCAAGGGAACTGTTATATAGCTATCAGTAAACTCAGCAGAAACCTAGAAAGCCAGGAGAGACTGGGAAGAGATATTCTAAGTTCTAACAGGAAAAAAAAATAAACAAATACAAGAACAAGAATAAGTTTATTCAGCAAAGCTGTCGTTCAGATATGAAGGAGAAGTAAAGACTAACCTGCACAAATAAAAGTTGAAGGAGTTCATCAAAATCATAAAACTAGACCTACCTTACATTAAAAGCTGAAATAGGTCATGCATGTTAAAATGAAAGGACACTAATTAGAAACATGGAAATATATGAAAAGATAAAAGTCACTGCCAAAGTTTAGTATATGTTCAAATACAGATACTCCAATACTGTGATGGTAATGCATAAGTTATTAATTCTGGTATAAAGGTTAAAAGACAAAAGTATTAAAAATAACTATGGCTACAATATTTTTCATGGATATAAAAAGATGCAATAGTGACATAAAAACATAAAATGTGGGAAGGTATAAAAGTGTACAGATTGCACATGTGATCAAAGTTCAGTTGTTATCAGCTTAAAATAGACTTGTAATACGTCTCAAAACTCAAACAACAAATAATCCAGTGAAGAAATGGGCAGATGACATGAACAGACCCTTTTCCAAAGAAGACATTCAGATGGCAAGCATACACATGAAAAGATGCTCAATATCAATCATCATCAGAGTAATACATACCAAAACCACAATGAGGGACTCCTGGGTGGCTCAGTTGGTTAAGCATCTGAGTTTGGCTCAGGTCATGATCATATAGCTCATGAGTTCGATCCACACATCAGGCTCTGTGTTGACAGCTCAGAGCCTGGAGCCTGCTTCACATTCAGTGCCTCCCTCTCTCTCTGCCCCTCCCCTGCTTGTATTCTCTCTCTCTCTCTCTATTTCTCTCTCTTTCTCAAAAATAAATAAATTTTAAGAAAAAATAAAAAAAAATACAATGAGGTATCACTTCATACCTGTCAGAATGGCTAAAATGAACAACTCAGGAAAAAAAAACACATATTGGTGAGGATGAGGGAAAAAGGAACCCTATTGCACTGTTGGTGGGAATGCAAACTGGTGCAGCTACTCTGGAAAACAGAATGGAGATTCCTCAAAACATTAAAAATAGAACTACCCTACAACCCAGCAATTGAAATACCAGGTATTTATCCAAAGGATAAAAAATGCTGATTCAAAATGGCACATGCACCCCGATGTTTATAGCACTGCCATTAACAATAACCAAATTATCAAAAAAGTTCAAATGTCCATTGATTGATGAATGGATAAAGAAGATGTGGTGTATATATATAATGGAATATTGCTCAGTGATCAAAAAGAATGAAATCTTTCTATTTGCAACAGCATGGATGGAACTAGAGTGTATTATGCTAAGCAAAATCATTCAATTAGAGAAAGACAAATATCATATGATTTCATTCATACGTTGAATTTGAGATATTCAACAGATGATCATAAGGGAGGGGAAAGAAAAACAAGAAAAAAACAGAAAGGGAGGCAAACCATAAGAGACTCTTAATTACACAGAACAAACTAAGGTTGCTGGAGGGGAAGTAGGTGGGAGGATGTGCTAAATGGGTGATGGACATTAAGGAGGACACTCGTCGGGAGAAGCATTGGGTGTTACATATAAGTGATGAATCACTGGGTTCTACTCCTGAAACCAATCCTACACAGTATGTTAAGTCAATTGAATTTAAATAAAAAAATATTTTAAAAATGAAAACAAATAGACTTGTAATAACTGTAAGATGTTTCATGTAAGTCTCATGGTAAACACAAAATGAAACGTATAGAAGATGAAGAGAAACAAAGTATACCATTGTGAAAAAAATATCAAACCATAAACGAAGATAGCAAAAGAGGAAGAAAGGAACAAAAGGATCACAAAAGATCCAAAAAATAACAAGTTTACAATAGATAATTCCTAACTATCAATAATTTCTCTAAGAGTTAATGAATTAAATTACCCAAACAAAGGACATAAAGTGGCTGAATGGATATTAACATAAAAGCCAATAATATGCTGTCCACAAGAAACTTACTTCACCTTTAAGGACACATGTTCTTAGTAAAAATACTAAGATTAAAGTTAGCAAAAAAAAGGAAATTTAAAAAGATCAGAGCAGAAATAAATGAAATAAAGAACAGAAAAACAGTGGAAAAAATCAACAGAACTAATACCTAGGTATTTTGGAGAGATACAATTAATAAATGTTGGTTAACATATGGAGAAAAAGGAACTTTTATACACTGTTGCTTGGAGTGTAAATTGATACAGTCATTGTGAAAAACACTGTGGACGTTTCTCAAAATATTAAAAAAAGAATTACTTTCTGATCCAGCAATCCCACTTCTGCGTATATATCCAAAATAAATGAAATCAAGATCTTGAAGAGACATCTAAAATAGCATGTTCATTGCAGCATTATTCACAGTAGACACAATATGGAAATAATGTGTCCATTGATAAATGGATAAAGAAAATGTCAGATCAATAGAAAAAGTAAATTCTTCCATTTGTTACAAAATGGGTAAACATGGAGGACATTATGCTATGCAAAATAAGCCAGACAAAGAGGACAACTATAAGGTATTACTTATCTGTGGAATGTAAAAAAAAAGCTGAAGTCATAGAAACAGAAAGCATAACTGTGGGTTACAGGATATTGGAGGAGTAGGCAGAAATAACACATACATCAGTGACCAAGTATTTTGTTTGGATTTTCAACAAGGGTGCCAATTCTATTCAAGTGAGAAAGAATAGTTTCTTTGACAAAGGGTACTGGGATAAGTGTATTTCCACATTGAAAATAATGAAGTTGGATGCCTAATTCACATTACATATAAAAATATGATCAATGGCTTAATGACCTAAATATAAAAGCTAAAAGTTAAATTTTCTTTTTTTTTAATTTTAGTGTTTATTTACTTTTGAGAAAGAGTACAAGTTAGGGAGGGGCAGAGAGAGAGGGAGACACAGAATCCAAAGGGGGATCCAGTGCATGACAGGGGACTCAAACCCATGAACTGCAAGATTATGATTTGGGCTGAAGTTGGACACTTAACCAACTGAACCACCTAGGTGCCCCTAAAAGTTAAATTAAGAAAATAAAGGTAAAGTGTCGTAGCTTTTGATTTGGCAATGAATTCTCAGATATGACACCCAAAGCAGAGGCAACAACACCAAAAGATAAATTGTACTTCATCAAAATTAAACACATTTATATTAAAACACATTATCAAGAAAGTGAAAAGATAACCTAAAGAAGAGTATTTACATTAATGTATTTGGTAAGGAGTTGTTAATATATAGAAATATAAAAACTCCTAAATTTCAATAATAACAAAAAATATTTAAAAATGTGCAAAGGAATTCAAATGAACATTTCTCAAAAAATATATGTAAAATGACCAATAAGCACATGAGAAGGACTTTAACATTAGCTACTAGGAAAATGCAAGTCAAAACCAGAATAGGATACCACTTTACACCAATTAGGATGGCTATAACAAATGTAAATTGAAAATAATGGTGAAATGTGGAGAAGCTCAAACCCTTATACATTATTAGTGTGAATGTAAAATGGTGAATCTGCTACAGAAACAGTTTTATGGTTTCCCAAAAAGTTACACAGAATATTATATGAAACAACAACTTCACTCCTAGAGATATAACCAAAGGTAGCGAAAACATGGAATCAGACGGAGATATACATGTATATGCCTGTTTTTGTTTGTTTCTTTGTTTTGTTTTTTTAGACACAGAGCATGAGCAAGCAGGGGAGGGGCAGAGCGAGAGGAAGAGAATCTTAAGGAGACTCCATGCTCAGTGTAGAGCCTGAAGTGGGGCTCAGTCTCATGACCCTGAGGTCATGAACTGAGCCAAAATCGAGAGTCATTTAGCCAACTGAGCCATGCAGGCACCCCTCAAACAGATATTTATATGCCAATTTTTATGGTAGTCTTTCTAACAACAGTCAACAACCTAAGTATCTATCATTAGATAAATGGGTAAACAAAATTAGATATATACACTCTGCAGAATATTCTTCAGTAATAAGAAGGAATGAAGTTCTAATAATGCTACAATATGGGCAACATTGAATACATTATGCTAAATGAAATAAACCAGCCATTAAAGATGACTATTGCATGTTTCCACTTCCATGAAATATCTGAAATACACATATTTATTAAGTAAAAATATAGAGTTTACCAGAGACAACAAAGAATGGACAATAGGGAGCTATTGTTTAATTGTGTGGAGTGTCTGTTTGGAACGATGAAAAAGTGTTGGAACAGGGTAGTGGTGATGGTTGTAGAATATTTAAAATGTAATTAATGCCACGTAACTGTATATTTAAAATCATTAAAATACAAAATTTTAAATTATATATTAAAAATCATTAAAATAGGAAATTTTAAGTTATATATTATATTACTGCAAAAACTATAAAAATCAATTGGTTTTGGGGCACCTGGGTGGCTCAGTCGTTTAAGTGTCCGACTTTGACTCAGGTCATGATCTCATGACTCATGGGTTTGAGCCTCATGTCAGGCTCTATGCTGACAGCTCAGAGGCTGGAGCCTGCTTCAGATTCTGTGTCTCCCTCTCTGCCCCTCCCCCGCTCATGCCCTGTCTCTCTCTCCTTCAAAAATAAATAAACACTAAAGAAAGCTTTAAAAAATCAGTTGGCTCAGCTCTAGGAAATCTGGAGAATAATAGCAAACTGAGTCCCTACCCTTTAAAAGAGAGTATAACAATCAACCTGATGAAGATAAAGCATACAAGCAGCAGTTTGAAAAGCATCTAGAGAATATTTTTGATTATTTACTCATTTCAGAAAGTATATTGGAGGGATTGGGTATTCTAGAAGTCGTCTCCAAGAACAAAATAGCTGGAAGGCACCTTTCTCTCCTCCTTCAGCCTAGATAGCTGGACACTTGCAGAAAGCAATATGAACATTCTCCAACTACCTTGCTCACACCATGTGCTCTGTCCCTCGCAAGTCTCTGGAAGAGCCCCTCCATCTAACCCATCCCACTCCATAGGAGCCCCTCCAGTGCAGTTCCTGATGCATCACATACTGTAAGCAGCCCTGCCAAAGACATGCCACACTCCAAATTAACACCTTCCCTGGGGAGAGGGGAAGATAACCACACACTTCAGTTAGATTACAGACTCAGCAGACTGACATCTGATCTGACTGCTGGCCCACCCAACAATAAAATCTCTCAGGGGGCAGCACAAATACAGAGTGTGGTAGCCCTGGCAGATGGATTGGGGGCAGGCACCTGGTCTGACTGCTGGCTGTGCCCACCAATAAAACCTCTCAGGGGACAAAGCACAGAGAGCACCCTGCAGAATCATGCAAATGCTGCCCCAACAGATGGGCTAAAAGTAGGCATCTGGTCAGATTGCTGACACTGCACAACTACAAGTTCACAGCAGCCGCAATTGGCCTTTTGTCAGCAAAAGGACCAAACCTTGCCCACAATAGGCAAAGTGGGCTATTGCAGACATTTGGACTGAAGGCAAATGCAGCTCAGCCACAACAGCAGGGCACATGAAGCACACATAAGAGATACTCCTGAAGCACCTACTTCTGATGAACAGGGAACACTGAGGTATAGGGAATCACAGGACCTTTTCTTCATGACCCCACTACTTTCAAAATCCGGAGGGAGGAGGAGCCAAGATGGGTGAACAGCATGGAAGTTTTTTTGTGTCTCACATCCATGAAATATAGCCAGACCAACACCAAACCATGCTGTACACCTAGAAAACCAATCTGAGGATTAACACAACAATCTGCACAATCTGAACCACAGAATTCAGCAGGTAGGCAGCACAGAGAGGTGAACTGAGGGAGCGAAAAGCTGCAGAGGGCAGGGAGCCACTTTTTCATGCAGATAGAGGATGGAGACAGGGTGGGGAGGGGAGAATATGGGAAAAGCACCCACTCAAAAGCAGCTGGAGAGAAAGTGGAAAAGTGGAAACAGCCCCAGGGACTGAACTAAAGAGGGAGAAAGGAGAAAGGAGAGGGTTTAAATTCCATTAAGTCTCTATAAACAGTGGGAGTGCAGAGTCTGAAACTCCACAGCTCAATACTTAGAAGTGCTCTGGTGAGAAGGGCAAATCCCCAGGAGCACAGTGAAGCCCGGAGGTCTTTGGGCCACACAGGGAGAGCTGGTTCCCCTGCTGGGAGGACACCTGGTAGAGCCTGTGTGACTCCGCCAAAGGCAAAGGCTTCAGTGGAACCAGGAGAACAACCACATTCACTGGTACTGGAACAAGGTCATTGGGGATGGAGCCTGGTGCCAGATGCATTATGTGATTTTCCATAATCCTTGAAATGCTGCTGCTACACGATCATGTGAACATTTTCTGGGGCGGGCTGGGTGTAGGCAGCAGCACAGTCCCGGGAATGTTCCTGGATGTGGCTGACACCTGGCCATTGCTGGGTGAAACTCTCCTGCAGGGGGGCAGAACACGTCAAAGCTGCAGTCCCTCAGAAGTAAGGGGTCGGGAAACATAGTTGCAACTGAGATAAAACTCAGAAGAGAGATTCTGCCTGGGGCTTGGTCACGGAGGGTGTAAATGCAGGGAGTAGACAGAAGCCCAGAACAAAGGATGTGTGTGTGAATGCTGATCGGGAAGAACAGAATTCTGATACTAGAGATGGGGTAGCTGGGTGACTCCATTTCACCACTCTTATGCATGCTCACACACACCTACAGATGCCACAACAATACACCCCAGTAACCTAAGCAGCACCATCTGGTGGAGAATGTAGCCATTACACAGAGCCCCGCCAAACTGGGCCAACCTTGCTCTTCAGGAACATGAGTCTCTCCTCCTGCTTAGTTTATGAACTATAAAGTGCTTCATAGTTTGCCTTCTAGGGGAAACCAAAGTAATTTCAGTTGTATTTCAATCTGCTCACTGGTCCATCTATTTAATTTTATTTTGTTTTTCTTTTTTCTTTTTCCTCTTTTTTGTTTCTTTCTTTTCCTTGAATACAGAAAGAGAAAGAAATCATTTTTATTTTCAATTTTTATTAAAAATATTTTTCTTTAATTTTTTTCTACTATATTTTTTACTTTTGTGTAAATTTTTTCAAATTCTATTTTACTTCCACCATTTCATTTTAGTCTACTTCAGTGTATTCATTTGTTCAAATATTCAAATGATTTTCTTTTTTTTATTTCCCCGTTTTTCTCTAATCTATCAAGCCCATTTGAACACCCAGATCAAAACACACCTAGGATCTAGCATCATTTTTTCTATTTTTTTCGTGTGTGTCTTGTATATAAGTTGTAAATTTTAATATTTTTAACTTTAATTTTGTTTTTAATTTTATTTTTTTACCTCGTTAATTCCTTTTCTCCTTTCAAAATGATGAAATAAAGGAATTCACCCCAAAAGAAAGAGCAGCAAGAAACAACAACCAGGAACTTAACCAACAAAGATACAAACAAGATATCTGAACCAGAATTTAGAGTCACGATAATAAGAATACTAGCTGGAGTCGAAAATAGGTTAGAATCCCTTTCTGAAGAGGTAAAAGAAGTAAAAGCTAGTCAGGATGAAATTAAAAAAATGCTATAACTGAGCTGCAATCTCGAATAGATAACACAGTGGCAAGGATGGATGAAGGAAGAACAGAGAATCAGCGATATAGAGAACAAACTTATGGAGAATAATGAAGCAGAAAACAAGAGGGAGATTAAGGAAAAAGAGCATGATTTAAGAATTAGAGAAATCAGTGAGTCATTAAAAAGGAACAACGTGAAAAGCATAGGGGTTCCAGAAGAGGAAGAGAGAGAAATAAGGGTAGAAGGTTATGTGAGCAAATCATAGTGGAAAACTTTCCTAACCTAGGGAAAGACACAGACATCAAAATCCAGGAAGCACAGAGGACTCCCATTAGATTCAACAAAAACTGACCATCAACAAGGCATATCATAGTCAAATTCACAAAATACTCAGGCAAGGATAGAATCATGAAAGGAGCAAGGGGAAAAAATGTCCCCAACATACATGAGAAGACAGATCAGGTTTGCAGCAGACCTATCACAGAAACATGGCAGACCAGAAAGGAGTGGCAGGATATATTCATTGTGCTGAATCAGAAAATTATGCAGCCAAGAATTCTTTATCCAGCAAGGCTGTCATTAAAAATAGAAGGAGAGACAAAAAGTTCCCCAGACTAACAAAAATTAAAGGCGTTTGTGACCACTAAACCAGCTCTGCAAGAAATTATAAGGGGGACTCTCTGAGAGGAGAAAAGAAGAAAAAAAAATACGAAAAGACCAAAAGCAGCAAAGACTAGAAATGACCAAAGAACCCCACGAGAAATTCCAACTGTACAGTAAACACAATGCATTAAATTCATATCTTTCAGTATTCACTCCTGACGTGAACTAAATGTTCCAATCAAAAGACATAGGGTAACAGAGTGGATAAGAAAAAAAAAGATCCATCTATATGCTGTTTACAAGAGACCCACTTTAGAACTCAAGACGACTTCAGATTGAAAGTAAGGGGATGGAGAACTGTCTATCATGATAATGGTCAACAAAAGAAAGACGGAGTAGTCATACTTATATCAGACAATCTGGACTTTTGGATAAAGACTGTATCAAGAGATGAAGAAGGGAATTATATCATAACTAAGGGGTCTATCCATGAATAATAACTAACAATTATAAACATTTATGCACCAAATGTGAAAGAACCCAAATATATAAATCAATTAATCACAAACAAGAGAAACTCATTGATAGTAATACCACAATAGTAGGGCACTTCAACATCTCACTTACAGCAATGGACAGATCGTCTAATCAAAAATTCCACAAGGAAGCAATGGCTTTGAATGACACATGGGACCAGATGGACTTAACAGATATAATCAGAACATTTCATCCGAAAGCAGCATAATATATATTCTTCTCCAGTGCACATGGAACGTTCTCCAGAATAGACCACACACTTGGACACAAATCAGCTGTCAACAAATACAAAAAGATCAAGATCATACCATGCATATTTTCAGACCACAACACTATGAAACTCGAAATCAACCAAAAGAAAAATCTGGAATGGTAACAAATACTTGTAAACTGAAGAATATCCTACTAAAGAATGAATGAGCTAACCAAGAAGTTAAAGAGTAATTAAAAAGTTCATGGAAGCCAATGAAAATGATGGCACCACAACCCCAAACCTCTGGGACACAGCAAAGGCGCTCATAAGAGGAAAGTATATAGCAATCCAGGCCTTCCTAAAAAAGGAAGAATGATCTCAGATACACAACCTAAACTTACACCTTAAAGAGCTGGAAAAAGAACATCAAATAAAACCCCAAACCAGCACAAGACAGAAAGTAATAAAGATTAGAGCAGACACTAATGCTATCAAAACCAAAAAAAGAAAAAAAAATAGAACAGATCAATGAAACCAGAAGCTGGATCTTTGAATTAACAAAGTTGATAAACCCCTAGCCAGTTTGATCAAAAAGAAAAATGAAAGAGAAATAAATAAAATCAAGAGTGAAAGAGGGGAGATCACAACCAACACAACAGAAATAGAAGCAATAATAAGAGAATATTATGAGTAATTATACACCAATAAAATGGGCAATGTGGAAGAAATGGACAAATTCCTAGAAACAGATACACTACCAAAACTGAAACAGGAAGAAATAGAAAATTTTAACAGACCCATAACCTGTAAAGAAATTGAATTAGTAATCAAAAATCTCCCAAAAAACAAGAGTCCAGGGCCAGGTGGCTTTCCAGGGGAATTCTACCAAACATTTAAGGAAGAGTTAACACCTATTCTCCTGAAGCTGTTCTAAAAAATAGAAATGGAAGGAAAACGTCAAAACTCTTTATACGAAGCCAGCATTATCTTGATTTCAAAACCAGAAAGATACCCCACTAAAAAGGTGAACTATAAACAAATTTCCCTCATGAAAATGGATACAAAAATCCTCAAGAAGATATCAGTCAACCGCATCCAACAATACATTAAAAAAATTATTCACCACAACAAAGTCCGATTTATACCTGGGATGCAGGGCTGTTTCAATATCTGCAAAACAATCACTGCATTCATCACATCAATAAAAGAAAAGGCAAGAACCATATGATCCTCTCAATAGATGCAGGGAAAGGATTTGACAAAATGCAGCATCCTTTCTTGATACAAACCCTCAAGAAGGTAGGGATAGAAGGATCATACCTCAGGATCATAAAAGCCATATATGAAAGATGCAAAACTAATATCATCCTCAAGGGAGAAAATTGAGCCCTTTCCCCCTCAGGTCAGGAACAAGACAGGGATGTCCACTCTTGCCACTGTTATTCAACACAGTATTGAAAGTCTTAACCTCCGCAATCAGACAACACAAAGAAATAAAAGGCATCCTGATTTCAGATCCCAATGGAACAGAATAGAGAACCCAGAAATGGACCCACAAACATATGGCAAACTTTGACGTATTTGACATCTTTGACAATGCAGGAAAGAATACCCAAGGGAATAAAGACAGTCTCTTCAGCAAATGGTGCTGGGAAAACTGGACAGCGACATGCAGAAGAATAAACCTTGGCCACTTTTTTACACCATACACAAAAATAAATCTAACTGGATGAAAGACCTCAATATAAGACAGGAAGCCATCAAAATCCTCGAGGAAAAGCAGGCAAAAACCTCTTTGTTCTTGGCTTCAGTAACTTCTTATTCAACAACTCTCCAGTGGCAAGGAAAATAAAGGCAAAAGTGACCTGATGGGACCTCATCAAAAAAGAAAAAAAAAAACCAACTTCTGAACAGTGAAGGAAACAACCAACAAAACCAAAAGGTAACCAACGGAATGAGAAAAGATATTTGAAAATGACATATTAGATAAAGGGTTAGTATCAAAAATGTATAAATATGTTATCAAACTCAACACCTAATAAACAAATAATCCAGTGAAGAAATGTGCAAAAGACATGAACAGACACTTCTCCAAAGAAGACATCCAGATGGCCAACTGACACATGAAAAAATGCTCAACTTCACTCATCATCAGGGAAATACAAATCAAAACCACAATAAGATACCATCTTACACCTGTCAGAATGGCTAACATGAACAACTCAGGCAAAAACAGATGTTGGTGAGGATGTGGAGAAAGATCTCTTTTGCATTGCTTGTGGGAATGCAAGCTGGTGCAGCCACGCTGGAAACAGTATGGAGGTTCCTCAAAAAATTAAAAATAGAGCTACCCTACGACCCAGCAATTGCACTACTAAGTATTTATCTAAGGGATACAGGTATGCTGTTTCAAAATGGCACATGTACCCCAATGTTTTTAGCAACACTATCAACAATATGCAAAGTATCGAAATAGCTCAAATGTCCATTGATGGATGAATGGACAAAGATGTGATACACAAACACACACACACACACACACACACACACACACACACACACACACACAATGGAGTATTACTTGCCAATCAAAAAGAATGAAATCTTGCCATTTGCAACTACATAGATGGAACTGGAGGGTATTATGCTAAGTGAAATTAGTCAGAGAAAGACAAAAATCATATGCCTTCACTCATATGAGGACTTTAAGGCACAGAACAGATGAACATAAGGGAAGGAAAGCAAAAATATAAAAACAGGGAGAGGGACAAAATATAAGAAACTCTTAAATATGGAGAGCAAACAAAGGGTTTCTGGAGGAGTTATAGGAAGGGGGATGGGCTTAATGGGTAAGAGGCATTAAGGAATCTGCCTCTTAAATCATTGTTGCACTATATGCTAACTAATTTGGATGTAAATTCAAAAAAGAAAATAAAATAAAAAATCCAGAGGCATAACTGGCTTTGCTAATACATAGAAACAAACATAGAGATTTAGGCAAAATGTGGAGACAGATAAATATGTCCTGAATAAAGGAACAGGGAAAAACCATGTCAAAGAGATAATTGAAATGGATATAAGCATATGTTTGATAAAGAATTCAAAGTAATGGCTATAACGATATCCACTGTACTTAAGAAAAGAGTGGGTGATCTCTTTGAGACCTTCAATAAATATATAGAAAATATAGAAAAGAAAAAAATCAGAGATGAATAAGTCAATAGCTGAAATTTAATATGCACTAGGGGAAATCAAGGGCAGGTTAGAGGATGCAGAAGAAGGAATCAGTGGTCTAGAAGACAGAGTAATGGAAACCAAACAAGCTTAATAACAAAAAGAAAAAGGAAAAATAAAAATAATAACAGATTAAGGGAATTCAGTTACATCATCAGGTGTAATAATATTAACATTATAGGGATTTCAGAAGGAGAGGGCAGAAAAAGGGAGAAATTTTTACTGAAGAAATAATAGCTGAAAAATTCTCTTTCATGGGGAGGAAAACAGAAATCCAGATCCAGGAGTCATAAAAAGCCCCCACAAAATCAACCGAAAGAGGTACACATAACAATTAAAATGGCAAAGAGTAGCGATAAAGAGAGAATTTTAATAGCAACAAGAGAAAGAAAAATGACACATACAAAGGAAACCACATAAGGCTATCAGCTGATTTTTCTGCAGAAACTTTTCTGGTTAAAAAGGAGTGGGATGATATATTTAAAGTACTGAAAGGAAAAAAAAATCTGAAATCAAGTAAACTCTACCCAGCAAAGCTATCATGCAAAACAAGAGATGAAATAAATAATTTCTCAGACAAAGAATAGTTAAAGGGATCTACCACTACTAAATCAACCTTAACAATAAACATTGATGGGAATACTTTGACTTGAAAGGAAATACTATAATCATCAGTATGAAAATTATTAAAGTAAAACATTTTCCTTAAATACAAATATAATAAAAGTATTAGGTTGATCACTTGCAAACCTGTATAGAGATAAAAGTACAAAAGCAGTAAAATCAATTATATGTGTAAAAGTCAAGGTATTCACAAAATAAAATATGCAAAATATGACATCATATACGTCAAACATAGGAGGAGTAAAAATTTAGTGTTTTTAAAATAGGCTCCAACTTAATTGGCCATCAATTTAATATAGACTACTATATTCATAAGACATTTAGCATAATGGTAAGCACAAATCAAGAACATGTAATAGATATGCAAAAAAGAAAAATAATCCAAGCATATCCTTAAAAAAGGTTATCAAATAACAAGGGAAAGAGCAATAGAAGAAAGGAACAGAAGAACTATGGAAATAACCATAAAACTAGTGTCAAAATTGCAATAAGTACATACCTATCAATAATTACTTTGAATATAAATGGACCTTTTTAATCAAAAGGTATATGGTGACTAAATAAATAAAAACATCAAGACTCATCTATATGATGCATACAAGAGACTCATTTTAGACCTAAAACACCCACTGATTGAAAATGAAAGATGGAAAAATACTATGGAAATGGAAGTGAAAAGAAAGATGAGGTAGCAATATTTATATTAGACAAAATACACTTTAAAACAAAGACTATAAAAACGGACAAAGAACACTACATAATGATAATGGGACCTATCCAAAAGAAGGATATAACAAGTGCAGATATCTATGAACCCAACATGGAACACCTAAATACATAAAGCAACTATTAACAAATATAAAGGAGGAAACTGAAAATAATACAATAATAGTAGGGGACATTAACACCCCAGTTGCATCAATGATAAATCATCCAGCTGGAAAATCAGCAAGGAAGTGATGGCTTTGAATGACACACTGGACCAGAGGGACCTGACAGATATATTCAGAATGTTCCATCCCCAAATACTGGAATATGTATTCTCTTTGAGTGTACATGAAACATCTCCAGAATAGATCACATGTTAGGCCAAAGAACAAAACAAATTAAAAAAGAATGAAATCAAATCACACATCATTTCTGACCACACCAGTATGAAACTAGAAATCAAACAAATAAAAAATATCTGTAAAAACACAAATACATGGAGGGTAAATAACATGCTACTAAACAATGAATGGGTCAACCAAGAAATCAATGAGGAAATTTTTTAAAAATCCATGAAGACAAATGCAAATAAAAACACAATCCAAAATCTTTGAGATTCAGCAAAATGTGTTCTAAGGGGGAAGTATATAGCAATACAGGTCTACCTCAAGAACCAGAAAAATCACCAATGAACACCTAACCTTACACCTAAAGGAGAGAGAAAAGAAGAAAAAACAAAGTGAAAAGCCAATGGAAGCAAGGAAATATTGGAAATATTAAAGACTAGAGCAGAAATTAATGAAATAAATACTAAAACACACACACACACACACACACACACACACGAACAGATCAATTAAACGAGGAGCTAATTCTTAGAAAAGATGAACAAAATTGATTAACCTTCAACTAGACTCATTAAGAGAGAGAGCTAGAGAGACAAAGGGAGAAATATCTCAAATAAACAAAATCCTAAGGGAAAAGAAATAACTACTGATACCACAGAAATACAAAGAATTTTGAGAATATTATGAACAAAGTATATGCCAACAAATTGGACAACCTAGAAGAAATGGATAATTCCCAGAAACATATAACCTTCAAAAACTGAATCAGGAAGAAATAGAAAATTTGAACAGACTGATTACAGGCAATAAAATTGAATAAGTAATCAAAATGCTTCCCTCCAAAAAAGTCCAGGACTAGATAGATTTAGAAATAAATCCTACCAAACATTTAAGAAAGAGTTAATATCTAGCTTTCTCTAGCTATTCTAAAAATATAAGAGAAATTAAATATTCCAAATTTATTGTGTTAGGCTAGAATTACTCTGCTACAAAAAACAGATAAGGGCACTGCAAATAAAGAGAATTACATGTCAATATAGCTGATGAATTTAGGTGCAAAATCCTCAACAAAATATTATCAAATCAATTTGAAAACGCTGAAAACTGTAAAATATTGATGAAAAAAAATGACGATGACACAAACAAATTGACAGACATACCATGCTCCTGGGTTGGAAGAACCAATATTGGTAAAATGCCCATACAACCCAAAGTAATCTACAGATTCAATGCAATCCCTGTCAAAATACCAACAACATTTTTTCACAGAATGAGTACAAATAATGTTAACATTTGTATGGAGCCACAAAAGACCCCAAGTAGACAAAGCAATTTTGAGAAAGAAGCACAAAGCTGGAGGTATCATGATCCCAGATTTCAATATATACTGCAAGTCTGTAGTAATCAAAACAATATTCTACTGGCACAAAAATAGACACATAGATCAATAGAACATAATAGAAAACACAGAAATAAACTCACAATTATATGGTCAATTGATCTTTAACAAAGCAAGAAAGAATACCCAATGGTAACATGACAGTCTCTTCAACAAGTGGTGTTGGGGAAACTGGACAGCTGCTTTCAAAAGAATGAACATTGACCACTTTCTTACATGATACACAAAAATAAACTCAAAATGGATTAAAGACTTAAATGTGAGACCTGAAACCATAACATTCATAGAAAAAATGTAACAAGTAATTTCTTTGACATGGGTCAGAGAAACATTTTTAATAGATATGACTCCTCTGGTAAAGGAATAAAAAACAAAATTAAACTATTGGGACTGCAACAAAATAAAAAAGTTTTTGTACAGCAAAGGAAACCATCAAAACTAAAAGGCAGCCTACTGAATGGGAGAAGACATTTGCAAACGATATACCCTAAGAGGAGTTAATATCCAAAAACACATAAAGAACTTATATGATTCAACTCCAGAAACACCCCAAAATAATCCAATTAAGAATGGGCAGGAGTTCTGAATATTTTTTTTCCAAAGAAGACATGCAGATGACCAACAAACACATGAAAGATGATCAACATCACTAATTATCAGGGAAGTGCAAATTCATACCACAATGAGATACCACTTTATATCTTCAGAATGATTAAAAAAAAACACACAAATAAGTATTGGTCAGTATGTGGAGAAAAATCTGCCCTTGTGCATTTGTTGGTGAGAATGAAAATTGGTACAGCCACTGTCAATAAAATATTAAGGCTTCTCAAAAAGTTAAAAATAGAGTTACCATATTATCTAGTAATTCCACTACTGGGTATTTACCAGGGAAAACACTAATTAAAAAAGTTTTATGTATCCCTTTGTTTATTGAAACATTATTTATAACAGCTAAAATGTGGAAGCAAAATGTGGAAGTGTCTATCTATACAAGAATGGATAAAAAAAGATGTGGCATACATCCCCCCAACACACACACTGAAATATTACTCAGACATACACAAGAAAAGATGTTCATCATCACTTACTATGAGGGAAATGCAAATCCAAACTACAATGAGATATCACCTCACACCTGTCATAATGGCTCAAATCAACAACCCAAGAAACAACAGGTGCTGACTATTGTGAAGAAAGGGGAACCCTCCTGCACTGTTGATGGGAATGCAAACAGGTGTAGCCTCTCTAGAAAGTTAGTATGAAGGCTCTTCAAAAAGTTAAAAATAGAACTAACCTACAATCCAGGAACTGCACTACTGGGTATTTACCCAAAGAATACAAGAACACTAATTCAAAGGGATACATGCATCCTGATGTTCACAGTAACATTATATACAATAGTCAAGATATGGAAGCAGTTTAAGGGTCCATTAATTGATGAATGCATAAATATGTGGTATATATACATGTATACAATGGAATATTATTCTGCCACAAAAATAATAAAATATTGACATTTTCAATGACATGGATGGAGCCAGAGAGTATAATGCTAAGTGAAACAAGTTAGTCAGAAAAAGACAAATAGTATACGATTTCATTCATGTGTGGAATTCAAGAAACAAAATAAATGAACAGAGGGAAAATAAAATATATAGAGAGAAACAGACTATTAATTATAGAGAATATACTGATGTTTAACAGGGAGGAGGTGGGTTAAACAGGTAATGAAGATGAATGAGTGCACTTGTGAGGAGCACTGGGTGATGTACACTATATTGTACACCTGAAAACAATATAACACTGTAGGTTAACTAACTGGAATTAAAAAAAGAAAACTTAAAAAAGTAAAAAAAAAGTTTATAAAAAAATTAACCTTATTTAGTATTTTTTAGTCAATTGAAAATTTTAATTGAAAACAAGCAATAATATCTTGCTGTATGCAACAACATGGATGGATCTAGAAAGCATAATGCTAAGTGAAATAAGTCAGTCGAAGAATGATAAATACCATATGGTTTTGCTCATATGTAGAAAGTAAGAAAAGTAACAAATGAAGAAACACAGAAAAAAGGACAAACCAGAAAAAAGACTCTTAAATACAGAGAAAAACTAGTAGTTGCCAGAAGGAAGGTGGGAGAGAATATGAGTGAAATAAAGGGGATGAACAGTACTTTTATCTTGATGAGCATTGACAACTAGCATTATTGAATCATTACATTGTACACCTGAACTAATGTAACACTGTGTGCTAATTGTACTTGAATTTAAAAAAAAAATGAAAGAAAGTGGGAAAAAGGGATTAACAGATATTTCAATGTTGAGGACATACAAAAAACAATACTTAATCACTTTATCTTATAACTGTGTTTTTCTAAGCACAGTGTAACGGGACAATGGACCATGTTTGTGAGCAAAATAAATATGCATGATATGTGTGTCTTCTGTGTCTTGCCCCTCTTTTTGCATATAGCTTGGTGATGGCTCATGAATATAGAATTCTGGTGGACCTACACTGTGTGGGAAATCAAAAAGATTCAAAGCAAGTTCAAGGTAAGTGAGTTCTATCAGTATGAAAGAGTAAGCCTAGCCATTGATAGTCTGTGAGGGCCACACTTTACTTTCACACCAGAACTTCCTGCAAACACAGAAATAAGGCAATGATAAGAACAACAAAGGAAACTAATATTCTTTCTTACTCATTTGGTTACTTGTATTAGTTTCTCAAGAAGTAAAATCAAATCAATTGAATTAGTTTTGTACAGTATTACCACTGCTGTGGTAGAACAAAATACATATGTCTGTATGAACAATAAAATAAGAATTGAGTAATGCATGTGATTTTGCATATGATTTATATTTACATTTAAAATTCAATTACACACTACTAAATTAATGGTAAAATTCATGCTAATTATTTAGATTTTAATTTTTTTGTTACGCATAACAACAATAGGAAATGAAAAATACCATGACAAGTCCAGAGAAAGACTTTTCTTTTTATGTTTTAGGACAAATTTTCCTTTCTTACTGATCCTTGCAAATTATGTAGCCAGAGAAAATGCTCTTTGTTTTGTGGTTACATAGTTAAAACTACTATTTGATTAATCTGCCCTTTATATTTACAGGCAACTCAAATTTTTTTTCTTAGAAAGAAAGCCTAATTATCTAATTCTAAGTATCTTACAGTATGTCTTCCAGCTTTCTCCCATACTGAAGTGATATTTGAAGCTGGATCTGATCTTTTCCCGTCATTTCAACTCTGACCTGCCCCATATAAGGTAGCTCATGGCAATCATTTCTGCAGACAGTAGTGAGTACAAACTTAAATAGTTAATAGTACAAATTTTGCAATCAACTGGATCTGGAATTTAATTGTCACCACTCCCCATTTATTGGAACATCCTGAGAAAATCACCTACCCTTTAAACCTATTAAGCCCCACACTCAGAGATTATTATTCAATTAGTCTGGTATAGGGGACTAGAAATCTGACTTTGTAACTATTCCATGTGACTCTGATGTGTTAGTCCATATACTAATGTTTGGGAATCCCTGGATTCGATCATTTTTATGAATTATACAGGATTCTTAAGTCACTGCATGTGCCTTAGAATAATATATTTTTTATCCTCTTAAACAGAAGTCAAATGCTTTATTATAAAATAATCCTCAATAGAATCCTGTGCAGGAAGAAGCAAGTCTTTCTTACACTGACTCAAAAGCCAAAACAATGATCTTATTATAAGGTTACAGAATTTTCCAGTGGTAGCAAGTAATACTACGTAGTTTTGGTACACAGCCCTACACACACATGCACACATGCAAAAAATGAGTATATGACATAAGGAAATGACTGATTATATACTTTTAAGTTAGTGGGGGTTAAGGATAGTGTAAGTCTCTAAGGAATTTGAAAGCAAGGCTTTCAGGACCTTGAGGGGCTAGCTACTGTTAAGATAAGGTTACTTTTAGTCTTTAACAAAACAAAAACATCAAGAAAGTAAGGCAGCCATGAGTTGCTTGAGGAAGGTCACACTCTGAGTGTTTCAGGTGTCTATCAGTGGGCCACAACCTGTAAAGAGATTTAATTTACATTACCTTTCTCTTGCTTTTGTTTCTCTCATCAAGTTACACTTTAAAATGGAAAAACATTCTAATAAAATTAATCAAATTTTCATTCCTCTGGAAAATCAGCCTTACAAGGAGCAAAAGAGGCTTTGGGAGTGGGGATGGAGGGAAAGAATGAAGTATATTTTTGAAACAGGGCTGAGTTGTATGTGGGTAAAAGAAGATATTAGGGTAAATTGGTGTTGATGAGGAAAGAATTCAAATAGCCAAAGAATAATCTGAGGATAACTGAAGTGAGAAAGGGACACAGAAATTAAAGTGGTGCTGTCCCACTGTAATTTTAGCAAAAATCCTTGCAACAGGAAGCTTGTGAGTGCCCTTTCTCGTGCTTCTTCCATGACTTACCGCTACCTAGTTGTGATTACTGCACTATTTAAAGAACATTAAAAGAATAGAGTACTTAGTTGTGCCTGTTACCACTCTCTAATATTTCTATGTTTATTATTTTTCCCAAACAGTTTATTATTGATGATTAATACTTAGTTCATTCTTTCTAATTGAAACTGGTGTCAGAGGGGTGGTAAGGTTGAGTTTTAGTATTAAATTATTTTTCTAATTCGTCCTGTTTGCTGCTCTGTTGGTTTCCCAGTTATTTCATATCTCCTGAGGCTCTACCTTCTATGGTGGAGGTATCAGAGCAGCTCAAAAATTAGTAGTCCAGCATCTGAAGTAAGTAGAAATCCATGGCCTTGTTGCATGACTACACATTTCCTGTATTGAAGAGCAAGAAGATGATATAATGTATGTTTTCCCATGATATACTTCTGTCTCAAACACAAATGGCTTGGTTAGATACATAAAAGGGAGCTGCCATTTGGATATTGCCTCTTTTTCTTTTTTCTTTTTTTTAGTTTTCTTTTATTTTTTTTTAATTTATTGTCAAATTCCATACAACACTCAGTGCTCATCCCAAAAGGTGCCCTCCTCAATACCCATCACCCACCCTCCCCTCCCTCCCACCCCCCATCAACCCTCAGTTTTTTCTCAGTTTTTAAGAGTCTTTTATTAAGTCTTTTACTGCCTCTTTTTCATGTCCTATTTTATACCAAAAACATTTTTCTTTTCTTTTTTTGATTTTAGAAACAGAGAGAGTGTGAGCAGGAGAAAAAGGCAGAGGGAGAGAGAGAATCTTAAGCAAACTCCATGATGAGCCTGGGGCAGGGCTTGATCCCATGACCCTGGGGTCCCATGACCTGACCTAAAATCAAGAGTTGGATGCTCACCCCACTGAGCCACCCAGGCAAACCTCTACCAAAAACTTTTTAATTATATTTTTCTTTCTCATAATGTAATTATAACCCTTATCTTTAAAATATCATATGATAGTAAGTCATTATGGCAGTATTTTTAAGAAAACAATTCAGAACCACTGATGCTAACCTCTGTCCAAGTTTATAATGAAGAAGCTATAATGGGGGTAGAAAGAAATGTCCTATCTTATAAATTGATAGACTGGGTCTCAGATTTCCTAAGGACAAATGTAAAAGCTAAATATATGAAGTGGACATTTTTGGAATTTTGTATTAATGTAATGATTTAAAGGAATTTTTTAAAAGTTTTTAATTTAAATTCCAGTTAGATAACATACTGTGTAATATTAGTTTCAGGTGTAGAATTTAGTAATTTAACACTTGCATACAAGAGGAATTCATGATTTCTTGAATTATTTTGTTTTTTCTCTGAGAGACTTGTGGTCATAAAAACCTGAAGGACTTTGAAATGTGATATAGTAATATGAGCACATGATTTTCTTTATGGGCTTTAAAGATTTGAAGAGGAGGGACAGATAACTCTGGAAAGTCATAGTATATTTATATCTTAGAGATAGGGAAAATGAGTAAAGCTAGTATTTGGTTTCAGCTTTGTGTCCATATCTCCATTACTACTTTTTCACCTACACCACTTTCCTGGACACAAGTAAAGAAAAGGAGATGCAAGGTAATTTATGGGTGCCTGACATTATTTTAGGGTCTTTACTAATGTTTGGTCATTTAGCTACTTTTTCCTCCCTGCCAGATTCTTTCACAGATATGTGGCCTGTGTTGCAAAGTCAGGAAAATTTTTAAATATTTTTTGAGGGGCGCCTGGGTGGCTCACTCAGTTAAACGTCTGACTTCAGCCCAGGTCATGATCTCACAGTTTGTGGGTTAGAGCCCCACATGGGGCTCTGCGCTGATAGCTCAGAGCCTGGAGCCTGCTTCAGATTCTGTGTCTCCCTCTCTCCCTGCCCCTCCCTCACTCATTTATTCTCTCTCTCTCTCTGTATGTCTCTCTGTCTCTATATCTCAAAAATAAATAAACATTTAAAAAATATTGTTTTAAGTGACAAGTTGGGAGTGATGATTTTCTCTTGTATTATTTTCTTGAGGGTCGGGAATAATTGGTTTCATTATAAAATGTACTGCACAGGAAAAAAAATTGTCTTCCTCATTTGCCTTTCTTTCTTTCTCATTTGCCTTCTTTCTTTCCTCTCTTTCTATTGTTCCTTATTTTTTCATTTTCCTGAAGTTCCTTCTATATGACACCAACATATGACAATCACAAAGGAAAATAGGTAAGAAACAGAAAGTGGCTTTACATTAACTGTGTTCCTCTTAAACATTATGCCCTATTTTTCTATAAGACTGTCATTTCTAATCATTTAGTCCATTTTTCTTCATTTTTGTATTTTTCTTGATATAACTTTGTCAACTACAATATTATTAGAGGCAGGCAGGGGATGGAATGTGATACTGAAAAGTTTCAGATTTCTAGTGTGGGGAAAAGACACCTTGAAAATTTCCCCCTTTACTTGGCAGGAAGAAGGATTTAGAAACTTCTGTCATTGTGGTTTTCCATTTTAAATAGACTTTCTAGCTTCTCTCTCATTTAAATTCTCTTCTTGATACTTATTTCCAAACTATCTTTTTTCCCCATACTGTGTTGTTTATTTCCATTGTAATGATAAAAAGAGGGAGGAAAACAAGGATTCTCCCTCTTAGTTATTACTCCCTTGGCTTCCAGATGCCTTGGTTTTCAGAGGAATATGTAATCCATCTTTCTCCTTGATGTAGATCTGAGTAAGATGATAATAACTGGCAATTTCTTTTTTTTTTTTTTTTTTTTTTTTTAATTTTTTTTTTAATGTTTATTTTTGAGACAGAGAGAGACAGAGCATGAATGGGGGAGGGGCAGAGAGAGAGGGAGACACAGAATCGGAAGCAGGCTCCAGGCTCTGAGCCATCAGCCCAGAGCCTGACGCGGGGCTCGAACTCACGGACAGCGAGATCGTGACCTGAGCTGAAGTCGGAAGCTCAACCGACTAAGCCACCCAGGCGCCCCATAACTGGCAATTTCTCACCAGAAATTTTTCTCTGAGGAAAAAAAAAACTAATTCATATTAAAAGGCATCTTAATTTTTTTCCAAATGTGTGCTTTTTGTATAATTTGATATGAAAATATGATCTCTTTCTTAGTCTTCAGAAAACTGTCTTTTTGCAAATGAGTAGCATGAACTTTTCATGATGATTTTGCCAGGGTCTCCATTATAGATTTTGGATACTAATCCTTTTTCAGATATGTTGTTTGCAAACATCATTTCCCATTCCATAGGATGCCTTTTGCTTTTGTTGATTATTTCCTTCACTGTGCAGAAGCTTTTTATCTTGATAAAATCCCAATAGCTCATGTTTGCTTTTGCTTCCCTTTCCTTTGATGATGTGTCTACTAAGAAGTTGCTCTGGCCAAGGTCAAAGAAGTTACTGTTTGTTTTCTCCTTTAGGATTTTGGTGGTTTCCCACCTTGAATTTAGGTCTTTAATCAATTTTGAATTTATTTTTGTGTATGGTGTAAGAAAGTGGTCCATCTTCATTTTGCTGTATGTCACCTTGCAGTTTTCCCAACCCAATTTGATGAGGAGACTGTCTTTTTTTTCTTGGATATTTTTTCCTCCTATCTATATGGAAGATTAGTTGGTCATATAGTTGTGGGTCTATTTCTGTGTTCTCTATTCTGTTCCACTGATCTATGTGTCTGTATTTGTGCCAGTGCCATACTGTGTTGATGAGTACACCTTTGTAATGTAGTGTGAAATTCAGAATCATGATGCTTCCAGTTTTGTTTTTCTATTTCAAAATTGCTTTGGTTATGTGGGGTCTTTTGTGGTTCTATAAAAAATTTTAGGATTGTTAGTTCTAGCTCTGCAAAAAGTTCTGGCGGTATTTTGATTGAGATTGCGTTAAATGTGTAGACTTCTTGGGGTAATATAGACATTTGAACAATTTTTGCAATCCATGAGCATGGAATACTTTTCCATTTCTTTGTGTGCTCTTCAATTTCTTTCATAAGTCTTTTAGTTTTCAGAGTACACATATTTTACCACTTTAGTTAGGTTTATTACTATGTATCTTATTTTTTTTGGTACAATTGCAAATGGGATTGATTTCTTGATTTCTTTTTCTGCTGCTTCATTATTGGGATATAGAAATGCAACAGATTTCTGTACATTGATTTTAATCCTGTGGCTTTGCACAACTCATGTATTAGTTCTAGCAATTTTTTGGTGGAGTCTTTCAGGTTTTCTACATAGAGTATCATGTCATCTGCAAATAATGAAAGTTTGAATTCTTCCTTCCTAATTTAGATGCCTTTCATTTCTTTTTGTTGTCTGATAGCTGAGGCAAGACTTCCAATACTATGTTAAATAGTAACGATGAGAGTGGACAACTTTGTCTTGTTCCTGACCTTATGGGAAAAGCTCTCACTTTTCCCCATTGAGGATATTAGGTGTGAGATTTTTGTATATGGATGAGGTATGTTCCATATATCCCTACTTTGTTGAGGGTTTTATCAAGAATGGATGCTATATTTTGTCACATGCTTTTACTGCATTTGTTGAAAGAATTATATGGTTCTTATCATTTCTTTTATTAATGTGGTATATCACGTGGTTTGATTTGTGAATATTCCCGTGGTTCAGGGTTAAATTCCATTTGATCATGGTGAATAATTATTTTAATGTAATGTTGAATTTGATTTGCTAGAATTTAATTGAGAACTTCTGCATTCATTTCCATCAGGGGTATTTGCAAGTAATTCTCCTTTTTAGTGGGGTCTAGTTTTTGAATTAAGGTAATGGTGGCTTCATAGAATGAGTTTGGAAGTTTTCTTTCCATTTCTATTTTTTGGAACAGTTTGAGAAGAACAGGTATAAACTCTTCTTTAAATGTTTGGTAGAATTCCACTGGGAAGTCATTTGGCCCAGGACTCTTGTTTGTTGGGTGATTTTTTATTACTGATTCAATTTCCTTGCTGGTTATGGGCCTATTCAAATTTTCTATTTCTTCCTGTTTCAGTTTTGGTAGTTTGTATGTTTCTAGGAATTTGCCCATTTCTTCCAGATTGCCCAGTTACTTGGTAAGAATAATTTTTTTAATAATTTTTTTTTATATTTTTTTCTTATAATTTTTTTTTGTATTTTTGTGGTGTTGCTTGTGATGTCTTCCCTTTCATTCATGATTTTATCTATTTGGGTACATTCTCTTTTCTTTTTGGCATGTCTAGCTAGAGGTCTATCAATTTTGTTAATTCTTTGAAAGAACAAGATCTCAGTTTCATTGATCTGTTCTACTGTTTTGTTTTTAATATATATAATTTACTTCTCCCCCCAATCTTTATTAGTTTCCTTCTTCTGCTGGCTTTACACTTTTTTTGCTGTTCCTTCCTAGCTCCACCTGTGTAAGGTTAGGTTGTGTATCTGGGAATTGCAATATATTCCTTTCCTAGGACTGCCTTTGCTGCATCCCAAAGGGTTTTGACTGTGGGTTTTAATTTTCATTTGCTTCCAAGTACTTTTTTTTTTAAATGTCTTCTTTAATTTCATGACTAATCATTCATTCTTTAGTAGGATGTTCTTTAACGTCCACTATACAGGGACTTTCCAAATTTTTTTCTTGTGGTTGAATTCAAGTTTCATAATGCTGTGATCCAAAATTATGCACCATATGATCTCAATCTTTTTGTATTTGTTGAGTGCCTATTTGTGACCCAGTATGTGATGTATTCTGGAGAATGTTCCGTGTGCATTCCAAAAAAAAGTGTAGTCTGCTGCTTTAGGATGAAATGTTCTTTATATATCTGTTAAGTCCATCCAGTCCAGTGTGTCGTTCAAAGCTGTTATTTCTTTGTTGATTTTCTGCTTAGATGATCTCCCCCTTGCTGTAAGTGGGGTGTTAAATCACCTACTATTATTGTATCATTATCAATGAGTTTCTTTATGTTTGTTATTAATTGATTTATATATTTGTGTGCTCCCAAGTTGGAAGCATGAATATTAAAAATTGTTATATCTTCTTGCTGTATAGACCTTTAATTATGGCATAATGCCCTTCTTCACCTCTTGTTACATCCTTTGTTTTAAAATCTAGTTTGTTTAGGTATGGCTACTCTTGCTTTCTTTTGTTGTCCACTAGCATGATAAATGGTTCTCCATACCCTCACTTTCAATTGGCATGTGTCCTTAGGTCTAAAATGAGTCTCTTGTAGGCAGCATATAGATGGATCTTGTTGTTATTGTTGCTGTTGTTGTTGTTTTTATCCATTCTGATACCCTCTGTCTTTTGATTGGAGCATTTACTTCATTTATATTCAGAGTGATTATTGAAAGATATGAGTTTGGGGGTGCCTAGGTGGTTCAGTCGGTTAAGTGTTCAACTCTTGATTTCAGCTCAGGTCATTTCATGGTTTTAGTTTGAACCCCAAATCAGGATCTTTGACTTTTCTCTCCTTCTGTCTCTTCCCTCTCCCACTTGTGTTCTCTTCCTTTCTTTATCTCTCCATCTCTCTCTCTCTGTCTCTGTCTCTCCCTTGCAAAATAAATAAACTTAAAGATAAGAAAGATATTTATTTAGTGCCATTGCTGGTAGAGTTGGTGTTTCTGGTGATGCTCTCTGATCTTTTCTAAGAGGTTGCTTTCCCCCCCTCCCCACTTATGGAGCCTCTTAAAATTTCTCTCAGTGCTGGTTTAGTGGTAAAGAACTCCTTTAGTTTTTGTTTGGGAAACTCTTTATCTCTCCTTCTATTGTGAATGACAGTCTTTCTGGATAAAGAATTCTTGGCTGCATGTCTTCCCCATTCAGTTCATTGAATATATCTTGCCACTCCTTTCTGGGCTGTCATGTTTCTGTGGACAGATCTGCTGTGAACCCAATCTTCTTCCCCTGTAAGTTAAAGACTTTTTCCTTTGCTGCTTTTGGATTCTTTTCTTGTCTGTGTATTTTGTAAATTGGACTGTGATATGCCTTGGCAATGGTTAGTTTTTGTTGAATTTAATAAGGGTTCTCTGTGCTTCTTGGATTTTGATGTCAGGTCCTTCCCCTGATCAGGGAAGTTTTGAGAAAGAATTTGTTTGAATAAACCTTCTGCCCCCTTTTCTATCTCTTCATCTTCTGGGACTTCTATGATATGAATGTTATTATATCTTAATCAGTTGCTGAGTTCCCTAAGTCTGCCTTCATGATCCATGATTTTTGTTCCCTTCTTCTTTTCAGTTTAATTATTTTCCATACTTTTATCTCCTATATTCCTAATTTGCTCCTCTGACTTGTCCACCCTCACTGTCATGGCATCCATTAGGGTTTGTTTCTCAGTGATAGCATTTTTCATTTAAGCCTGACTAGATTTTAGTTCTTTTATCTCTACAGAAAAGTATTCTATGGTATCTTCTATGCTTTTTTCAAACCAAGCTAGTATCCTTATCATCATGGTTTTAAATTCTAGTTCAGACATCTACTTATATCCATCTTGATTAAATTCCTGGCTGTGAGTTCTACTTCATGTTATTTTTTTTTTGGAGGGGAATATTTGTCTTGTCATTTTATCCAGAAAAGAAAAGAAGAAAAAACAAAAAAACATAAAACAAAAATACAAACAAACCAAAAATTAAAAAAAAACAAAAAACATTTAAAAATATAAATAAAATAATAATAATAAATAAAGGAATAGAGGGATGTCTGGGTGGCTCAGTCAGTTGAGCATCCTACTCGATTTTGGCTCACGTCATGATTTCAAGGTCAGGAGATGGAGCCTTATGTCAGGCTTTGCATTGAGCACGGAGCCTGCTTGGGATTATCTCACCCTCTCTCTCTGCCCTTCCCCTGCTTGCTCGCTCTCTCTCAAAAAAAGAAAGAAAGAAAGAAATTGAAAAAATAAGAAAATAATTTTTAAAAATGAAAAAAAAATAAGAATAAAAGTAAACAGGAAGCTAGATCCATTTTCCCCTAGAGCTGAAGCTTTGTAGCACTTTTTAGTCAGTAGACTTGGTGTGAGCTAGGATTTTCTGCCAGTCTTCTGGGGAACAGGACTGCTGCATTGATTATTAGGGTGACTTGTTGCAGTGGAAATGTGCCTCAAGGGCACAGGGTGATGGGGCTTGGGGTAAATGGCTCTGGCTTCCACTAGTTGGTGCTGTTTTACTCTCTGAAAACATTCAGCACTGTTGAGCAGGATGAATATGGCAGAGACCTAATCTCTAGCCCTGGAACTGAAAGGTCACACTCTTCAGGGAACCCTCACTCTTCTCCCACACTCTTCAGGGAACCCTCATAAAACAGCAATCAATCACCCCTCTTGTGTCCCTGGTTTCCATCAGAATGCTGCATTCACCCTGCCTGTATCCAGATTTTTTTCTTTTTTTAATCTCAGGCACACAATGCAATTTCAAAACTCCAAATTTTAGGGACTCCTGCAGTGCTGACCTGTTCTGTTCCTCTGGGGAAGGATCTCACTGAGCTTTTGTCAGTTCATTCTAGGAAAGTGGTTGCAGGACCATGCAGCAGTTCAGAGTTTGTGTCAAACCAGAGCAGAAAGCTCCTTTCTACCCTCAGCCCCTGTAACCCACTGCTATTCCTGGAAACAGTGCAGCACATTGGCACCACCTGTCCTTACAACCCAGGAGATCCTCAGACCACACTGTAACTCCTGGGATTCCTCCCCACATTGCCACCTGAGCACCTTTAAGCCAGGCATATATTCCACTGCAGGGGACTTCTAAAAGTTCAGATTTTTCACTTCATTGTTTATAATATCTGTAGTAGCCTCCACTACCCACTACCCTACCCACTGCCTTTCCCGCAGCTTTGTCTCCCACAAATCAATCCTAAGCACCTCCTACCTTCCAGAAGGTAGTTGTTTCTTGACTGTAGACTTGCAGTTTTTATTCAATCAGAACTCTGATTGATTTATTGGGTGTTTAGAATGATTTGATAACTACCTAGCTGTGTTTGAGGGGTGAGACAAGCTTAACATGTCCTTACTCCTCTGCCATCTTAATGCCCTCTGCAAACTACAATTATTTATAAACTCTTCTTTGCATAGAGTTCCAAAGTTTATATACAAATGCCCAGCTATTTCTACATTTCTTCCCTTTTCCCCAAGTTAAAAACAAACAAACGTTATTGAAATTCTTTTTTTTAACATATTCAAAACTACTTTAATGCAAACCCAGTATAAACTGACAAAGGCCATTACGATGTTGTTTTGACCACTACAGCTTTGTGATATAACTTGAAGTCCAGAATTATGATACTTCTAGCTTTGGTTTTCTTTCTTGAGGTTGCTTTGGCTACTTGGTGTCTTTTGTGGTTACATACAAATTTTATAATTGTATGTTTTAGCTCTGTGAAAAATTCTCTTGGTATTTTGATTGGGATTGCATTGAATGTGTAGATTGACTTGGGAAGTATAAACATTTTAACAATATTTGTTCTTCCAATCCATGAGCATGGAAGTCCTTCCATTTGTGTTATCTTCAATTTCTTTCATCAGTGTTTTGTAATTTTCAGGGTACAGTTTTTTCACTTTTTGGTTACTTTTATTCTTAGATATATTCTTTTTTAATGTTTATTTATTTTTGACAGAGAGAGAGAGAGAGAGAGAGAGAGAGCATGAGCGGGGGAGGGGCAGAGAGAGACGGAGACACAGAATCCGAAGCAGCCTCCAGGTTCTGAGTTTTCAGCACAGAGCCCGATGGCGTGGGGCTAAAACCCACAGACTGCGAGACCTGAGCCGAAGTTGGATGCTCAACCGACTGAGCTACCCAGGCGCCTCTAGTATCCAATAGGAAAAAGAAAGCAAGTGGTGTTGAGAAAACTGGATAGCAACATGAAGAAAAATGAAAATGGACCAATTTCTTACACAATGCCCAAAAATAAATTCAAAATGGTTGAAAGACCTAAATGTGAGACAGACCTAAATGTGAGACTTTCATTTAGGTGAAAGACCTAAATGTGAACCCAGAAAATAACCTCTTTGACATGGTCCATAGCATCTTCTTTCTAGATATGTCTCCAAAGGCAAGTGAAACAAAACAAAAATAATCTGTTGGGTCTTTATCAAAATAAAAAGCTTTGAACAGTGAAGGAAACAATGAACAAAACTAAAGCTAGTCTACCAAATGGGAGAAGATGTTTGCAAATGACATATCTGGTAAAGGATTACTATCCAAAATATATGAAGATTTTATAAAACTAAACACCTAAAAAACAAATAATGCAATTACAAAATGGGCAGAAGACATGAATAGATATTTTTCCAAAGCAGACATCCAAATGGCCAAAGGATACATGAAAAGATGCTGAACATCAAACATCTTTGGAAAAATGCAAATAAAAGGTACAATGAGATATCACCTCATGCCTGTCAGAATGGCAAAAATGAAAAACACAAGAAACAACAGGTATTGGTGGAGACGTGGAGAAAGGGGACCCTCTTGCACGTTTGGTGGTAATGCAAACTGATGCAGCTCCTCTGGAAAGCGATATGGAGGTTCATCATAAAGTTAAAAATAGAAGTACATAAGATCCAGCAAGAGAGAAACAGTGACAGAGACAGACTGTGAGTGGGGAGAGGGACACAGAGAGAGGGAGGCACAGAATCTGAAGCAGGCTCCAGGCTCTGAGCTGTTGGCACAGAGCCCTACATGGGGCTGAAATCCAGAAGCTGCGAGATCATGACCTGAGCCAAAGTTGGATGCTTAACATACTGAGCCACCCAGGTGCCCCTTAAAAACTTGGCCTTGCTTCTTAATAACAGAAAAATATTTTTTCATCTAAATTAAAACCCTTCAATAGGAGAACATAAAAACAGTTTGGCTGTCTTATACTTAGGTAATGTACAATGCTTGAGTCTAATTTTAATGGCAGGTGAATTGATTAATTTAAAGTGATTTCATACACACACAATGCCCTGAGATAACCATATTAAAATTCTAATTTTATCTTTTAACTGTGTTTTGTTACATGAAGTGCAAAGAGATAGTGGAACATGTGACAAGTTTGGAGCATGGCCTCACATGTAATCTGTTTTCTCACTGCCTCCCCAAGATGAGTTGTTAGTGCTCATAGACCACTGCTTTTCTCCATGCCTGGGAAGGTTTGAGGCCCCTGTGAGTCTTGGACTGAGACATGGTGGTGGCCATCTTTGCCCTGGGCTGACAGTGTTGTGGCTTGGGCAAGATTGAGCCTTTTGCCCATCCACCATTCCCAACCCAGGAATAACTCCTAGTGTTCAGTCATTTTTGGGAGGTCCTTCATCCAATTTGGGTGGGGTTTTGGGAAAGATAAATACCTTACTTGACTTCCCACCTCCTTTCAGAAGGCATGACATGTAAATTCAGGGGCTGGTGGGATGGAAAATCAAACAGTCAATGGGTATGCACCAATTAGTGCAGCAGACCTTTGGCTTGTACTTGCCCCACAAGTATTTCCACTCCTGAGGAATTGCAACATCAGAAATCAAACAAAAACACTATTAGAGTTAAAGAAAGATACCGCAAGAGAAAGAAAAAAAGCTTAACATGTTTCCTGCTTTTAGAACAAGGGACCTCACATTTTAATGTTGTACGGGGACATACAAATTAATTTTGTAGTGGGACCCACAAATTATGCAACCAGTCCTGAAGGATAAGTAGTTAAACAACCAATTTTAGGTAGTATTAAAATGGCCCACTGGCAAGCTATGAGCATGTTAATAGAATTTCCTAATTTGAGCATGCTATGGTGGCTCAAACCCTAAAGAGGAGTCAGAAAATCTGGATGCAGGACAATTCTGTCAATCACTTCACTCTGTGATTGTGAAGAAGTCTCATTATTCTCTGACCTTCAAATTATTCATTAGTAAAATAAGATGGTTATTTTTCTGTTTTTTTAAGGCTCTTCCAATGTTAAAATTCTATGCTTCCTGTGAACATTTTGTTAGAAATAGTTTTTTCTATAAAATCCAGAGTACATTATGCTAATTATGTTTTCTAAATCAGTGGTTCTCATCAGGGACAATTTTGCCCCCCAGGGAATATTTGGCAATATCCAGAGACATTTTTGATTGTCACAACTGGTGGGTGTTATTGGAATTTAGTGGATAGAGGCCAAAAGTGCTGCTAAATATTCTACAAAATACAGGGCAATCCCCAAAACAAATAAATTTCAAGCCCAAGATAGTCAGTAGTGACAGGGTTGTGAATTTTGGGTCTATATGAAAGAGATGTTTTCACATCGATTTCTCATTTTTTCTAACCATGGATTAAGTGTTGATAATATTAGAATTAAGAATGACAAAATCAAAACACAGAAGATGTTGACTAAAGTTGCTATTGAATTATGATGTCTGGAAATGGGAACATCTGTCTCCTATAATCTTTCATTTGGCAAGATGGGAAGAGAATGATTACGTGTAGTTATAAGAGTTTCTCTTGCATAAAGTACATAGAAGCATAAAATGTTAGGACTATAACTGAGTAATTTTTCTACTGGTGAACTGTATTGTGTTGGAGGAATACTGAAGGTGATGATTTCTTTGCCACTATATTTTTACCTAGGAAGTAAGCAGGAAGCCATTTAAGAAAACTAGACAAGGGTGCCTGGGTGGTTCAGTCAGTTAAGCGTCCAACCTCAGCTCAGGTTATGATCTCACAGTTCATGAGTTCAAGCCCCATGTCAGGCTCTGTGCTGACAGTTCAGAGCCTGGAGCCTGCTTCAGATTCTGTGTATCCTTCTCTCTTTGCTCCTCCCCTGCTCATATTCTGTCTTTCTCTCAAAAATAAAGATAAAAAAGTTTTTTTTAAAGAAAACTAGACACCATATCACTAATAACATGAAGAAGTATAAAGAGCATACTACTAGCCAACTCCAAGACTTAATTATTTATTAATTGATTAATGCTTTCACTTATTCAATAATTTTTAGTAAAATCTTACCATTTGCAATGCTTGCAGAGAATGTAGTAATTAGTAATATAATAATAATAATAATAATAACCCTACATTCTAATAGTTGTAGTGAGACATACACAAATAACTAAAACAAATTTGTCACTAATGTGATAGTTACAAAGAAAATATGGAGTGAGTGTCATAGGTTGTAAAACAAAAGAGAGAGAGAGAGCTCTTTAAGAGTTCAAGAAAGAAATTGTTTTTGACTGGGGTGGTCAGAAAGTTTTTGTGTAATTGGCGATTAATGATCTGGAATTTATTCACATGGTAGAATTCTGGTAGTTATTAATGAATACACAGTGGGGAAGGTAATTCATTCTTGGAATGAGATTTCTGTAATATGATGGTGTATACACAGAGATTTTTTGATTGAAAGTATCAGAAACCCAACTGAAACTAACTTAAGCCAAGGAGCTTAAATTAGGATCTAGGGATATATCATAGAAACTGAGGACACAAATTAAAGAAAGAAAAATGAGGCATGTGTGCAGAAAAAAGCAGAGACTGGAGGAGAAGTGTCAATTGAACTTCAGACTATCGTCCCAGTGATTCCTGAGATCCAACTGCATTTCCTCTGAATCCCAAAAACTGACTGCAGCCTTATTTGGTTTTGGTGCTCACCATAGATTAATTAACTATGGTTCAGGTGGCAATACACATTGTACTCACAAGTCAGCACTTCAGCTGCATGAATGGGGTTGGAGTGGAATGGCAATTTCCAGAAGGAAAGCATACTGTAGGAATAGAAGAAATATATACTATAAAAAACGTGTCTAGCGTACCTAGTTTTAGGCTATTCCCAAATTCTCACCCAATCCCTTTTGTAATTAAAAGATATACCCTACATTTAAAAAATGATATATGCCACCTATTTTATGTACATAAATTGTTTCACTTAAATTTCAACAGAGTCTTATGAGGAATGTACTTATATTATTATAATACTTCTGAGTAAACCCAGTCTTTAAGAGGTAAAAATAACTTATCAAATTAATATGTATATCTGATAAGTTAGGTAACCAAGATTCAAACACAGATGCTTAGACTCAATGAACTACACAATACTGTTTCAGACTTTTTTTGTGAAATAATTGCAGGGCCAGCTTCGAAAGCACATGGCCAGGTCAATCACACAAGGCCACACACTCAAAAGGTCCCTATGCTTGGGGTTTAATGCTCCATGGTCACTCTCTTGAAATTCTTAATACTTTTATCTTTGAATTTATGTTTTGTAAGTGATGCACAATGGGACAAGAGAGAATATGCTAAGAGTTTGGAGACTGGTTCAAGTGTGATCCATATTTCTCACATTTACCTACTTCCCTAAAAATATCCCTGTGCCTGAGGGACCATGACATTCAATAGCAAATTTAAAATGCCATGGCAGGTTGAGAGACTGCAGAAGAAAATTAAAAGTTATGTATTTTAGAATATTTAACAGCATTTCTCCCATGCTTTTTGAATAAGAGGCCCTGCATTTTCATCTTGCATTGAGCACTAAAAAGTATATATAGCCATCTTTGAATAGTTATTAGGAATGTGGGCTATGGCCAAGTATAGGTTTTGTGGTCCAAAACTAACCTCCTAACAAAGGTAGAAAAAGACTATCTGTATTCTACCCATCTCGGATTACTATCCAGGAAAAAAGTAATTAATCCCATCAGATAGGATTAAAGCAGGTATATTAGTCTCCATTACCTATCTAGAAGCATTGGAGCAGAGTGATACTGAGTGCAGATTCTAGAACCAGTTGTCTCAGTTCACATCCTATCCTTTCTTGATTTGTAACTTTGAGCAAGTTAGGTAACATCACTGTATTTTCACTTCCTTATCTGTGAGATGGATAGTGATTATAATGATACCTATTTATAGGAATATTATGAGGATATAATAAATTGGTATATATAAATGCATGTAATATATGTAAAATCTGCAATGAACTTTGCCTGGCACTTAATACATTCTCAGTAAATGTTGTTACTCCAAATAACTATGGGCCCAACATATGAGGAAAATTTTATCGCATAATTAATTAACGTTATCACAGATCTTGTGTCCAAAAAACACTATTTATCTCAACTTTGAACCTTAAATATCTCAAATCTACAAAGCTTACTAATAGTGTTGGTTTCCCAGCAAATGTTTTCAATGCTTACTAAGTCATGGAATGCATGGTTTTAGGTAATACAATTTCATTCCATGAAGAAAATATAATGAGGTCACTATGTGGAACATGTTCAATTTTGAATGTATTTGCACTTCATAGTAAAATATTCTAAATAAGTTTGAACTACAGTAGTAAGTTCAGCACACAATGTTTTTTTTTAGTTGTATATTTAAATCTTCCAGCCCAAGAGGCCATGAATGTTAATGTACACAGAAGTTATTATTGTTTAACTGAAACTACATATCTAAAGCATGTGGAATAGTTTCTGGCATAAAATAGATGCTCAAAAAACAATAGCTACTATCATTAATGTTGAAATCTATTGAAACCTCTATGACTAGGATGTAATTCAGTTCTCTGACCATTAGATCATCTCTTGGGGGTGATTGAAACCAAAACTCTTTTTGTTTATGTTGTTTATGTTTTTTATTTTATTTTTGAGAGAGAGACAGAGTGTGAGCAGAGGACGGGCAAAGAGAGAGAGAAAGGGAGACACAGAATCTGAAGCAGGCTCCAGGCTCTGAGCTGTCAGCAAGAGCCTGACACAGGGCTCAAATTCACAGACTGGGAGATCATGACCTGAGCCGAAGTTGGTCGCTCAACCAACTGAGCCACCCAGTCACCCCAAAACTGAATCTCTTTTAAAGGATTTCAGACCATCCATTATGATGCTACATTTTATGACTGAATTAATTAATCTGTGGCTATTACCTTTTGGGGAACAAAGTGAAGAATAGCATGTTATAAGAAAGGTCATAGATGTGAATTTTTTGGGCAGTTTTATGAGAAAGCCATTAGATGGCAATAGTAGTTCACAAAGTTGTTTTGATATTTAGTACTTGTACCCACAGGTGCTAACTGACAATGTAGAACCACAGAAACATATACTTCCAAAAATCCAAGAGCCTATGAAAGCATACAGCACAGGGTCAGGTACATAGGACATATTCAAATGCTAGCAGTCTTGCCCCCTTCCTTTGAGACTGTACAGTTCAAACTTCCAGTTCTACAAATGAGGAGATGAGAGAGAATAAGCAGCCAAGATTATACAGGTAATTTTTTGGTTAAATAGGTACAAGAATGTTTATAAAATGTCTCAGAAGAATAGAGGTTCTTTTCTATTTTTTATGTTTTTTAAATTTTTTGTTTAAATTCAAGTTAATAAACATATACTGTAATGTTAGATTCAGGTATACAATATGGTGATACAACACCCAGTGCTCATCACAGCTACTGCACTCCTTAATCCTCACCACCTGTTTTACCCATACCTCTACCCACTTCGCCTCTGGTAACCACTAGTTTCTTCTCCATAGTTAAGAGTGTGTTTCTTGGTTTACCTATCTCTCTTTCCCCCCTTTGTTTCTTTCTTTTGGTTATTAAATTCCACATAGTAGTGAAATTATATGGTACTTACCTTTCTCTGACTCATTTCTCTTCACATGATACTCTCTTGCACATGACAAGATCTTATTCTTTCTTTGGCTAAGCAATACTCCAGTAAAGTCACAGAAAAAAAAATCAATGTACTGAAATATGTTGCATTTATATGCACCAACAATGAAGCAGCAGAAATAGAAATCAAAGAATCAGTCCCATTTACAATTTCACCAAAAACCGTCAGATACTTAGGAATATACCTAACTAAAGAGATGAGACATTTATTCTGAAAACTATAGAACACTGATGAAAGAAATTGAAGATGACACAAAGAAATGGGGAAACATTCCAAGATCATGGGTGGGAAGAAGAAATACTGTTAAAATGCTTATACTACCCAGAGCAATTTACACTTTGAATGCAATCCCTATCAAAATACCAACAGCATTTTTCACAGAGCTGGAGCACACAATCTTAAAATTTGTATGGAACCACAAAAGATCCCAAGTAGCCAAAACAACCTTGAAAAAGAAAAGCAAAGCTGGAGGCATCACAGTTCCGGACTTCAAGTTATACTGCAAAGCTGTAGTGGTCAAGACATTATGGTAGTGGCACAAAAATAGACACATTGATAAATGGAACACAATAGGAAACACAGAAATAAACCCACAATTATATGGTCGATTAATCTTTGACCAAGCAGAAAAAAATATCCACTGGGGTGGAAAAACATTCTCTTCAACAAATGATGTTGGGAAAACAGGACAGCCACATGCAAAAGAATGAAACTCGATCACTTTCTTACACCACACATAAAAATAAATTCAGAATGGAAGAAAGACCTAAATGTGAGACCTAAAGCCATAAAAATCCTAGAAAATACAGGAAGTAACCTCTTTGACATGGGCCATAGCAACTTCTTTTTAGATATGCCTCCAGAGACAAGGAAAACAAAAGCAAAATAAACTATTGGGACTTCATCAAAGTAAAAAAGCTCCTGCACAGTGAAAGGAACAATGAATAAAACTAAAGGCAATGTATGGAATGGAAGAAGTTGTTTGCAAATGGCATATCTGATAAATGGTTAGTATCCAAAATATGAAAATAACTGATATAACTCAACACCCCCAAAATGAATAATCCACTTATAAAATGGGAAGAAAACATGAAGAGACATTTTCCCAAAGAAGACGTCCAGATGGCCAACAGATGCATGAAAAGATGCTCAACATCACTCATCACCAGGGAAATGTAAATCAAAACTGCAAGGAGATATCACATCATGTTAATCACAATGGCTAAAATTAAAAACACAAGAAACAAGGTGTTGGCAAGGATGTGGACAATGGGGAATCCTTCTTACATTGTTGGTGTAAATGCAAACTGGTGCAGCCACTCTGGAGAAAAGGATGGAAGTTACTCAAAAAGTTAAAAATTGAACTACCTACAACCCAGCAATTACAGTAGTAGGTATTTACACAAAGGTTACAAAAGTACTAATTCAGTGAAATACAAGCACCCTGACTTTTATTGCAACATTATCAACAATAACCAAATTATGGAAAGAGCCCAGATGTTCACCGACTGGTGAATGGATAAAGAATAAGTGATATATAATGGAATACTACTTAACTATAGAAAAATAATGAAATCTTGTCATTTGAAATGACACAGATGGAGCTAGAGAGTATTATGCTAAGGTAAATCAGTCAGAGAGAGAAAGTCAGATACCATATGATATCACTCATATGTGCAATTCAAGAAAGAAAACAAGAAGAGAGGAAAAACCAAGAAACACACTCTTCGCTATAGAGAACAAACTGATGGTCACCAGACGGGAGGTGGGAGGGAGATGGGTTGAATAGATGATCTGGATTAAGGAGTGTACTTGTGATGAACACGGGTGTTGTAGGTAAGTGTTGAATCACTGAATTCTAGATCTGGATCTAATATTACACTATGTTAACTACGTGTAATTTAAATAGAAACTTGAAGAAAAAAATTCTATACACTTCTCAGTGCTCATCAAGATAAGTGTACTCTTGAGGCGCCTGGGTTTCAGTTGGTTTAGGATCCGACTTTGGCTCAGGTCATGATATCACAGTTGGTGTGTTTGAGCCCCATGTTGGGCTCTGTGCTGGCAGCTCAGAGCGTGGAGCCGCTTCAGATTCTGTCTCTCTCTTTCTGCGCCTCCTCTGCTCTCTCTCTCTCTCTCTCTCAAAAACAAATAAACATTAAAAAGTTAAAAAAAAGAGAAAGAAGTGTACTCTTAATACCCTTTATCTATTTCACCGACCCCTACTCACCTCCCCTCTGGCAAGCAGGGGTTTGTTGTCTATATTTAAGAGTCTCGGGTTTTTTTTAATCTCTTTTTTTTTGTTTGTATGTCCATGTGTTTTGTTTCTTACGTTCCACTTATGAGTGAAATCACATGGTTTTTTTCTTTCTCTGACTGACTTTTTCACTAGCATTGAAACATCTAATTATCACTTCCATTGAATTGTGTAGGTACATCCATGTTGTTGCAAATGACAAGATTTAATTCTTTCTTATGGCTGAGTAATATTCAATTGAATATATATATTACTTCTTTACCCATTTATCTATCTATCTACATATGGTACTTCTTTATCCATTTATCTATCTATAGACACTTGGGTTCTTATTCTTCTCAAACTATTCCAAAAAATATAACAGAAAATCTTCTAAATTCATTCTACAAGGCAATCATTACCCTGATACCAAATTCAGATAAAGATACTACAAAAAAAAAAAAACCCTACAGAACAATATCCCTGATGAACATCTATGCAAAAATTCTGGACAAATTATTAGGAAATTCAATGGAACAATACATTTAAAAATATCATTCACTACAATCAAGTAGGATTGATTCCAGGAATGTAAAGGTGGTTTGATACTTGCAAATAAATCAATGTAACCCTTCATAATAGCAAAATAAAAAATAAAAACCATATGGTCATCCCCTCTTCCTGCATCTGCCCTGCTCATGCTCTGTCTCTCTCTCTGTCTCTCAAAAAATAAATAAATGTTAAAAAATTAAAAAAAAACCATAGAGTCATCTTAATACATGCAGCAAAAGCATTTGATAAAGTGCAACATTAATTCATGATAAAAATTATCAACAAAAGAGGTTTAGAAGGAGCAGGTCACAAGATGTTTAAATGGTATGGGCATGATTTGGCTTATCCTTTTGCCTACCTGTGATCTGTCATGAGATGTACATGCCCTGAGTAGCTACTGGACTACAAACAAATATTTGGAAAGTGGAGAACAGAATTAAGTTTAATTCCAAGCCAAATTAGCCAAAAGTTTCAGATCCATGAATAAACTTGGTAAATGTTGGTAAATGAGTCACAGATCCATGAGTGATATAAAACCTGTGTTGAAATTTGCTAAGTTTGGGAGTGTTTTTTTTTTTACATAGTGTCATTTAGACAGTAGTCAACTAAGACTCCCCATGGTTGACTAATAAGTATATCCAAAGTTGTCCAGATTCTAGGGATGGTGTAGGCAAGTAAATTTCTCCATTCCTTTTACTGAAAGCTTATTTTACAGAAGTCACTCTCAATATCTGATGGCCTTTAGTTTTATATGTTTCCCTTTCATAAAGAGGTATGATTGACATACAAAAAAGCTGTACATAATTAATGCATACATTTTGTGTTAGATGAGTTTGAAGATAAGTATCCATATTGCAGCAAATGGCAGGATTTCCTTCTTTTAAAGATGGATAATGTTCTATTGCATGTATATACCAATTATTTAGCTATTCATCTGTTAGTGTATATTTAAGTTGTTTATGTATCTTTGCTATTGAAAATAATGCTTCAGTGAACACAAGTGTAGGAATTTCTCTGAGGTATTGATTTCAATGATTCTGTAGATATATGTACCGAATTGCTAGATCATATAGAATTTCTATTCTTTTACTTTTTTATAATTCAAGTATAATTAAAATACAGTGTTATATTAATTTCATGTGTACAATATAGTAAATCAACAATTCTATACATTATTCAGTGCTCATCACAATAACTACTTCACCTATTTCACCCATACCTCCATCTCCCTTCTGTAAACCACCAGCATGTTCTTTATATTTGAGTTTGTTGTTTTTTGGTCTCTTTTTTATTTGTTTGTTTCTTAAATTCCACATATGAGTGATATTATATGGTATTTGTCTTTCTCTGACTGACTTATTTCATTTAGCATTATACCTTCTAGATCCATCCATGTTACTGGTTCAACATTCGCAAATCAATCAACGTGATACATCACATTAATAAAAGAAAAGATAAGAACCATATGAACTTGTCAATCAATGCAGAAAAGGCATTTGACAAAATTCAGCACCCTTTCTTAAAAAAAAAAAACCCGAGATAGTCAGGATTGAAGGAACATACATAAACATTATAAAAGCCATTTATGGAAAGCCCACAGCTAACATTATCCTCAAAGGGGAAAAACTGAGACTTTTCCCCTGAGATCAGGAACACGACAGGGATGTCCACTCTCACTGCTGTTGTTTAACACAGTATTGGAAGTTCTAGCATCAGCAATCAGACAACAAAAGGAAATCAAAGGCATCCAAATTGGCAAAGATGAAGTCGAGCCTTCACTTTTTGCAGATGGCATGATACTATACATGGAAGATCCGATAGACTCCACCAAGAGTCTCCTAGAACTGATACATGAACTCAGCAAAGTTGCAGGATACGAAATCAATGTACAGAAATCAGTTGCATTCTTATACACTAACAATGAAGCAACAGAAAGACAAATAAAGAAACTGATCCCATTCACAATTGCACCAAGAAGCATAAAATACCTAGGAATAAATCTAACCAAAGATGTCAAAGATCTGTATGCTGAAAACTATAGAAAGCTTATGAAGGTAATTGAAGAAGATATAAAGAAATGGAAAGACTTCCCCTGCTCATGGATTGGAAGAATAAATATTGTCAAAATGTCAATACTACCCAACACTACCTACACATTAATGCAATACCAATCAAGATTGCACCAGCATTCTTCTCGAAACTAGAACAAGCAATCTTAAAATTCATATGGAACCACAAAAGGCCCCGAATAGCCAAAGTAATTTTGAAGAAGAAGACCAAAGCAGGAGGCATCACAATCGCAGACATTAGCCTCTACTACAAAGCTGTAATCATCACGACAGCATGGTGTTGGCACAAAAACAGACACATAGACCAATGGAATAGGCTAGAAACCCCAGTACTAGACCCACAAAGGTATGGCCAACTCATCTTTGACAAAGCAGGAAAGAACATCCAATGGAAAAAAGACAGTCTCTTTAACAAATGGTGCTGGGAGAACTGGACAGCAACATGCAGAACATTGAAACGAGATCACTTTCTCACACCATTCACAAAAATAAACTCAAAATGGATAAAGGACCTAAATGTGAGACAGGAAACCATCAAAACCCTAGAGGAGAAAGCAGGAAAAGACCTCTCTGACCTCAGCCATAGCAATCTCTTACTTGACACATCCCCAAAGGCAAGGGAATTAAAAGCAAAAATGAACTACTGGGACCTTATGAAGATAAAAAGCTTCTGCACAGCAAAGGAAACAACCAACAAAACTAAAAGGCAACCAACGGAATGGGAAAAGATATTTGCAAAAGACATATCGGACAAAGGGCTAGTATCCAAAATCTATAAAGAGCTCACCAAACTCCACACCCAAAAAACAAATAATCCAGTGAAGAAATGGGCAGAAAGCATGAATAGACACTTCTCTAAAGAAGACATCCAGGTGGCCAACAGGCACATGAAAAGATGCTCAACATCACTCCTCATCAGGGAAATACAAATAAAAACCACACTCAGATATCACCTCATGCCAGTCAGAGTGGCCAAAATGAACAAATCAGGAGACTATAGATGCTGGAGAGGATGTGGAGAAACGGAAACCCTCTTGCACTGTTGGTGGGAATGCAAACTGGTGCAGCCACTCTGGAAAACGGCGTGGAGGTTCCTCAGAAAATTAAAAATAGACCTACCCTATGACCCAGCAATAGTACTGCTAGGAATTTACCCAAGGGATACAGGAGTACTGATGCATAGGAATACTTGTATCCCAATGTTTATAGCAGCACTCTCAACAATAGCCAAATTATGGAAAGAGCCTAAATGTCCATCAACTGATGAATGGATAAAGAAATTGTGGTTTATATACACAATGGAGTACTACGTGGCAATGAGAAAGAATGAAATATGGCCCTTTGTAGCAACGTGGATGGAACTGGAGAGTGTTATGGTAAGTGCAGTAAGTCATACAGAGAAAGACAGATACCATATGTTTTCACTCTTATGTGGATCCTGAGAAACTTAACAGAAGACCATGGGGGAGGGGAAGGAAAAAAAAAAGAGGTTAGAGTGGGAGAGAGCCAAAGCATAAGAGACTCTTAAGAACTGAGAACAAACTGAGGGTTGATGGGGGGTGGGAGGGAGGGTAGGGTGGGTGATGGGTATTGAGGAGGGCACCTTTAGGGATGAGTACTGGGTGTTGTAGGAAACCAATTTGACAATAAATTTCATATATTGAAGAAAAAAAATAGATCCATCCATGTTATTGCACATGGCAAGATTTCATTTTTTATAGCTGAGTAATATTCCATTGTATATATACCACATATTCTTTATCCATACATCTATGGATGAACACTTTGGTTGTTTCCATATTTTGGCTACTGTAAATGTTGTAATCATAGGAGTACATATAACTTTTTGAATTAATGTTTTTGTATTTTGGGGCAATCAACAAAGCAAAAAGACAACCTACTAAATGAGATAAGATATTTGCAAATGATGTATCTGATAAGGAGGTAAGCAAAGTTAACATATAAACAATTTATACAACTCAACACCAAAAATTAATACAATTCAAAATGGGCAGAGGATATGGGGAACAGACATTTCTTCAAAGGCAACATACAAATGGTCAACAGACACACAAAAAGATGCTCAACATCATCAATATCAATATCAATATCACCAATCATCAGGAAAATGCAAATCAAAATTACATTGGCTAAAATAAAAAAACACAGGAAACAAGTGTTCCTTATTGGCTCAATCAGTAGATCATGCAAATCTTGATCTTGGAATCATGAGTTCAAGCCCCATGTTGTATGTAGAGCTTACTTAAAAAAAAAAAAAACAAAAACACAAGAAACAAGGTTTGGAATGGATATAGAGAAAAATGAACCCTTGTGCACTGGTGGCAGGAATACAAGCTGGTACAGCAACTGTGGAAAACAGTATGGAGGTTTCTCAAAAATTAAAATAACCATATAATCCAGTAATTCCACTATTTTTATTTTTTTGAGGAATCTCCACAGCATTTTCCATAATGGTTGTACCAATTTTAGTTTCCACCAACAGTGTACAAGAGTTCCCTTTTTTCCACAACCTGAAACACACTGTTATCTTTTAAATTTTTTAATGTTTATTTATTTTTGTGACAGAAAGGGGGGGACTCCAAGTGGGGGAGGGGCAGAGAGAGAGGGAAAGAGAGAGAGAATCCCAAGCTGACTCTTCACTATCACCACAGAGCCTGATTTGGGGATCAAACCCATGAACCATTAGGTCATGATGTGAGCCAAAATCAAGAGTCAAATGCTTAACTGACTGAACCACCCAAGCACCCCTATTTCTTTTATAATAACCATCTTAATGGGTGTGAGGAGATATCTCATCCTAGTTTTAAAAAATTTTTTAAATGTTTATTTTTGAGAGATACAGACAGAGGCAGAGCTTGAGCAGGGGAGGGGCAGAGAGACAGAGGGATACACAGAATCTGAAGCAGGCTCCAGGCTATGAGCTGTCAGCACAGAGTCTGAGGTGGGGCTCGAACTCACAAACTGTGAGATGATGACTTGAACCAAAGACATACACTTAACTGACTGAGCCACCAAACGACCCCATATCTCATCCTAGTTTTGTTTTGCCCTGATGATTGTTGATGTTAAGCACATTTTTGTATACCTGTTGGCCATGAGTATGTCTTCTCTGGAAAATATTCAGGCTCATTTTTATTTTTACTTTATTTTTCCCTTTTTTAGTTAAACTATAATTAGCATACAGTGTTATATTAGTTTCAGGTGTGCAATATATAATGACTCAACAATTTTGTACATTACTCAGTGATCATAAGTCTACTCCTAATCCCCTTCACCTATTTCACCCATCCCTTTGCCTACCTCCACTTTGGCAAGCACTAGGTTGTTCTTTGTATCTTAAGATTGTTTTTTAGCTTGTCCTTGTATTTATGTATCTTAAATTCCACATATGAATGAAATCACATGATATTTATCTTTCTCCGACTTACTTAACATTGCACCATCTAGATCCATCTATATTGTAAATGGTAAGATTTTATTCTTTTGATGGCTAATATTTGTGTGTGTGTGTGTGTGTGTGTGTGTGTGTGTGTAACATTTTTTTTCTTTATCCATTTGTTTATGGATGGATGGTTGGGTTGCTTTTATATCTTGGTCATTGTAAATAATGTTGCAAGAATATGGGGGTGCATATATCTTTTTGAATTAGTGTTTTCATTTTATTTGGGTGAATACCCAGTAGAGGAATCATGGGATCATATGGTAATTCTATTTTTAATTTTTTTGAGGAACCTCTATATTGTTTTCCACAGTGACTGCACCATTTGCATCCCCACCAAAAGTGCATTAGTGTTCCTTTTTTTCCCCATACTTGCCAACACTGTTTATTTCTTATGTTTTTGATTGTAGCCATTCTTACAGATATAAGGTAATATCTCATGTGATTTTGGTTTTCACTTCCCTCATAATTAATGATGTTGAAGTTTTTTTTAAAGTACTTAAGAGTAAACTTAACAAAGGAGAGAAAATAATTTTACACTGAAAAATAAAACATTAGTAAAAGAAATAAATGTAAAGACAGCCTTGTTTCATTGATTGGAAGAATTAATATCATCAAAATGTCAATACTTCCCAAACTGATCTAGATGTTCAAATGTATCTTCTATCAAAATTTCCATGGCATTCTTTTACAGAAAAGGAAAAATACTATCTTAAAATTCATATGGAATGAAAGGAGACCCTAACTAGCCAAAGCAATCTTCAACAAAGCAGGAGGAATTGTACTTCTTGATTCCAAACTACATTACTATGTTATAGTAATCAAAACAGTATGGCACTGGCATAAAAACAGACATATTGGCCAACGGGATAAAATAGAATGTTCATAAATAAAGCCATACATTTATGGTAAAATCATCTTTGACAAGGGTGACAATAATACACAATAGGAAGAGAATAGTTTTTTTTCTAGATATCCACATGCCAAATAATGGAATCGGGAACTTATCATACTCTGCACACAAAAAAGCAACTCAAAATGAATGAAAGACTTACACATAAGCCCTGAAAATATAAATTTTATTGAAGAAAACAGTGATAAAGCTTTTAAATATGACCTTGGCAATGGTTTCTTTTATATGACCCCAAAAGCACAGGCAACAAAACAACAAATAGAGAAGTAGGACTATGCAAAGTCAAAAATCAGAAAAGGGAAGGGCATCGGGGTGGCTCAGTCAGTTAAGCATCTGACTCTTGATTTTGGCTCAGGTCATGATCTCATGGTTCGTGAGTTTGAGCCCTGCATTTGGGTCCACACTGATAGCATGGAGCCTGCTTGGGATTCTCTTTCTCTCCCTCTCTCTTGCCCCTCCATCCTCTCTCCCTTTCTCCAAATAAATAAATAAACATTTGAAAAAATATTTAAAAATAATCAGCAATGCTAAAAGGCAACCTACAGAATAGGAGAAAATATTTGAAAACTTGTGCCTGATAAAACGTTAATATCCAAGGTATATTGGATATACAACTCAATAGCAAACAACAACAGCAGCAGCAGCAGCAGCAACAACAACAACAAAACAAATAACCAAACTATACCTTTCCGTTTGATAATCCTCCATCACGTAAAACTTTAGGTGGGCAGAAAAGATCCCACAGTGGGCTCCTGACTACATCTTGCACAATTTGTCCTAATAATGTACAGAATGTGAATTAAATAGAAATTTTCTGTAAAAAGAAAACTCATTTATAAAATGGAGACTTTCCTCAAGTCTACTTTGAATCTTGCAATGTTTTTTGGTAAGGTTTCTACAGAAATAGGTTTCAAGGTATTTGTTTCCATGTTTCCTTTTTCGTTTACATGCTACAATTGTATTTTAGAACAAATTATCTTTTTTAAACTTCCATAAAATTCCTGCAAGTGGAGCCAAGGGAATATTTTTAAAAATATTTGATGTCTGTGAGAATTAGAATACAAAGAAACAAATTTTCAAGAGACCACAATTAGGTTTCTATATATTTGGCATGTATTTTTCAGTTGCAACTAGTTATGGATACCAAAAGTGCACCTGCACTTGGGCACTGAATATTCTAAGGGAGAAAAAAAAGCAAGTGGCCAATTATGTTAGCAAGTGGCTTATTATTCACACAAGGAACCAATTGCAGAAGTGAAAATGTACACTCCAATACAGGAAGACCTATTGAGCACATTGAGTCTTAGGGTGGCTTACACATGATGAGTGTTTATCATTGAATATAGGAAGCAGTGATGGTGATAAGATATCAACAAACATTTATCTTTATATGTAAGCATTTACTTATGACTCACTTGGATTAAAAACTGTACTATATACTGTGGAAGATATGGAGATGAAATAGACTGTTTCTCCATCCAGGAAACTTACAGTTTTGCTGAGATAAAACTTAGACACATGAAACAGAGCCAATAATTAAAGACAGTGTATTAGAGGTTATCTCTTTATAAAATATGTTTAAAATAAAGTAAAATAAACTGCAGTGTCCTAAATCATCACCTTTAAAAACATTTTTTAATGTTTTTATTTATTTTTGAAGGAGAGAGAGAGACAGAACATGAGCGGGGTAGTAGCAGAGAGAGAGGGAGACACAGAATTCGAAGCAGGCTCCAGGCTCAAGCTGTTAGCACAGAGCCTGATGCGGGGCTTGAACTCACATACTGTGAGATCATGACCTGAGCCGAAGTCAGGCGCTTAACCGACTGAGCCACCCAGGTGCCCCTAAATCATCACCTTTTAATGACTATTATTAGTTTAAGGATAGTACACTACCCAACTTATTCATAGATCTTGAGTAAACTGAAAGTTTAGATAGATAACTGGTAGATGATAGATAGATAATAGATGATAGATGCAGAACTAGATATATAGATGATAGATATCTCTCTGTATATCTATCTATATTTACATATCCATCTATATCTATATCTCCATTTTATATCTATGTCTATGTCTATTTCTAGACCTATGTCTATGTCTATATCTATCTATATCATCTATATCTATATATATCTAATCTATCTATATCTACAGAGACAGAAAGAAAGAAATTGAAAAGGCCATGGGATGCCTGGCTGGCTAAGTCAGTAGAGCATGTGATTCTTGATATTGGGATCATGAGCTCAAGCTCCAAGTCGGGCATAGAGATTATTTTTTAAAAAGTTCAAAAGGAGTATACAGGGGAAAAAGGAGACAAAGGACAAAGTTGTCTCTTTTTAAAAATTTATTTATTTAAATTCAAGCTAGTTAACATACAGTGTAGTATTGGTTTCAGGAGTACAACTAGTGCTTGATCCCTTACATGTGACACCAAATGGTCATCCCAACAAGTGCCCTCCTTAAGACCCATCACCCATTTAGCCCATCTTCCCACCTATCTCTCTTCCAGCAACCTTAAGATTGTTCTCTTTATTAAAAAGTCTCTTATGGTTTGCCTCCCTTTTTGTTTTTATCTTATTTTTACCTTCCCTTCCCCTATTTTCATCGATTTTGTTTCTTAAATTCCATATATAAGTGAAATCATATGTCTTTCTCTGACTTATTTTGCTTAGACATAATACACTCTATTTCCATCCACATTGTTGCAAATGGCAAGATTTCATTCTCTTTGATTGCTGAGTAGTATTCCATTATAAAGATATACCACATCTTCTTTATCCATTCCTCAGTCGATGTACATTTAGGCTCTTTCCATAATTTGACTATTGTTGATGGCACTGCTCTAAACATTTGAGTGCATTTGCCCCTTTGAGTCACCATTTTTGTATCCTTTGGACAAGTATCTAGTAGTGCAATTGCTGGGTCTTGTGTAGTTCTATTTTTGATGTTTTGAAGAACCTCCATACTGTTTTCCAGAGTGGCTACAACAGTTTGCATTCTCACCAACAGTGCACGAGTGTTCTCCTTTCTTCGCATCCTCACCAACATCCACTTTTGCCTGAGTTGTTAATTTTAGCGTTTCTGACAGGTGTGAGGTGGTATCTCATTGTAGTTTTGGTTTGTATGTCTCTGATGATGAGTGATGTTGAGCATCTTTTCTTGTGTGTGTTAGCCACTGGATGTCTTCTTCGGAAAAGTGTCTATTCATGTCTTCTGCCCATTTATTCACTTGATTATTTGTTTCTTGGGTGTTGCATTTGATAAGTTTTTATAGATTTTGGATACTAATCCTTTATCCAATATGTCATTTGAAAATATCTTCTCAATTCTGTTTGTTGCCTTTTAGTTTTTTTGATTGTTACCTTCGCTGAGCAGAAGCTTTTTATTTTGATGAGGTCCCAATAGTTAATTTTTGCTTTTATTTCCTTAGCTTCTGGAGACATGTCTAGTAAGAAGTTGCTGTAGGGGAGGTCAAAGAGGTTGCTGCCTGTTTTCTCCTCTAGGATTGTGATGCTTTCCTGTCTCACATTTAGGTCTTTCATCCATTTTGAATTTATTTTTTTGCATGGTATAAGAAAGTGGTCAAGTTTCATTTTTCTGTATGTCACTTTCCAGTTTTCCCAGCACCACTTGCTAAAAAGACTATTTTATGAATTGGATTCTGTTTCCTGCTTTATTGAAGATTAGTTGGCCATTTGTTTGTTGGTCCATTTATGCATTCTCTAGTTCTCTATTCTGTTCCATTGATCTATGTGTCTGTTTTTGTTCCAGTACCATACTGTCTTGAGTATTACAACTTTGTAATACAGTTTAAAGTATGGAATCATGATGCCTCCAGCTTTGGTTTTCTTATTCAACATTACTTTGACTATTCAGGGTCTTTTCTGGTTCCATAAAAATTTGAGGATTGTGTGCTCTAGGTCTGTGAAGAATGCTGGTGTTATTTTGGTAGGGATTACATCAAAGTCGTCTCTGTTTAATAGCTATTTCTTTTTTTTTACGTTTTTGTTTAAAGTCTGGTTAGTTAACATACAGTGTAATATTAGTTTCTGGTGTGCAATATAGTGATTCAACACTTCCATACAACACCTAGTGCTCATCACAAGTGCACTCTTTAATCCCCATCACCTCTTTAAACCATAACACCCCCCCCCCACCCTCTGGTAACCATCAGTTTTTTCTCTATATTTAAGAGTCTGTGTTTTGTTTTGACTTCCTCTCTCTTTCCCCCTGCCTTTCTTCATTTGTTTGTTTCTTAAATTCCACATATGAGTGAAATCATATGGTATTTGTCTTTCTCTGACTGACTTATTTCACTTAGCATGATACCCTCTAGCTCCATCCACATTATTTCAAATGGTGAGATTTCAATCTTTTTGTGGCTGAGTAATATTCCAATTTGTGTGTGTGTGTGTGTGTGTGTGTGTGTATAATTTATTCCTTAACTATTCATCAGTCAGTGGATATTGGGCTGTTTCCATATTTGGCTATTGTAGATAATACTGCTTTAAGCATCAGTTTGCATATATCCCTTTGAATAAGTGTGGCTATACTCTTTGGGTAAATACCTAGAGATGCAATTGCTAGATCCTATGGTAGTTCTTTTTTTTTTTTTTTTTTTAACGATTTTATTTTCAAAGAATCTCTACACACAATGTGGGCTTCAAATCACAATCCCGAGATTAAGAGTTGCATGCTCCACCAACTGAGCCATCCAGGTGCCCCTAGGGTGGTTATATTTTTAACACTTTGAGGAGCCTCAATACTGTTTTCCAGAGTGACTGCACCAGTTTGTATTCTTACCAATAGTGCAAGAGGATTCCCCTTTCTCTACATCCTTGCCAACACATATTGTTTCTTCTTTTTGTTTTTGTTTTTGTGTTTATTTTATTTATTTTTGCCATTCTGACAGGTGTGAGGTGATATCTCATTGTAGTTTTGTTTTGCAATTCCCTGATGATGAGTGATGTAATATTTTAATGTGTCTGTTGGCCATCTGGATGTCTTCTTTGGAAAAAAAAATGTTTATTCATGTCTTCTGCACATTTTATATTTAGATTGTTTGTTTTAGGAGTGTTGAGTTTTATTAGTTCTTTATATATTTTGGATACTGATCCTTTATCAGATACGTCATTTGCAAATATCTTCTCCCATTCCATAGGTTGCCTTTCATTTTGTTCCTTGTTTCCTTTGCTGTACAGAAAATTTCTATTTTCCTGAAGTCCCAATAGTTTATTTTTGCTTTTGTTTCTCTTGCCTTGGCAGAAATATCTAGAAAGGATTTGCTATGGCCCACGTCAAAGAGATTACTGTATTTGCACCTTCTAGGATTTTTAAGGTTCAGGTCTCACATTTAAATCCTTAATCCATTTTGAATTTATTTTGGTGTATTGTGTAAAAAGGTGGTTGAGATTCATTCTTTTGCATGTGGTTGTCCAGTTTTGTCAACACCATTTGTTGAGGACACTTTTTTCCTATTGGGTATTCTTTCCTGCTTTGTCAAATATTAGTTGATCATATAGTTGTAGGTTCTTGTCTGGGTTTTCTATTCTGTTCTATTCCTCTATGTGTCTGTTTTTGTGCCAATACCATACCGTATTGATCACTACAGTTTTGCAATATATCTTGAATTCTGGAATTGTGATGCCTCCAGGTTTGCTTTTCTTTTTCAAGGTTTCTCTGGCTATTCAGGGTCTTTTGTGATTCCATACAAATATTAGGATTGTGTGTTCTAGCTCTGTGAAAAAATGCTGTTGATATTTTGATAAGGGTTACAGATTGCCCTGGAAAGTATAGATATTTTAACAATATTTGTTCTTCCAATTCATGAAAACGTAATGTCTTTCCATTTCTTTGTGTTGTCTTCATTTTCTTTCATTAGTGGTTTACAGTTTTCAGAGTATAGCTCTTTCACCTGTTTGATTAGGTTTATTGCTAGATATCTTATTATTTTTGGTGCAATTATAAGTGGGATTGTTTTCTTTATTTCTCTTTCTGCTGATTCACTATTGTTCTATAGAAACACAACAGATTTCTGTAGGTTGGTTTTGATATATTGAAGACTTTTTAGGATTTTTTTTTATTTTACCTATATTATTCCCCACCCCTTTTGATATTGAATAAAACCTGTTCGCACCATCATTTAGAAGGTATGAAAAAAAATTAAATGTCAAATCTAGCAAAGGATAGGAAAAGCAGATTCTTAAAAAGCTAGAAGAGTCCTTAAAATTTATCTTTGAATGTCAAAAACAAACATGGCTTTGCTACTTGTCCTTTCATATATTTAATCTAAAGCTTTTCTTTTCTTTCTTTCTTTTTGTTTTGTTTTCTTTTTTTTTTAAAGTGAATCTGGTCTTGATCAGTAACAACCAATCTGTAATTGCAAGCATTTCTCCAAAGCTTCTGGGTCATTAGAGGGTAGGTTATCATGTAATCTGGAGTCTTCCCTGTAATTCTGACCTTAATAGTACCAGGAGACTCTCTTGGAAATGCAAGACTTTCATCCATTTTCCCAACTCATTTGCTCTTCGTTTGAAATGCAAATAGGCCAGGGAACAGAAGTATTTTTTTTAAAAAGTCTTAGCTTTTAGACAAGTATTTGTTGAGCTGCTACTACTTACAAGTCATTGTTGTGGAAAAGAAGAAATGAAATTCAGATTTCAAGCCTTCTGTATACTTAACACAGTGCTGTCATTAATGTATTTAGCCTGAATTACTATATTAATATGGCCAAACATTATTCTCAGGTTAGAGTATCCCCCAAATTTTGATTAAGGAGGGCCTGAGTGAAAAATAAATTGAGGGAAAATAAATCTGAGGAAAGAAAGCCTGGAAAAGAATTTGGGATAGCTAGAGGTGAGTATATGAGACTGGAAGATGATGGAAGAATAATGGTCAAGGGGCACTTGGGTGGTTCAGTCAGTTAAGTGTCCCACTCTTGATTTTGGTTCAAGTCATGGTCTCAAGGCTTGTGAGATTGAGCCCTGTGTATAGTTCTGGGATGACAGCATGAAGTCTGCTTGGGATTCTCTCTCTCTCTCTCTCTCTCTCTCTCTCTCTCTCTCAAAATAAATACATAAATAAACATTAAAAAACAAAGAATAATAGTCTACAGTGGGAAGTAGGAGATAGGGAAAGGAAGATGTTAAGGGGAGACTTTTGAATACTATTTTAGCAAGGCTTCTGTGTCTCCTAGACTATAAACTGTGCAAGGACATATCTGTTTGTCTTGTTTGTGTATCTCCTCCAAAAGATTATGAGGGCAGATTACATTTGTGAAACATTTGTTGATGGAAAAGATTGCAGCACCCATTCAATGATAGATAACTGCTATTTTTGCATCAATTTCTACTTATATTTAAGTAATTGGGGGCCAGAGTCTTACACTGCACACACACTTTGGCAAGTCCAACCCATAAACACAATTTATTTAGCCAATATCTAGTTTTAATTTTCTTTTACATAAAGGCTTTGAGAAGGAGCATTGCACTTTCTGGTTCACCTCAGTCTTTGCTACTCCCTACTGTTTAACACTCAGCCTGAATCACTCCTTTAAAATACTTGTGTTGACCTAAAGACATTGTGAGCCTGTCAGATACATTCTGTCCTCATTTCAGCTCTTTGCTCCAGAAATGTTCTTATTTGTCTTGCCTCTTCTCTTTATTCCTCCCGATTACCTTCTTCCATTTATTCTACATCATTTTTGACCACTTACTATAGACCAGACCCTGTGGTAGACAACACTATGATAAATAAAAGACACTTTCCCTATTCTGGGAGAGTTCACAGTACAATTAGAGAGATGGACAAGTAAGTAATCTACTATATATAGAATGAATAGAATTATAGATAGCATGCCATAGAAATATATAGCTACCAATTACCTTCATCTGTTTTATTTTCTTCTTTTTTAATGTTTATTTATTTTTGAGAGAGAGACAGAACATGAGCAAGGGAGGGGCAGAGAGAGATAGAGACCCAGAATCTGAAACAGGTTCCAGACTCTGAGCAGCCAGCACAAAGCCCTACAAGGAGCTCGAACTCACAAGCCATGAGATCATGACCTGAGCCGAAGTCAGATGTTTAACCAACTGAGTCACCCAGGAGTCCTGTTTTATTTTCTTCTTTTTCTCTTTTTTCTCCTTTCATCTTTCTTATTTATTTATAGCTAAGCAGTATTTTTTGAGGTTTTCTTAAATTTTTTTATTTGATAGAAGGGGGAGGGGCAGAAAGACAAAAAAAATATCAAGCAGGCTCAGCACTACCAGCACAGAGCCCATCGTGAGCTCACGATGTGAACTTGAACTCACAAACTGTGAGATCGTGACCTCAGCCAAGACTCAAGAATGGGATGCATAACCAACTGAGCCACCCAGGTGTCCCAGAGTTAAGAAGTATTTTGAACTCAGAATTGAGATAAAAATCTGAGTGAAAATTTCTGCTCAGCCAATATGGAGGAAAGTTGACCATCTAGCCATTCACTCATTCTTGCACAATAATGTCATGAGAGACACATAGACATTGGGATATAACATAGGTTTGAATGATGATTCTGTCAATTAATAATTTGTACATATGGGTTAAACTCTATGGACTTGAATTTTTTAATTTTAAAATGAGGATAATGATACCTACCTTATATTTGGGTTGTTAAAGGATGCAATATAAAATATCTAAAGCATGTTGCACAATGCCTAATAGTTGGTAAGTAATCATTACTAATAGTTCTTGTTATCCACTTATTCAATGTATTATTGAATATTTATTATGTGTATCTATTATGTGAATCTATTACGACTCAGTCATGCCTCTAAGTTCTGAGCAAGTAAGGTACAGCCCTGACATCTGTTTCTAATAGACACTATTTACTTTAGGACAGATAACTAAAAGTACTATTTTAGGATTTGATCATAAGATGAAAATAATTCTGTAAGAAAATAAAATTAGATTATATTTACTTAATAATTACTATAGTGATAAAAATAATTTATTAACTGTTGTAAGGTTTGTATTTTCCAAATCTAAAAATTTAAATTTTTTAATGCTTATTTATTTTTGAGAGAGAGAGAGAGAAAGAGCAGAAAAAGAACAGAGAGAAATGGAGACTCAGAATCTGAAGCAGGCTCAGGCTCTGAGCCATCAGCACAGAGCCCGACGTGGGGATCGAACCCACAAACTGCGAGATCATGACCTGAGCTGAAGTTGGACGCTTAACCGACTGAGTCACCCAGGTGCCCCCAAATCTAAAAATTTAAATGGAAGCTTTGAATTTGTTAAATTAAAGATGTAACACAAATAGATTTTAGGAAACCCCAAACTTTCAGGCTTTAACTATCACTATAGGGAGGCAGGCTAGTACAGTGGTTAAGAGCACAGACTCTAGAGCCAGATGTCCAAGTTTGAAGCTTACTCTGGCATTTTTTTAGTTATATGACCTTAGGCAATTTCCACAACCTCTCTTATCTAATTTTTATCATCTGTAAAATGATGATAGAAATAATACTTATATTTTAGGATTATTATGAGAATTAAATAAGTTAATATATGTAAAGTACTTAGAATAATGGTATATAAGTGCTATACAAGCATTAGCTGCTATTGTTGGATTTATAAGAAATATAAGTGTGAACTGCATTAAAGCCACATCTCTGTGATAAACATCTCATATAGAAGTGGAGAAAATAGGAACCTTTTCTATGATGATTTTTTTTTTCTATGATCATTCCTTATTGGAGAGCAAGTAGACTTCTGGAGCAGGGGCAGAAAGATACAGGTAATCCTTTTTTAAAATAGGAAAAAATACTAAGAGGGTATCTGATCCAAACATGGTGACTAGTTCCAAAGAAGGGATGGTCTTCTAATGGACTAGGGAGGAGGAAAAAAGAAATGTTTAGGTGATAGCTAAGCCTTGACAGGGTTTTATAGGATTTGGACAGCCGAAAGAAACTGTGCAACACACCCAGATATGTGTCTAAGATGAATTTTACTCTCTTCAAAAATTTTTCAGGGAAACTAAAGGCCTTCAGTATGAGAATTTTGTCATTCATTCATTCAATATACTAAATATCATTTATTAGAACGAAGGCTCTAGACTTAAAAGGGTTCTTGAAAATCACTGTGTGTTAAAATTAGGTTATTATGATAGACACAAATTCATTTTTATTTTTCTTTCCAACTTATATTTTGACTTGAGTGGTTGTTTACTAAAAAACTGCTAGAAACTGAAAAAGATGACTTATATACTCTAAAAGCAGTTTAGAATGCTACTTTTCAAATGAAAATATATATTAATCACAAGATATAAAATTGTATTAGATGCTCAGTACTTAATTTTTGTCACAATTGAAAGAAGATGGAAAAGGTAGCAAAGATTCTCCAAATGATATAGTTTATATGTCATATTGTCAAACTGCTAACATATTTTTCATTAGGTTTATATGATAGAAATCATGGTTCCAGAGAACTTAAAATGTCCCTTCATTCCTCTTTGGCAAGAAAAACTTACGTGTAACAACATTGCCATATTGATGTTTTACCAGGATTTCTAGTAATATTGGTAAATCATACTGAATTCATTTTCAAAACAAAAGAGATATATTAATATATTTTAACCAAGGCCATTACAACTGCAGCTGACATCTAGCAGTCTATATGACTTACATCAAGGTATTTTAGTTTTTCTTGAAGAAAAAAATCTAAATACAGTTAATTTGGATGAGGATAATATATAGAAGGATATTTTTTGTACTTATAATAAATGCTAATATCTGACCTAATGATCAGACAAAACAACAAGTCTTTATATAGCATATAATTATGCTATGAAACTCGATGCTTCAAGATATACCCAGGCAAATAACAATATGTTTTAATATAAAACAGACATGTAAATAATAGCACATGCAGCTACATTGGTTACCTAACAAATGAAATACACATCAGTTGTTAGGCTTTGGCTAGAAAGGTAATAAAGAAGTCAGTTGGCTCATGGTTATGCATTTATGGAAGTTCAAAATTTCCTTACCTTTCTCCAGAGGATCAAAAGTGAATTGTCACTCTAAGAACTAGATTTTTTTGAGTTTCTTATTACTTCCTTAATAATTCCTGTCTCCACGATAATCCTTGTTTAGGTTTGTACTGTTTTTCATTTTGTTTATAGTTATTGTCATGGTAACAAATTGATACAAATTATGCCTTTTGTGGTCACATCACAAATTTTGCCTGAAGAATGAAATTGTTTTAGTATTAACTATATTCCTTATGCTATATTTTTTATATCCATGACTTATTTTATTACTGGAAGTTTGCACCTCTTAATCTCTTTAGCCTATTTTGCCCATCTCTCCCCCTCCCCCACCGACCTCCCCTCTGGCAACCACCAGTTTGTTCTCTGTATTTAAGAAGGACCTCTATTTTATTTTATTTTATTTTATTTTATTTTATTTTATTTATTTTGTTTTATTTTTTCATTCATTCATTATTTTAAATTCCAGTTTAGTTAGCATAGTGTCATATTGGCTTTAGGTGTACAATATTATTCAACAATTCCATGCATCATCCAGTGCTAATCTCCACAGGTGCACTGCTTGATCCCTATCACCTATTTTGCCCATTCCCTTGCTCTTCTCCCTTCTGGTAGCTATCAATTTGTTTTCTGTAGTTGAGAATCTGCTTCTTGGTTTCTCTCTCTCTGTCTCTCTTCCTTTTTATTCGCTCATTTGTTTTGTTTCTTGGATGACACATGTGGGTGAAACTGTATGGTATTTGTCTTTCTCTGACTTATTTGTCTTTCTCTGAGAGTATTTAGCATTATACTCTCTAGCTCTCCTCAATATTAATGGTCCTGTAAACTTGACTTCCACTCCAATTTATTTGCCATGCCCATGGTCACTCCTGGATGTTGTTCTTTCTTAGAACTGGTCCACCCGTGTTATGCTTTTTTTTTTTTTATTATAACCTCTGTAGTTCTGTGCATTTTTGCTTCATATGTTTTTATGGCTATGTTATCAGTAAACATAAGTTAAGATTTTTATTTTTTAACATTTATTTATTGTTGAGAGACAGAGTGCAAGCAGGGGAGGAGCAGAGAGAGAAAGGGAGACACAGAGTGTGAAGCAGGCTCCAGGCTCTGAGTTGTCAGCACAGAGTCCGACGTGGGGTTCGAACCCACAAACTGAGATCGTGATCTGAGCTGAAGTTGGAATTTCAACCAACCGAGCCACCCAGGCACCCACATAAGTTCAGATTTTTAAAATGTTTGATAAATGTTCTTTTATGATGGCATAGTGGCCTTCTTTATTCCAAATAATGCTTATGGTATTCAGGTATATTTTGCCTGATATTGATACAAATACACCAAGAGAAAAAAGAATGAAATTGTTTTTGTCCACTTCTTTCATGTTGCAGTGTTTATTATCAGAATGAGATAGAATAAATGTAATGCCCAGTGCAGTTTGTTAAAGACTATGAACATTCAATAAACTTATAAACATAGACTTTAAGCTGTCCAGTATTTTGCAGTTTGGTTTCCCATTCTGCTTCATCCCTACAGTTTACCAAGACTGTAAACAGAAAGAATAGGAATGGAAGGTAAATCAAACTTCACAAATTCTGAAAAGGTATTCACAGATATATTCATCCAGAATACATATGGTTTCACAATTTCAGGGAAACCTTCTTGGATTTTTAGAAATGTGTTTAGAAATAAGATAATATGAATCTTTTTTCAAAAGTGATGGTGAACACAAAGGAGGTATTTAACCCTCTTTTCTAAGAAATTTTACATTATTATAGTTGAGTTACTTTTGAATTATATTCCTTAATGAGAATAAGACATATTGATTGTTAAAATGTTTAAGCCAAGAGAATAGCAGTATTATTTGCCTATGCTTTAGGTTAGGAAATTCATTGACTTCCCTGTGTACTAGCAATTTTCAGTTGGTGTGACAACACACATTTCAATGTGTTGTGAGGTGTGTCACAAAGAATGTGTTACTAATTGTATTTGTATTATCAAAGTGTGTGAACTATTTGCCTTTTTAAGAAAAATAAAAACAAATTAAAGGTTGTCAAGATGATATCACTCTCAAGTTAATGTCCAGGGAATTGCACACAATCCTGGGAAAAATCATCGAGTATGTTGTTCATATAAATGTCAACTGTCATATGTATTTCAGTGTGAGTTGGGGGGGATGTGAAATCTTGCAGTAGTCAATACTAAAAAGGGAATTTCTTTTTAAGTTTGTTTAGATAAATTTCAACCCTATTGTAGTGTTACTTACAATCTAGAATATAGAAAATGAGGAGAAATGTACAGAGAAATATAAAGTTAATATCAAATGAGTACTTACTATGTGTCAGACACTAAGTTATGCATTCTGTATGACTTATATTTTTAATTTTCATGACCATGTTAGGTGCAATTATTATTATTCCTATTTTACAGATAAGAAAATTAGACACAGAAATTAAAGAACTTGGTCAATGTCCCACAGGTAGTTAAGCTGCACACCTGTTATTTAAAACCACGTCAAAATCCAGAGTACACAAAATAAATCCCCTAAACTGTACTGATTTTTAAATTCTGGGGTGTGGCAAAATTTCAATTAATGATTTTGTTGAATTACTTAATTGCTTTTGAATCATTAAAATTATATTTCCCCAAGAAGTCCATTCATAGGTTTGAGAAATTATCCCTTGGGCACCCATTTAACTATGTTGCCTTTCCCTGGGTTGAAGCTGGGACTAGTTTTATAGGCAGTCATCTCAGCTAGGAGCAGCCTATAAACCAACCAGACAACATCTGAACTGAATAACCAGGGTTTCCAGATTCAGAGTATGGGTTTGGATGCTCTATAAGCAACAGAGATAGAAGATTACTTATAGTTCAAGAAGTCGAAACAGGCTGGTTTTATTCTGTTGGGGGGAAGACACTGCTTCCCCCAACACCTCCCTCTCCTTGCAGAAAAGAAAAACCTAGAAAAATGAAAGGTAAACATTTAGAGTCATGAAAATTACTGAATCACAGGAAAATAATCAGTAGCAGCTCTTTTTTTAATTGTTAAAATTGTGCCTTAATTTTTGAAATGAAAAGTTTTATGGAGACTAATATAGATATACACAAAGTTGCAAGGAATAATATGGAAATACTTGTGTACTTTTACCATTTTGCACCCAATGATAACATCTTGCAAAACTATACTATAATATCACAGCCAAGATATTGACACAGATACATCTGGGATGACTTTGACAAACTCAAAATACATTCAGCATTTACTCAGTCAATAAGGGTCCCATTTGAGCACTGTTTGTTATTGTATTTATGTGACTCTACCCAATGTTTATCTCCATTTCCTAAAAGCATGATTGACAGCAGTGACAGTTTGTCCTAGAAGGCTTACCTAGGGAGACAGCAGAGTCATGAGATTGTCCACTATCTAGTCCTTTCCTCTAAGATAAGCTTGCTCCTGCCTCCCATTACACTGTGCTTATTTAAGACCCCAAATGCAGATTCATGGAGAATGATTTTCTTATTCTTCTTCTTATTTATTTTATCAATGTTAAGGAACATATTTCACAATGGCTGTAGTTCTCGCAAAATAATTGGAAATTTTGAAATAGTGCTATAAACCTCCCTTTGTTGAATGCATTTGTAAGAGCAAAAGTACATAAAGAAAAGAAAAAAAACAAGACAGAATGCATTCTGCATTTACTGAGTTTTTGTTAGAGAATCAGGTTTCTTCAAACTCTGAAAATTATCCTAAGAAGTCAGCTAAACAGTCACACTTTCAACATCAGTACCATTTCTCCCACAGGTTTCTGAATTCATAGAAATTATTTCATCTATTGCTAGCCAGCAGAAACACACTAGAGAAAATTTCAATAAGCTTGCCTTTTAGCCGAGAATAATTTGATTTTTAAAAAAGGGAGTTGCCAGGCTTTGTTTTTCCCCCTTTTCTTGTTTAAGTCACAATACCCTTAAATTTTGCAACAGGAATTTCTCATCCAGAAGTGTATTTTTTCATGCTCTTCTTTGTCTTGTGTTTTTACCATGTTATAAAGCTCATGCAATGAAATCCATACTGGGAGCAGAACAATCACACAGACTCTTGTTGATTTGGAGTATGATTCTTAGCACCTGCTGGTAAATTTTTTACTCCTATTTAACTCAAACACAAATTACTTCTTGAAGAACTGTGGGATAGACTAATCTTCAAAGGATAAGCAGATGAAAATAAGGGGAGAGAAACATTTCATATTGCTCATGTCACCTGATATTTTTCCTACGTTTTCAAAATTTAGAGAAGAGAAACAAAAGTGAGTTTTAGAAGTGTGCAATGTGTTTATCTTTCTATACCTTACCCCTTTTTAAATATTTCCTTACAGGGGACCTGGGTGGCTCAGGCGACTAGGCATCCGACTTCAGCTCAGGTCATGATCTCATGGTTTGTGAGTTTGAGCCCAGGCTTAGGCTCTGTGCTGACAGCTCAGAGCCTGAAGCCTGTTTTGGATTCTGTGTCTCCCTCTCTCTGCCCCTCCCCCATTCGTTCTCTGTCTCTCAAAAATAAACATTAATTTAAAAAATAAATAAATAAAAATTTTCTTACAGACATAATTCAATCTCATCAGAACTAGATACATTTTTTAGGAATTTGCAAATAATACGATGACTTTCGGTGTCTATATATATGTCAACTAACATATCTACCAGGGGTTCAACAAAGATGCACAATACTATCAAAGTAGCATACACAAATGTGTTTAAATATGAGACTGTGTTATTAAAACGTAACAGCAAAAATACAGAACAGTGACACCTAATTCGGTAATAACATCACCAACACTCTCCAACTTTCATTTAATTAACAGTTGTGCACATTTCTATCTTATTTCTGTTTTCTCCAGGGATTGGTAGTTCCTCAAAGCAAGCTCCATACCTTACTACACACCTTTCACACTGAAGACTAATAATGCATCACAAATAGTATGCACTTAATAAATATACTTGTTAAATTAGATGTTGTAGCTATTTTTATTCTACCAACTTACATGTAAAATATGAATATATTTATTTGTAAAAAAATATTGGGTTTTGAAATTCATATGTTTGTATGTAGAAAGGTGAAGAATAGCTTCAAGCTATTATTATGCTGCCCCATTCTTGTCACTTTTTAATTTGACATTGAGCTTTGAGTAGGGACTGCACAATTCTGACACCCAGAGTAATGGAATAGGGTCAAGGCAGGCACAAAGAGATAAGTCAACAAATATTTTCCAGTAAATACCCAAGTTCATTGGAGGTAGGTTGATTTTTTTATGTGTTTTCAAGATTTTTTTAAAGTGCTTGCATACTATCAGGAGGTAATGATAGTATAGTTTGCACTGCTTTCACTGAAAAGAAGCTGCCATTTGTATCACATATCCCATAATCAAAAGGGTTAAAAGTGAATAGGAAAATAAAGTATTAAGGGTCCCTGTACTGAAAGGCCCTTTACCTTAATACATTAAAAATATACCAAATCCACCCCCTTCAACTGAACAGCTTGTTCATTTTCACAAAAATGTAAACTGGGTGGTGTTACTGGGGTTTGGGGGAGTTATTTGCATGGTGATTATTAGCTTAAGAACAGTTTCAGTGGTTACTTTTAAAACAATTAGTCCAGAGTGTGTGCTGTCTGTATGTGTGTTTATGTGTGTATGTTATTAGAAACAGCCAAGAGACTGTAAGTGAAATGTTTTCCATTTAAGCGCTTTTTGTTCTACAGATGTTTGTAACAATTTTAATTTAAAATCTTAAGTACAAATACTTTTGAGTATCACTGATTTTTCAGTTACCGAATAATGTTTTTCTCCAAAAGGCTCAAAAATAAATTTAACCAAATGTTATCGCATGTATGTGATTCCTTTTTCTTTTGTATTTTTTCTTCCTATATGACACAAGTTTAAAATGTAAGACTTTATTCCTTTGCAATTAGAGACCATGCACTTTCATATTTTCACACAGCAATGAATGAGACCCTTAGCATATACTGACTGCCTTTCAACTGTGCACAGAACTCCTATTGAAATTAATGAGTTTCTGCCTCGACTGAGTGTGGTCATTTTATGTGGCCTGAAGTGGTCATTTTGTGATTTTCATATTAGTTGTTGCAGAGTATATTGTATACATCATTTCTAAAGTGCCTAGGGATCTTTAAGGAGGAAAGGTAGTGCATAAATTGAAAATATTGTTCCTTTTATTTAAATTATTCTATGTACAAGTTCTCTAAGCCATGCATAAATACACTACAAAGTACAAATCAGATGCACAAAGTTCCAAAAATAAAATTACTTTAAATCAGCAATTTAAAAATTATCCACTTTTGACATACTTGTCATCCATTGAAAACAAATTGCTTAGTTTTCTAATTCAGCAGAAGACATCAAACCAGTGCATGTAGAAGTAAAGCACTAAGAGTGTAAAAGAGAATATAAAACTTGAACTTCCACTGTAGTTAATAGACTGGAGCTCTCAGTGTGGGCAGTAGACCCTTTGTCCTGCCACTGCTTCCATACCAGCTTCCTTAGATGTGTCCTTAAGGAGGCCAGTGGAGAACATCCATAGACTCAACACGGTCTTTATCCATGGGCAGTGATAGAGGGAAGACTCTGGTTGGATGAAAGAGATACTTTGAAATATTACTTTAGTTTTAACTTTAATATAAAATCTAGAGAAGTTTGGATTTTTTTTCTGACAGGGCATAACATAAAACATGAAGGTGAATAAGGAAAATGTGTTCTCTAGAATTTCAACCATTCTCACTCCTAAAGCTCAGAATTCAGAATTTTAGGTTTAAACATACTCAGCTCCTCTTTTTATGATAAAATAATTCATTTGTAGAAAATCACTGTTCACTCCTGAGCAAGTCAATCCCTATCCCTTAAAGGTGGCTATAGTACATTGTTTTCAACAGACACAGTCTCTGATTATGACAATAAATCTCACAAATCTGACTTTTTCTGTTATTTTTCTATGCTCCACAAGTTCAAGACAGACTTCTGCTTTTGATTCTGACCTTTCTACATATGTATATATTTGTGTTCCTGTGGCAATAAAGAATAAAAAATGGATGTTAATAAAACATGAATACTACCAACACCTCTGCAAGTACAATGTGAATTTGTAAAATATTAAGAAACATTATATTCTGTTGTGCAGTGAATCCACTCAACTTTATTCTGCAGTTTGGGATCATGTGCCACTTGAAGCCCAATTAAGAACTGCCCCTGGTCCATAGCCTTCTATTTTCTGTGCTTTAAAAATATGATATCAAGTGGTGATCTTAGCAGGTGGTGTGTGGCTTTCTGTGTTCAGATTGCAAGTATTATGGAAGAGAAAATCTTTCACCAAATATAAATTCTATGGAGCAAACCACTCTTTTATATTGGTCTGGGGGGATACCAACACTTACTTTACAAGGAGACTTTTATAGGAGGCTTTTCCATATCTGTGAAAGGGGAACAGAGCAAAGGCTTGTCTCCAGTCTGGTCAAATCAGCCATATTATAATGCAGATTCCCCAGTATGTGAAAAATAATTGGAGAAGATGAGAAGCAAGCAATATGAAAAATGTTTACATGGCCTCCCTTCCTCCCCAGGAATCAATGCTGATATAACAGACATTGTTTAGAAGATGTCAATGCAAGCAGTCAATACAGTGTATGTGTGTCAGAATTTGGGAGAGGATCACTCAAACTAGATTTTTTGACATATAGATAATGTTATGCCCAGAATTCGTGATCCCCAAAGACCACCAGGGAGCCAAGTCCGATGCAAAAGCAAAAGAGCCTTTATTTGAGCTAGCTCGAGCTCAATCCCCTACCTGCACCAAGGCAGCATGAGATACCAGGGAGAGAGAGCGAGTTTCAAAAGCACAAAGGTTTTATTGGGGTCTAGGGGCATTTGGTGAGGTAATGCCTGTGGCCTCAACCGATTGGCTGGGGAAGGATCGTGGTCCTGTTACACAGGTCCCCAGCCTTGTTTTGATTGGGATGTTTGAACAGGTGAGCGGGAGGTTACTCAAGGGGAGGAGGTGTGGTCAAGGTGAAGGACACAGAACAAGATGGAGTTGGCCAGTGTAGGCCCGCCCTTTCAGATAAAACAAGAGGTTGATAGGATGACTTTTTTGTCTTTTCGATTAGCTATGCCAGAATAGTGTGGAAACAGTTTGAGTAGCTAGAGAGATGAAAAGAAAAGACATACCTAATGAATTGGTCAATGAGTTCATTTCTTTCTTGCCTTTGAGGACAGCCTGCTTTCTGTTACATCATCCTATCTGTATCCAAGTGTGAGTGTAGAAGGAGGGGAAGGTGGAGGGAGCAAGTTTACAGTTGTGAGTATGTGTCTATATACATATATTAAATACTGTAGAGTTTTACCCAAAACCCAGCTGTCCTAGGATTTTCTCCTTTAAAGAGTTAAGCCACCTGGTAATAAGGCTCTTTTGATAGTTGAGCAAACAAGCCCCCTGGAAGACATCCAGAAGGAACCCATCTTATACTAAATACTCCTTGATAACAATTACTGTTGTTAAGGGAATCCAGTGTTCTAGCTAGTTATATAATGTTTGAATAGGTATAAGTTCTAGTCTCATATTTATGAAAGAAAGCATAGTGATCTAGTGTATTTTTTAACTGGAATGCACAAAGGTTTAATTTTGTGGATTCTGTTTATAGAAACAATAATCTAGGCTCATGCATATGATCTTCCCTACCCCCACCTTCTTAGAGATAGCAGAATTTAACTGGATTTTGTTTGCATGACTTTATTCTCTTAAATGATCCCCTAATTTTAGAAATGTTCTACGAGCAGTGTTCTTAAGAAAAGGTACTTTTGGGGTGCCTGGGTGGCTCAGTCAGCTACGTGTCTGACTACAGCTCAGGTCATGATCTAGCAGTCCATGAGATCGAGCCCCGCATAGGGTTCTGTGCTGACAGCTCAGAGCCTGGAGCCTGTTTCAGATTCTGTGTCTCCCTCTCTCTCTGCTCCTCACCCACTCGTGCTCTGTGTCTCAATCTCTCTCTCAAAAATAAATAAAAATTTAAAAAATTCAAAAAGAAGAGGTTCTTATTAAAAAAAACCCTTAATTGATTTCAAATATATTTTATATTCACTTTTCTTAATGCTTTAAAAATTAACATCTGTAAATGAGTAAGTTGGAGGCTATTACTATTTTTAAAATTACTATTCGGTGGCAAGTGTAAAAAACGTTCTATCCTTTTATTTTACAGAATGGATGAGTGCAAGTGATACCAATTTACACTGTAGTGTTTTGCATCATTACTTTTCCTTCATTTGAAAACTTTCTGAAAGAGCCACATTTTTGGATTTTTAAATGTCAATTCATAGAAATAATTTCCACAATTCTTAGGTTCCATATGTCTTTAAAAATATGACAGGTGAAAAAAATACATTATTTTGGGGGGAAAACCATGTTGTAACTTCTAATTATTTCCCACTAATCCATTTTCCCCTATTCTTTACCTCCCTCCTTACTAAAACAGATATTTTAAGTAAAAACAGAAATTTATGTTTCTACTTAAAGCCTACAAGCAATTTGGGGCACCTGGGTGGCTCAGTCAGTTAAGCATCTGACTTTGGCTCAGGTCATGATCTCCAGGTTTATGAGTTCAAGCCCCGCATCAGGCTCTGTGCTGACAGCTTAGAGCCTGGAGCCTGCTTCAAATTCTGTGTTTCCCTCTCTCTCGGCTCCTCCCCCGCTCATGATGTCTCTCTCTCTCCTTCAAAATAAATAAAAACATTAACTTTTTTTTTTTTAAAAACCTACAAGCAATTAAAACAACAGTAGCATCCTGACTTGGGAGCAAGGAGAATATCTGAATGCTAAATATTTCCAAGGGAACAGTGTTTGATTTTATTGAAAACAAACACAGCTCATGTACTAATGCAGGCAATAGTTTCCCTTACCCTTTTCTTTTTAAAGATAAGAAATCTATTCCCAGGATTAATATTTCTCCTTTTTTATTCTTGGGAAGATATATGCTGGAGGATAGTAATCTATTTACCTTTTGTTATGCATACAAAGAGCCACGCCCATATATACAATCAATGTCTACATACAAACATACACTTGATTCACATATTCGACTTTGTTTAAATATCTGTAGCATCTAAATACTTGCTTTTTTCACATCCCACCCCCTCCACACTCACCCTTTCCACAATATATTCATCTTCTATTGTTCTGATCAGGTGATAGGGATGAAACTTTTAAATTTACCTATTAAATATTATTCTTTTTGAACACACCAATTATAATTGGAGAGAAAGCCACTGCTATGAAGGCTTAAGAGAAACTAAGGCCAAAGCTGCTTTCCCTACAAAGGCTTTGGTTGGGAATGGGATGGTAGCAACTTCAATACAAAGAAAGTCCCAGGCAGAGGCACCAACATCCCCTGAATTTTAATGAAAATGTTATGTAAATGCTATAACTAGGTTAATAAAGAGGTCATCATAAAAGCCAAATAAGCCTTAGTTATATTTTAAGAGAAAGAAAAGAGGCGGTAAAGGAAACAAATCTCTCAAATATGTATAAAATATATTTATCAGTAATACATAGTAAAAATATTGATAGTACAGGTGTCTAGATCTATAAACTTATATAAGTATCTCCTAAAACATCTGTTTATGGCCCTATCAAAAACTTTAAAATATATTGCTAGTTGGTTTCTGTGTACTTTAATGAGAAAAGCTATAACATTTTAATCAATTCAAAATTCATATAGGATATTGAAATAGAAAGAGGTTAGTTGGTATGAACAGAAAGAGAACCAACAAGTTTAAGACTATATGTTTTGTGATTGTAGGTACATCTCTATGAAATCAGTATTATTTATGGAGATATGCCAATGGGCATACAAAGAACATGTAGTATATTTCATACACAATACTGGCATGTGCATTGTGCACGGTGCAGCTGTAAATAATCAGGCAATTGAAAAAATGCAGGATATTACATGTGATAATTATTACTTATTAAAGTGATTAAATAATTTTTCTTTGCCTAACAAGAAACATTTCAGAACATGGGTTGAGAATGGTTTTGCTGTTGGAGAGTTGTAGTTAAACGTCTTGCTTATTGCTTAATAAAAATCTACGAAAACAAAAAGTTGGATAAGTCTTGGATACAAGACTTTTGTCTTGTAGACAAAAGTTGGATATGTACAAAATCGTAAAACACAACTGCTTCTGATTTAGTAAATTACTCCTTAGCCATTACTCTGCTACAGATAATTGTCCTTTATTTTATGGAGGGCCTTGTGGCAAAATAATAGAGGTGAAGTGGTATATGGGAGTGGGAAGAAGAGTAATAAATTGAACTTTTCTTCCAAATGTCTCTGTGTAATGATTTTTTCTTCCCCTAAAGTCATATAGGAATGAATAGAATTCATCATTAGCGGGCAACACTAAGTGGACAACAGTTTATCGGAGTTTCTGAGCCCAAAGGGAACCTTAAGAAGGAGAGCACTTCTTACATTTAGTCATCTTTTCATCCTTCATCAGGTGAATGAGAGATCATCTACCAGAAGGTAATGGTCCCTGACCAGAAGAGAGGTGGTTGCATGGAAGCAAGATGAAAGCCTCAGCGAAGGTCTGGGTCCAGTTTCAAGAGGGGCTGTTTTAGAGAAAGGTCTGTCTGCTGGACTAGAGACAGATACTCCATTCAGAGAACATTAACAATATTGCAAGTCCTGAAATAACCCCCCTATCCCGCCGGGTTTCCCCAGGCCATTTCCCACCATTTGGGGTGTGTTTTGCTTGAGCATGGGCATGTGCAAGATAACAGGCCACGCTGTGAGTGTATGAAAGGCCAAAAGTCAGAGGGAGAGAATCAAGAATCAAAACAATGACTAATGATTTCTAAACTTAAGCAGAGCAGATGCGGTGCTCACCAGAAATGTGTCTCTATTTAAATGCTTCACTTCACACACCACACAATAAAGAAAGGAAGAAAGAAAGAAAAAAACAACGATTTTTTTTGGAAAAATGTTTTATTTAAATGTTTTATTTTAAATCTTTTACGACCATAAAATATTGCGTCAGTATAAACCCCTTGACTAAAACTGTTCACATCAAACATTACAGCGAATTGTTTTCTTTTTGACACCTGACTCATCTTTGAGTTTTCTTTTAAACATAATGCAGAATTTATTGAAAATAAATAATTGCTGGCAACTGCAATAGGCAATTTGAATAAAATAGTTGAAAAAGCAACTCTTAATGAAAATAGTGTTTATTATACATCAGTTACTAAATGAATAAACTAAATGATCTTTCTTTAAATTAATAACTTCAAAAACGTTTAATATACAAAACTGTACAATTATAAAGTCGGCAGAAATATTTGGGTTAACTCAGGTTTGAACCAGAGCGCTTAACTGCGAAGAAAAAAAAAATTCAAACCAAAAAACCCTAACAGTTGTAAAACACGAACTCAGTGTGGGAAAACAAAACAAACAAAAAAATTCCAGAACGAAAACCCATCTACGAACAGAATGCAGAGGCTTCACAAAAAAGAAAATGGGTCCGGGATTTGAATTAACACATGTTCTTCAACCTGCAGCTGAGGGAGACACAGTGCGGTGCACCAGAGGCCTGGAAGCCCATACTAGCGCATCCTCCAGAAGGAGTCCTGGGCTTTTTGGTCCTTAGGTAGTTTGAGGCTTTGTCTGCCAAAGCTGCACCTGAAGGCCAGGCAGGCAGCCTAGGCATGTGGAGCCCCCAGCCAGGTCCCGCGGACTGTGTCTGGGTGTTGGGTGCTTGGCCGGCTCTGCACATGTGTGCTCATTAAGAATGAGGTGCCCTGTGGACCTGGCGTGTAGACAGGAGAGTTAGCAATAAAGCCACAACAACTGTATATTTTTTGGATTTCTACACAGCCTAGAGAGATTTTATGTAGTTTTTGTTTTTGTAAATAGTAATAGGATACACGCATCTATCTACTCACACATTTCCACGCGCAGTCATGCACACACGCACAGACATACACACACAGATTAAAAAACAGAAACAAACAAACAAACAAAAACCCAGAAACCGAGCCACCAGGGCGCTCGCTATCTAGCTTAATCATCGCTGTGGGCTTCTACCAGCTGTGCTTGTCTGGGACGCGGAGACAGCTTCGCGTGAAACCACTCTGAGACAGCGGTATGTATACACCGGAGAGGAGGTGGTACGAAGCTAGACCAGAATCCCTATGACCTTTGCCAATCATTTCATTGTCGTTCTGCACGGAGCAGGGAGCACCTGTCCACCACCCCACTTGCCACCCCTCCCCGATGGTTTCTCACTCGGAGAGCAGGCAGTGAACTGAAGGTGAACCGAATTGGGAGGCACTCAGTGAGTCTGTCGTCGCCAGCGTCTCGGGATAGTCCTCTCCAGCGAAAGAAAATGTGTGTGAATACAAAGTCCTTGGCCTACGAAGGCCAAGGTGGAGTCGCGCTGGTGGTCCTGGTGAGGCATGGGGCCCTTAGGGAGCTCTGAGTGAAGGCATTCCGGACTTCAGTAGGTGCGGAGGTCTCTTAGCACCGCAGGCTGACCTCTTTTGCCGGGTGCCACAGCCAAACCCTTTTATGGCACCGGGATCTGCGCTGTAGAAGCCTGCGAGGGCTCCACAGATCCGAGAGGGAGGGCAGAAAGCTTCAACATTGCCTCTCCTACTTCGCTGTAGTTTGCAAACCCAATAGGTTGTCTATTCTGCCTATCCCAGGCACTGTGCCCTCCGAAAAAATTACATATATATCTCCAATACCATCATCAACAACTCTCTCCATTGTACCTCTTCTCTCCATGCAGATTTAGGATAGGGGGTGGATGGACAGGTGGACATCTCTTCCCCTCCTCCTTCCAGTCCCCCTGCCTTTTTTAAGCAATTAGAAAACCATCAGCTCAATGAAGGAATAATAATAATAGCAACAATGTGGAGTGGCCGATTAGGTACAAATTATCTCACAAATATTGTGTACAGCTTGTAGTAAAACACCGCAGACATTTAGAAACACTATAGAAGTTTAAAAAAATGCAAAACTAGTCTATTGTAAAACAGATTTCACCTGAAATACAGCTGCTATAACCAAGGCGCTGAAAGGTTATTCAGAGGCACACATCTGTCTTCCCACCCCCCCTTCCCCAGCCCTACCCCACCCCCACGTTACCCCACTCCTTGTTCATTAAAGAGAGGAGCAACCAAACAAACCTTACTCAAAGTAAACAATATGTTTTGATCAGCAGAAAAGGTTGGAGGAAACAGTCGCCCTGGCGGCAGGGTATGTGAGGTCCCCTCCTGAACTGCTTAACACTACTGTTTATCAGCCTTGAGAAGCTGGAATGCGTGTGTGTGTTTCCTTTCTTAATATAAGTTAGAATCCCCTATTGAAAAAAAAAAAAAAGGAAGAAAAAAAGATGAGAGACTGAAGAGCCCTATCTTTATATCTAGCTATTGCTATCTCTCTAGATAGCAATAATAAAGCTGAAGTGAAAGGAAGAGAGTGGGAGAGAAAGAGAAATCCGCGCTGCTCCCAGTGCGGCCGGCCGCTTCCTTGCTTCCTGCAGTCAGAGATCGTGGCAGGACGTGTCTGTTTTCACGGTGTGTGAATAAACCTCATGTGGCTGCTGATCCCCTGGTGGAGTCATTCTTTTCTCTTTCTGTCTTCGATTACAGAACCAGACACGCACCACTTCTTTCTCCAACTGGAGGCTGTCTGCCAGCGAGGAAATCTCCTGAGCGGCAGGCTTGGGACACTTGAGGAAATGCGTTTCCAGTACGCCCTTGACACTCACCTCGATGGAGGTTCGCTTCTTGCGCTTGCGGCCCTGAGCAGCGATTTTGTCAATGCTGGTCGGGCTCCCAGTGGACGAATCAGCCTCCTCCAGCCACTTGTTCAGCAGCGGCTTCAGCTTGCACATGTTCTTGAAGCTCAGCTGCAAGGCCTCGAACCTGCAGATAGTGGTCTGTGAGAACACGTTGCCGTACAGTGTGCCTAGCGCCAGCCCCACGTCGGCCTGCGTGAAGCCCAATTTGATTCTTCTTTGTTTGAACTGTTTGGCGAACTGTTCTAACTCATCCGAGGTTGGTGTCTCCTCGTCCGAGTGGTCTTGGCAGTGGTGCGAGCCTAGATCGCTGTGGTCTGGGGGATCCCGGAGCACCGGGTGTAGGCTCTGTGCGGAGGCGGAGGCCGGCGGTGGAGTGAGCCCTCCGTGCTCCAGCATGCCGCTCACGGTGAAGCCCGACTGCGAGTACACGTTAAGGGGTTGGCCGCTTGACGTGATGGACGGGTTCGGAGCCGGATTAGCCCCCCAGGCATTCGGATGGTTAGTGTGCGGAGAGTGGTGGGCGACGTGTGGTGAACGGTGATGGATGATCGCACCCAGCTGTAGGTCTTCGCGTCCGGGCTTCACGTCCTGCTGGTCCAGAGGGTTGGCGGCCAGTGTGGAAGACCATGGGCCTCCATCGCCCAGACTGGTCACCCAATGATGCCCAAGAGGATGCGCATTGCTAGGAACTCCCTGCAAGTAATCACTTTGGAGAAGTTTCTGAGGGTTTCGGAAAGGACTCCCCTGCTGCATCCCCGCAGAGTCCGCGTGGACTAGGGAGCTAGAACTGAGAATGCTGTAGGGATTCGAGGCAGCTGTGGCCATGGTCGGTGAGGATCCCCTACTAGTTATAATGTGGCAAAGGCAGCAGCTTCAGCCTTTGACATCTATGGTTGGGGGGGAGCCAAAGCCGCAAGAGCGAGTTACCGGCACATGTGGTGACCAATTGCAGCACATCTCGGCCTGGCCAGCCACGGGCTTGGCCAATGGCCGCACGGGAGGCTGGGCTAGTTTTCCAAATTAGGCTGGCGAAGCTTAAGAGTTTCAGTGAGATCTGAGCAGGAAGTAAATCAATCTTTGGGCTCCATTGGTTGCCTGGCGCTGAGTGGCAGCAGCTCATTTGATTAACCCTTTCCCCCTCCCTCCCACCTCGGACTTCATGGACATTTGTAGGAGAGGGGAAAGTATCAAAGGGGAGTGTGTTTGTGCGTGTTTGGGGGGTTGGGGGAGATGGATAGGGGGTGAAGTAGAAAACTGGTTTTAGAATTTCTTTTGTATTATTTAGATTAATAGAAATCGTGAAAAAAACATTATATATATATATATATAGTAAAATAGTATATATATATACATATATATATTAGTATATATATGTGTGTATATATATATATATATATATATATATATATATACTAATAAAGCAATATAACCAGGTGAAATGTCATCTAGATTTTAATAGATTTTTTTTTAATCAAATTCATTTAACATCCTGGGTTAGTTGTGTGCAGGGGACTGCAAAACAAAATCTTCCTACAAACTTTGAGCAAAGGGAATTAAGAACTACTTTGACAAGTTTTATTTATTTCATTTTATCATTTATGAGAAACTTGATACCAAGGTCAGAAAGCATCTAAGAAAGAGATGCCCAGCTTCTTCTGAAAATTTTGATTTAAGGCATGAAGAACTGGAAGATTTTGGGAAAATCTAATGTGATACTGGCAAAATTCATTTATTTTGAGGTTGGTCAATTGGATGACTTGCTTTTTGTTACTGCTCCATGTCAGCTCCCAACAGGGATCCCACAACTTCTTTCAGAGGCATTGTTTGCTGAAATGGGCAGCCGTCCCTCACACTCACCTCAAACACTCATGGGACCAACTCTCATTAGGTACATAGGGAAATGTTCTTGACTAACGTGCCTGATGTTCCCTAGTAAAATTGTTGTTAACAGGCACTGCCCCCCCTCCTCCTCCTGCTCCCAAACAAGCTGAAGTAAATATGAATTCTTTAGTGTACCCTGAAAATTCAGAGAGAGAGACAGAGAGAGAGAGACAGAGAGAGAGAGGGGAATGATGGCAGGCTGTTTGGCATTAAGTACCACTCCCCCAACACACATCCCTATCAGCTTGAATGTGCTTTCAGCTTGGGAGGACAGGACTGTTTTCACATTTTGGTTAGACAAGAAAGACTTGTACTCCTATGCATTTTATAAGTTAGGGGAAGGCAAGTCCCACAACTCCACAGCCTTGCTCAAAGGTGTTGCTTGTAAGCTGAATGCAAAGATTTTAGATTTGCTCTAGCTGAGAAAAGGCAACATGGGATACCCAGCTGGATTTCTGAATTAAAAAAAAAAAAGTGACCTTCCATTGCATAATTTTGAAGGTAACCTAGCTGCTTAATTATATTTGAACTTACAGAAGACAGCTTCAGAGTTCCTTTATTGGTTTGAAATTCCATTAAATATATTGCAAGAGCTACTAGGTTTAGCTTGATTTAAATTTGCATACATTTTCATATATTTAGCAGAAATAAAAGGAGGCTTGCAGCTACCAGAAAGACATTAAGGCATTAGTTTCTCTAAGAAGACAGATCTGAAGAAAATGCAAGAAAATGAGAAAAAAAATAAAAACAAGGTGAGCTATTCTGCCATTACTTTATATAAACAGCATCTATTTCCTGTGAAATGAGTAATTTCTTATGAGAGCAGATAGCGACAGGAGTTTATATTGGTAAATGTAAATTGTGTCTATTAAGCAGGAAAACCTGGGGTCTGGTTGAGATCTATTTCTTTCTTTCTCTCTCTTAAAAAAAAAAAAAAAAGGATAACCACTTAGCAGTTTTTGGTGGAGATGATAATTTCCCATCTTCTCCCCCTCTTCCTTCTCACTGAAATTGTGTTTTCCTTTACTGGTGTCCTGTTGTAAACGTTTATCTGCTTTTAATCTGGAAATTTATTTTTCCTTTCCCTCTCTTCCTCTGCCCCCTCTCTTCTCTTCTCTTCTCTTCTCTTCTCTTCTCTTCTCTCCTCTTCTTTTCTCTTCTCCTCCTCTCTTCTCTTCAATAACCTCTTTTCTTTACTACCAACTAACTGTGTGTATCTTCCTTTGTAAGAATACAATCTCATTTGTACCTGAACTTTTGCTTCCTGAAGAAAAAAGTACTTGTTAAAATCAAACAAAAATAAAAGTTTTCAGGTAATCTGTTAAGCTGCCTGTTGAAGGATCCATTGACTACTTTACATTATGTCAGTTTAGAGGTCAGAGGGAAACGCAATGAAAAAAACCATACAAGAAAAAGAGTGATCATTGCCATGTTGTTGTAATGGTGGGTTCCCCACCCCCACCATCACAGCTGCCTTTGGGTGAAGATTTACTAATCTTAGTCTGGTCATTCAGGGGGTTAAGGTAATTATCAATTCAGAAGGCTTTAGCATGGAGAAAAAAGGGGTTCCCTTTCCAATTCTGACTTGCATGAATTCTTATAATCAACCTTGCTCTAGCCCTTGCCCTCTACTCTGGGCAACCAATTTTTCCAGGCAAGCAAAAGGGGTTCAGACCATGCCCAGAGGCTGGGGAGGGGGCCGCTGTCGCGGGAGAGGTAACTGTGCCCAGTGATAGGTTTCTCACACTTTTGTGCTGTGGTCTTTTAATGTAAGAATGGCTTCTGACAGGAGCAAAAACCAACATAGTCATCTTCCTTTTTTTCTTTCTTTACCTCGTCATTTTTTTCTTCTTTCCCTTCTTCCCTCCCTCCTTCCTTCCTTCCTTCCTTCCTTCCTTCCTTCATTGTTAAAAATTAGTTCCCATGAATATGGATACTGCCTAATTCAGGTGCAGTCCCATCCTCTAGCAGCTGTGATAGAATTTTCTCTTGCATGTAAGATGTTTTGTTTTATGAGGAAAATATCTGCATATAGTAAAATCTTCTTGCTGCTCTGACTAATCTACTGGAGAGGTTTTCTTCGCCCTCTCCTGTCAGTCTAACTTCCCAAGTGTAACAGATGCCGCTCTCAAGCGCTCCTTTCTGTGGCTTCTCTTTATTCGGCCTTGCATATTTCTCCCCATGATCTGGGTTTCCATAGAGAGAGGAATAAAAGGGGGGACCATGGTCACAAATCCCCTGCCCCATGCAAAATAAAAGAGCCTCATTCAATAGACGACCCTGTCTGGACATGGGAGAGAAATAAGTACATGTGAAGCTACTGTTGCAAACAGCTGGTAACTTATTTTTCATAGATTTATTTTACCTTAAACTCAAAGTTACCACTGGTAACCTTGTCTCTTGGGTGGTTGGGCTAAATACACAGCTTGGAATTCTTTTCATCCTGATCTTGTCCATTAACAGGTCCTCAGATCTAATTTACCCCACTCCCTCTATGGCTATGGTTTGAAAATACTAATAGTTGCCTCAACCCTAGCAGGTTGGGATAGCTAAAACTCATCTTGGAGAGGAACCCAAGTTAGAAGTGGAGGAATTGTAATTTTATCGAGTCCACACACCTGCCTCCAGCAAGGTAGAACGGGTTCCAATCTCTTGCTAGAGCAGCACACAGCACAACCTTCATTCCTTCTTAGGTACCTTCATATCCAAATTTGTCACTCCACCATACCAATCACTTTGCTTGTTTTCTAAGAGGGAAATTTCATTAATTGCTGAAAACATGTCAGATTGGTTTGATTTATTTGTATGTTTATTCTTTTATTTGTAACCTGGGGTTTCACTGTGACTCTCATTCCTCACAATTTTAAAGATACATAACGACTCCTGAGTGTTTCCCCAGAGATTCCCAGCCCCTTTGAAAGCAAGGAAGCACTCACAAAAGAAATTAAGCAGATTAATGTGGTTCAAATTGCACTTCTATGGAAACATAGGAGTTTGGTTGCAGCTGGGCAGTCTGTGTCTAGATTCGTTCAGAAATGGAGATTATGCCTCTTGTAGATTTCATATATGAGTATAGATTATGAAACATTCTCATTATCTATACAAATTGGAGGAGGGAAGGTGGTCTGTGGCTGATGAGAGTTGGGGTGTGTGTCAGGAAAGAAGTCCAAAAGATCAGATTTGAATGTGTATAATATAGCATGGAGTTCCAGAGAGTAGGACATGGTACATAGATATGACTTCAAGATTGAAAACTTCCTCTTCAACACAAGTCCACTTTGGAAATAGGACTGCTTAGATTGGGCTTGGTAGGAACAAGTACATATTTTATTTTTATCACCTTGGAACTCATAAGGGAAGGGAAACAAATGGACAGCTTCTGAAAACAACAGAAAAATAGGACTTTTTCTTGGTGTCTGTACTTTGGGCTCATTAGAGGTTCTCAGTGAGTCATAACTGCTCTTCAGAGCACCGGCCTACTGTAGCTCCTATTACAGTAGTTGTTCCTCCTCCTCCTCCTCCTCCTCCTCCTCCTCCTCTTTTTCTTCTTCTTCTTCTTCATAAACTGTGTGGTGGAAGGTAAAGGGGCTCATAATATTCTGGGAGAGAATCTTTAAAAAATTAGACAACATTAACAGATATTAGCCAATAACAATTCAAGCTCAATTAGTTAAATTTTTAGAACTCTGTTGGCTTTCCTTGAACATAAGGAAAAGGATATTTAGAGTAAAGGGGAGGGGGAGGAGAGATAGCATGCAGTGAATGTTGCAGCAGACACAGGGTAATTTAAAAATTAAAATATCCATCACGAAAAAATTTAATACATATACCTCAATCTTCGAGAGCACAAGACATTTACTAGCAAAATCTATTGTCAGTTGGGAAGTGCTGAGGAATTGTGTAGTTGGGGCTGCGGATAGGATGGTTAGAGGAAACACAGGGACAATAGAGACCCTCACGGACAAATGGAAAGGGTGCTGGCTCCCACAGCTGTGTTGTCAAGGTCGCATTGATTCAGTCTCAGTTTCTCTTCTGAGGTCAATTCTTCCCTTGCCATTGCCATTGTCAGTGGGTGAACCCTGATCTTACAGGGTCCCAGGGAAAGAGCTCTACAGAGACAGAACTATTGTGCAGTACTCTGTATGGTTCTCATATTCCTGGCACCAGGATTTGGGGTATCTAGGAATCATTGTGGGTATTTTGCTGTTGTTTGTTTTGTACCTTAGACAGAGACTAGTTTTGAAGAGTCCAGTTGATGATTTTACAAAACACAGATCCCATGTGAAATTAGCTTTTTTTTTTTTTTAATGGAGTAGTGGGATATTTCCAAATTTAAACTGCAGTAGTGGTTTTTATCTTTATTTTGATTTTTTCTTAAAGTCAGAAATTGTGGAAGTATTAAAGAGGAGAAAAATATAGTTCCAGCTGTATGATCGATCAGAGGGAGTGTAGAGATAATCTATTATCTTAAACTCTGTATTCAGTATTCAAGGTATCAATAAATTATGTAATTTTACATTAGACAGCTTTTAGAAGTCACTTTTGTAGTTAAGAGAGATGCCCCAAATTGCAATACACTTCCTTCTTCATGGACGGATTAAAGTTTTAACATGCTCAGATTTCATACATAACTGAGATCCTATTTTCCTTGCACGCTTGCCACCCCCCCTTTTCTTACTAAATACTATTTATTTGAAATGGCTAGCATTCTGTATCCCTGTGAGGTGAAAGGACTACAGGAAACTTGATTACAGATCAAAATATGGGCTCGTTCTAGGAAGAGACTTTTATTAAGTAATCTGCTGAGTATTCTGGACTCATATTACTATTTCCAGGCCAAGTGAGGAAGACACTATTATATTTGAAAATAAGCAAGCAACCAGATTTAACTTGCTATCTTAATTCAGAAATTTTGTTTTGTTTTGTTTTCCTGGAGGGATTCAGTACGGAAGGGGGTCTATGATTGTTAGAAAAAATGTATATATACATATTATATATGTATTACATATATGTATATGTATATATATGTAAGAGAGAAAGAATGAGGTCTAGGGAAAGAGATACATGTTTGAGGAAAAGTCCACTTTGTAAGGACATTTTTGACTCTCAATTTTTACAAGAATATTAGTACTTTCTCTGTTGTGATTTTTATTGTGTTCATTATTGAGGAAATAGTGTAGGTTTCCTGAGTGCTATTAAAATCTCCATCTTCAGTAACTTTTTTTGAGCCCTCTCTGGCCATTTACCTTACTCTCAACTGGGGGAATCAGTTTGGCTCCCCTGCTTAAAAACTAGACCTACTTGATCTAGTATTTTGGTTTCCAGCTGCTTATGAACACATGCCATCACATGTGTGCATTTTATATGCAAGAATTATTTGGAGTCTCTTTTCAACGTTCAAGCACTCAGGCATCCAACAAAAGAACCCAGCCCCTCAAGAGGTCTTTCTCCTTGGTGGGTCTGCTCCTCCCCTATGACACTGTGGCTAGCCTGCTCTAAATTCTGGTGTTGCCAAGAACCCAAGTTTGTTTACTCCAATCTGCAGAAAATCAGGGTCAGAGAGAATCAAGGTGCTGTGCCCAAAGCTCCGCACATGGCCTCGGCAGGACAGGGAGAAATCTGGGCAACAACAGGATGCCTCACCTTCAAGGTAACCTGGCTAAGATGCTCAAATGAAGCCCAAAGGTTGGAACTGACTTTAGCCTCTCAGATACATCTGCATAAAGGTGCCTGAGCCACAACAGGGGTGGGGGTGTTAAACTGAGAATTCCCATCTTAAGATAATTTGGTGAATGACAATCTTTTAAGCCAAATTGGTCCCATTCCAAAACCTAGGCAGCTAGCAAGAGGGGCTTATTTTGCCGGCTTCCTGGCTCCCATTGCTCTACCTTCCAGAGGCTCTTGTCCTCTATTTGAAACAGGATCCTGGGGATAAAGGCAAGGCCTAATCAAGCTGGTTGGGAGTGGAAGGAGGGAGCAAGAATCTAGAAGAGCCAGCACCACAGCAGCTGTGTGAGCTTGGTAGCCTGCAGTAGTTTATCTCTCAGGATTCCCTGGACCTGGCTAGCCTTGCTGAGCATCTTTGTCCCTGGGAAGCCTCTGTCTTTTATGTATGGGCCCCCTTGAACAATCCTAAGACAATGCTCCCCTCTGTAGTCCTGCACAAAGGTAATGTGCTCAAGGTAACCCTTTCTCAGGAGGCAAGGTCCAGCCCTTTCACTGACAAATGCTTTATGTTACCACAACTCTGATTCAGTGACACTCCCTCGGAAGGGTGTGTACGACAGAATCATCTCCATGAATCTTCTTGAGTGTGTGTGGGAAGATGAGAGTGGTGAAAGTCACCCTAAAATATTTTGTCCAGGCACTAAAATATTAACTCAGATCACTTTAAGGCCAGCAGGATTTAAACCTGCCTAAACCTCCTTAAAAATACCAAATTTCAAAAAAAAAAAGAAAAGCAAATTTCCTTTTTTTTAACAATTGACAGGGGCCAGAGAAACCTTAGGTTTCTAAGGAAACATGGTTAGGGCAATCTAAATATCAACATTCAAATTTATTTTATATATCCTAAATATTCATTTTAACTTATTAAAATGATAATGAGAATGAGACTGTCTCCTTTCTTCTACCTATCCTCTTCTTACTACGTCTACTTTTGGAAAAAGATTGAGGTTCCTGTTTGCAGTAAAACTATAATTCAATTACTTCTGCACTCATTTTTATTTTTTTTATTTTAAAAATAAGTTTATTTTTAATGTTTATTTATTTTGAGAGAGAAAGTGCACATTTGAGCAAGTGGGGGAGGGGAGAGACAGAAAGAGACAGAATCCTAAGAAGGCTCCTTGCTCTCATCACAGAGCCCCATGTGGGGCCCGCTGACACTTAACTGACTGAGCCACACCGGCACCCCTCATTTTTATTTTTAAATAAATATTTCCCCAGGTGCGTGACATAAACATTAGATCCCCCTTTAAACAAATGGATCACACACATATTGTGTGTGTGTGTGTGTGTGTGTGTGTGTGTGTGTGTGAGAGAGAGAGAGAGAGAGAGAGAGTTTAATGGATGAACATTTACAGATTGAAGAACACATCTATCTGAGTGTAAATTGCCTTCAAAAACTATCTGAACTCTGAGCATGGATCTCAATTCTGCAGAAGCTGAGTGTTAGAACTGTGGAATTTTGGTTTTCTTTTAATAGCTTGTTGACAGCTTTGTAAAAAACTGAGATTTGCCCTATACAAATACTCATATTAGTGATGGAGAGAAACATTTGAGTTCTACCCCCTTTTTGTTCCCTGAAATGTAGAATAACCGTTTTTCAAATATATTCTGTATGTTTTCAATTTTCTTGAGGAGTCTGAAAAGTTTTCTAAAGAGGAGAAAAATAAGTCACAACACACAAACAGAAACACTTCAGTAAAGATAGAATTTTTTTTGAGATTTTACTGCTAGAAATTGAGAGACCAAGCTTTCTCAAAACACTTCTAGTGAGATGATGACTTGCATTATAAAATACTTATTCTTCTCTTTCATTTTCTTAGAACAAGTCTTTTCCCAGACAATTAGATTTAAGTTTCTGTTTAATAATCCATTCTACTGTATTTTAAAAGGTGTGATATCCAATCTTTCTATGAAAGAAAATAAGAATATAGTTGTTGGAAAGCTTGGGAGTGTTGAGGAACAATAAAATGAAGTTGAGAGTAAAAAAAAAGTGCAGTTAACTTTCACTAGCCTTTAAGCATCCTTTATAAACTTTTATAATACTTGTTTGTAAGTAAAAATCATCTATGACACACATAACATATTGGAGATAATTTTGTCTTCATGGCATGATGCTTACTTTTGGACGTGATTGCTCAAAGTAAGTAATGATCATGAAATAAGTTAGCTCGGATGAATGATGGAGGTTTGTTGATAAAGCTATTTTAAAGTGCTCATAGCTTACATACTCTTAGCTGGACACTCTGTTTTAAGATGGATTGGAGTATTTCTGATTTGGTGGATCTGCAAACTGCTTTGAAATGACTAGTAGTGAGGAAGTACATTGCAAGTAAACCTAGTGAATTGAGATGATTCTCTATCAGTTTAATTTATGTTTTATAGTTAGTTTAGCATTCTGATTTGATTGCCTTAGTAATGTGAATTGCCTACAGCTGCTGATGCTACAGCTTTAATTCTGTTTTAAAGGTCATGTAAACATGTGCCTGTAGCATAAGGAATGCAAATTCAATTCCCTTTTAATGTTTCCTTACATTCACTTAACAGCCTTCACCTAGAAAATTAGCAGGGTTTAATATAAAACTATTTTAATGTTATGATTTCATTAAAATCGTTTTACAATGTTTTACTTTTCCTTTTGCAGGGTAAAGAAGTCTTCCTCTACTTTGCAGTGCATAGTACATGCAACACACATCACTCATACTGGAAGGCAGAAAAACATTTCTGTTAAGATCTATTTGTTTTTCCAATGCTTTTAATAATAAAGAGCTAAGAACTTCATTTCGATCTCCCTGTAGTTGCAGGTAAAAAGGACACAAAGTAGATAATCTAACTACATTTTAGATTGTAGTGTACTCAGAATAATGTACATGTGTATAAGAGTTTCTAGTCACAAGAAGTTTTACAGTATGAACACATGATTGGAAATGAACTGGGGAAAGGATATTTCAAGAGATAAAAAAAAACATTTAAAATAGAATTGCCATAGAGAAGAATGCTTTCGTTGTCCCAAATTAATATAAAAAGCATACAAATTATGGCTTCAAGTTTCTACAACTTAAATATTGGTGTCTATGTAGTCATTTTTAACATTGCTTTCTAAAATATATTATGACCTTGAAAGTAGTGTAAATTTGTGTCACTAAATTGTATTAAAACTTCATCTAATGTGCTTTAACTAATTGAATAAATCTTTACAAAATACGCAATTCTTAGTGGAAGAGACAGTCATGTGGGGTGAGGGAAGTAGGGATGTAAACATACAGGCTAAAATAAAATGGAAAACTTAGCCTAATATTTGTGGTGATATCATTGTGCTGTTTTAGTTTATATCTCTGCTGTGCATATATCTCTAAACTAAAAGTTGATATTTATCTGGAGATAATGTTTTCAAATACATTTCTCCTTAAGTTAGATTGTCCAAGTAATGGAGACTTAAAAATGTATAAATAAAATTATGTAAATAGATTTGTTAGCATATTGTTACTATAACAAACATTAAAATAAAATACAAACACACATAAATGAAGTCTGAATGTGATGAGTCTTAAATGCAGTTTCATTTGGTTTTAAGGAAAAATAATTCAAAAGCTTGGACTTTAATTCTGGAAGACCGCTTCAGTTCCAGTTTAGGAAATACGTTTTGTTCTGTGTTTGTGTTTTAAAATTCAAAACTCATGAATAATCATGAGTGTTCATAGAGTAAAAGAGTTATGGCCATGAAAATCTTAAGTGCTAATCTAAGTGGTTGACTTTAATTTTTTGTTTTATTTTGTCTTAATTTTGCCTCTGATTTGCTGCTATACACTTTTCAAGCACTTCTTTATTTTTATTTTCCCTTTCTCTTAGTAGCAGAGAACTCAACATACAAAGTTTGTATTTAAAGCTTGGAAAAAAATTGCTACATTTTAACACTTTGGACTCTAGCAATATAATACAGAAAAGATAGCTGACTAGAGATAAAATCAGTATGAAAGTACACTCTTGCTTTCTGTGAATTGGGTCCTCCTGCTTTAGGTTAGTATTAGAATTTAAATTGCATGGAGATGAATTTGTTTTTTGTTGTTAGTTTTACATAATCTTAGTGTTGGTGTATATGTGTTCTTAGAATTAAAACCACAACTGGGAAAGATATATTACACATCAAATTGTAAAAATTCCCAGTGTGTTTTCTTTTTCATAGAAGACCTTTAGTTACATGACTATTTTCTTGCTTAAAAGAATTTAAATTGTGCAACGATGCAAGCCCTACTTTTTTTTTTTTTTTTTTTTGGAACTTGCATTGAGCAATAAATTCTAAAGAGCAAATTTCTAGTTTTTCATCCTGATTTAAAAGTTTAAGGACTCTCTTCACAAAAGTGTTCTTTTAAATAGAAATGGACCATAATTAAAATAGAACTCCAAACCCAAATCTCTGCATGGAAGCCTGTGTATTATGTTTGATAGTGATCATCACTCACTCATTTGGTTGTGGGCATTTGATGTCACTTTAGTCAGATGATACTGCATCCACAGGTGTCAGTTTCAATATAGGTACACATTTTCCTTTGATGGTGCTTTCAGTGCCATTTTTCTGTCAGAAAGTTACAAAGATACTTCTCACAGTTGAAAATTAGCTATTTCATGACTGCATTCTAGTGCACCAAAAGGAAGATTTTTGTTCATGTGCAAGTGGAATGTATCTCAGAAAAGTGCTTTGTCTGAAGTAGCTGCACTAACAATATTTAAAATAGGAAAAAAAAACCCAAAAAACAAACAAACCTTGGCATTTATATCTAATCCAGGCATGCTGCAATTCACTTACTAGTTAATGATTATGCTTCTTTAAATTGCATGCATATACACCCATACCCTGAAAAAAAAAAACAGGCTGCTTTTTAATGCAGCTAATCTTACTGTCATACATTTTCATATTTGTCTCAACTGCAGCATATTTCCAGAATTTTCCAATATCCTCTATCTTCCCCTTTAAACAATGGTGACTTCTGTTTGTGCTCTGAGAATGAGTGATTTGATCACAAATATATAGAAGCAGTTTGTGGCTGATTCTGTTAAAGTCCTTATCAGTAAGTAGCTTGAAATATGAAGAGATTTAAATGACTTTATTAAATTAAATATGACATTGTAAAACACCTGTCTCTTGTCAAGTCACTGTATAATAATACAGATGGAAATTCTTTGTTATACCTATTCAGAGAAAATTTATACATATACTTAAAATAAACTTCATTAGAACTGAGCAAAATACAATGTGCTTGACACAATAAATCACAATTCAACATTTCCTAATAATGTATGTTCTTATATGTTCTACTATGTGTTTTTCTTCGTTATCTTCATATATCTGAAGTTCTATTACCACCCCCTACCCTCCACCCCATGTATTTGATCATTTCTCTAAGTCCCTTGGCTGAACCAATCTCTTTTCATGCAGAGGATAAAAAGAGAAGAACTTCAAAGTAGGTTCAGGTAATTAACAGCTGAGGGGAATATAATCTAAACCATAGGCCCTGCTTTGCACCCAGGCTGGATCGCTGAGCCAGCCGGCAAGGGAGTGCCTATTCCCTATAGCATCTAAATCTGCTTCCTCTGAACAGCACTGCCAGGCCTACAGTTATCACATCTGCATTTCAAACACCATGGCTCTGGCATTAATTATTAATTAGCCTACAGTCACCCCAGAGGATTCAAGTTCCAGTCTGCACATACTTATTCATTGACCTCTATCTTAGTTTTTGTTTGGGAGAAAAAACGCAGTAGAATGCTTAATAATTTCCTTTCTCTCAGACCTTCTGTTCTAGTTTCATGGAGGGGAAACTGTATATTTTCCAAGTGGTAATAATCACACAGTGGCCCCAAAATTTGTTTATGGTAAAATGTTTTATCAAATGATTAGGGGCCCAAATGGAGTGGAATGATTTATAGATGGTATTTAGTGACGAAATGTACTTTTTAATGTTCAACACATTGACTGGAATTTCCTCAAATTGAGAGATAAGGTCACGGGACAAAGCCAAATATTGCTTAGTTCTCAGTGAGGACAATTGCAGAATTTGTGAAGTAACCTGGATTTCATCCTTGGAAAATATATATGTGGATGACAAATGAGACTAGTGATAGCTTCATCTGATGCTGAAATGTCCAACAAAATTATAAACACAAAAATGATTTTTTAAAAAGATCTCCCAATTATCATTTATTTCAAATAGAAATCTAAATATGCTCCTTTATAACCAGTAAATATTTTAATGTGTAAATTAAATTATTAAGGTATTTGTGACAACATTTTGGGCCAAAACATTGAACCATTTACGTAATAGAAGAGTGATTATTTGAGTTGAGCTGAGTTATGCGGACACGAGTTTGTATCTCAGCCCCACCTGTTAATAAGTGGACTTAAATCCATATCATTTTTGAAACTGACTTCCCTTTAGAAAAATGAGGTTAGCATTATAACCTGCCTCATGGAGTTGTTATAAGAATTACAAAAATGAGGTTAGTATTAGAACCTGCCTCATGGAGTTATTGTAAGAATTAAATGGCATGATGCATATAAATTGTTCATCATATTTACCATAGGGCTTGACATATAATAATGTTCAATAATGGTTCATTATTTAAATAATATTTGTTCCATTATTCTATTGTGAGATTTCTATAGTTTGTATTAATTTGGTTTAATTTAGATGTCAATTCCTCACTGCATGTATTTCCCAATATAGGAGCTTTTAACAACCATGTATGAGCATGGCTCTTGCTTTCCTATTCAGAAACTACTATCACTTGTTCTCCTAGTACCACTCAATTGCAATGGTAATTGCCCTCTTCTTCACCCCCACTCTTGTTTTCTTGCTTTGTACCCTGGCATGTCTTATGGAATCTATTCATCACTGCTGAAAATCTCTCTCCTTAATACAAGAGACCCTGTGGGGCTTTCTCAAACATTTCAACTTTATCACTGGCATGTGGAGCATCCTCTGGAAGCAGAGTCCTTGTAAACTGTTTCTATCCCTGAAATCCATCCATGAAATCTTCACAGGGAAAAATGTTACAAGAGTAGGATTGAGGCACACGTCTATCTACCTCTGCCAAGACTGGGAGTCTGGTTCTAATACTGAAGTGGAAGGAGATGGTATTCTGTTGTCTTGAGTTTAAATTCAGAAATACTCTCCCATGCAAATAAAGCTATAAATAGTAGTTAAAGCCTAGTACCATAAACATGCAATGTTTTGATGTTTTTTTTGCTTTTTGTGTAGGAAAAATAAGTTTCTGTCAAAGATTAATATATTTTAAAGTTATTATTTTACCAGTTTTCATTGTCACCATTCACATTGGAGGGAAATTAGGTTAATCAAATAAATGGACTAACAGAGGTGAGAATGTTAATTTTTATTAGAAGATAATTATGTCAAAGTAGATTTTAAATAAATAATGCAGGTACAGGTATAGAGAACCTGTAAAAATAGTGATTTAAAACACAGCTGTATTATGGAAAGGTTAATGGCCAGTGAATCAGAGTTCTCTAGGAGCATGCGGTAGGCCTCTATATGAGGTTTTGCTTCATTCCTAATGTTTTAAGGAAAGACTGAAATAAAAGCATAGAAACCATACTGAGATAATTTCAGGGATAATTAATATATTATAGGACAATTAATTTCTACGGTGTGGAATGTTATAATAAAATCCGGAGACAGAGAAAGTTGTTGTTAGATGGAACTTCAAAAATCATCAAAATTAATGCAAAAATCTCTTCTACAACATTCTTAACCAATAGTCCTCTAGTCTTTACTGGAATATGTCACCTGGTAAGGAGCTTACCACATCCAAAAGCATCTTATTCCATTTCCGCACAGCTTTGTTGGAAAGCTATTTCTTGTATTGAACTCAAGTCTTTTAACCTTCTAGTTTGGTGAGACAATTTCTGTTTCTATATGCCATCTCTTTAAATATCTAAAAACAATTTCTGTGCCTCACCTTCTTCCTGTTTTTTTTTCTATTCTTAATGTCCTCAGTTACTTTATGCATTCATTGCTGAAGTGGTTTTATGATTGCTCACTGTATACGCCTGTGTAGGCTTCCATAAAATATACCATAGACTAGATGGCTTAAACAACAGACATTTATTTCTCACAGTTGTGAGCTTGAAGGCCAAGATCAGGGTGCCTGCATGGTTGGGTCTGGTGCTGTTGAAGTCTATCTTCCTGACTTGCAGATGGCTTCCTTTTTGCTGTGTACTCACATGTGTGTGTGTGTGTGTGTGTGTGTGTGTGAGAGAGAGAGAGAGAGAGAGAGAGAGAGAGAGAGAGAGAATCTTCCTCAAAAATTATATCCGATTAGGATCCCACTCTTATGACCTCATTTAACCTTAATTGCCTTCTAAAGGCCATATCTCCAGACATAGTCATCATAAGGGATTGGTCTTCAACATACGAATTTGGAAGGGGTACACAATTCAGCCCGTAGCACTCACTATCCTAGATTCCATACACTTAGCACCTTAACATTCTGGTATAGTCAAAATGACTTTTACAATGTAATGAACTAAAGTAATGTGGGTGAAACCTAACAGAAACCCATGGGGGAGGGGAAGGAAAAAAAAAAGGAGGTTAGAGTGGGAGAGAGCCAAAGCATAAGAGACTCTTAAAAACTGAGAACAGGGGCGCCTGGGTGGCTCAGTCGGTTAAGCGGCCGACTTCGGCTCAGGTCACGATCTCGCGGTCCGTGAGTTCAAGCCCCGCGTCGGGCTCTGTGCTGACAGCTCAGAGCCTGGAGCCTGTTTCAGATTCTGTGTCTCCCTCTCTCTCTGCCCCTCCCCTGTTCATGCTCTGTCTCTCTCTGTCTCAAAAATAAATAAATGTTAAAAAAAAAACTGAGAACAAACTGAGGGTTGATGGGGGGTGGGAGGGAGGGGAGGGTAGGTGATGGGTATTGAGGAGGGCACATTTTGGGATAAGCACTGGGTGTTGTATGGAAACCAATTTGACAATAAACTTCATATATTGAAAAAAAATAATGTGGGTGATATTTGAGCAGTGCAAATCACAAAGGGACTATTGCTCCTTTTAAGAATAAACTATAATTTTGTTATTATGACTAAGACTGTATTCAGCTTTTCAGTAGCTTTTTTTGGAGAATTTATAAATATAAAAAATCCCATCATTCACATTTCATATTTTGGTGGCATTTTTCCATTTTTTCTTGCTTTTAAATTTCTATACATATAATTGTGGTTAAGACTTTAAGAAATTTTGGGGCGCCTGGGTGGCTCAGTCGGTTAAGCGTCCGACTTCGGCTCAGGTCATGATCTCGCAGTTTGTGGGTTCGAGCCCCGCGTCGGGCTCTGTGCTGCTACCTCAGAGCCGGAGCCTGCTTCAGACTCTGTCTTCCTCTCTCTCTGCCCTTCCCATGCTCATGTTCTGTCTCTGTCTCTCAATAATAAATAAATGTTAAAAAATTTTAAAAAAAGACTTTAAGAAATTTTATATGCTGATGTTTTCAACTTAACATTATATTATATAAATTCTCTGTTATTATAAACTCTTCCTAAATACTTTTAGAGGTTGAATACTATTTCCTCTTTTTTTAAGGGCATTTTGAAGTTTATTTATTTATTTATTTATTTATTTATTTATTTACTAATCTCTACACCCAATGGGGAGCTTGAACTTATGACCCCAAGATCCAGAGTCACATACTCTTCAGGCTGAACCAGCTAGGTGCCCCACATACTATCTCCCCTTAAGGATATACCATAATTTGCAAATACATATTTATCTGTTTTCAAATGTATATATAGTGTTATTTGTGTTTAAATCCAAACTTATTTGTAAAAGTTTTTATGATTTTAATTTAATTTAATTTTTATATTAAATATAACTTTTCAAGACATCCAGATGGCAAACAGACACATGTTTTATGATTTTTTTGTTCTTAGTTTCAGTCTATGGTTGCACAAGTATGCACACACATATACACATTGTGATTTTGATCTCAAATATTAGCTATTCTTCTTATGATTGCGTTGTGTACAAATTACAGATCTTTCTATATCATGGTCTACATTGAAAGAAACTGTTGAAAATGATAATACCAAAGACAGAGCCAAAGTATTACTGCTTGAGATTTCTGTTCAGAAATCTATTTTAATTCTCTTTTAATTACACTCTTTAAGAAAACTTGCACATCAAATAATGGATAGATTTCTTCCAATAAGAATTCATCTTGTATCTACTAGTTGAAACACATGGGATTTATTTTATTTATTTATTTTTAATTTTTTTAGTTTATTTATTTATTTTGAGAAAGACAGAGGCAGCATGAGCAGGGGAGGGGCAGAGAGAGAGAGAGAGAGAGAGAGAGAGAGAGAGAATCTCAAGCAAGCTCCACACTGTCAGCAAAGAGCCTGATATGGGGCTCAAACTCAAAAAACCATGAGATCATGACCTGAGTCAAAACCGAGACTTGAACACTTAACCAACTGAGCCACCCAGGCACCCTAAACACATGGGATTTAAAAGTGAGAAGAGACCTTAGATAATCATATATAGTCCAGGCCCCTGATGTGAAATGTTTAATGATTTGTTAAAAGGCTACCATTATGTGTGGCAGTTCAATCTAGTAATACTTTCAGAAAAAAAAAAGAAACTTGTTCAACATGAGTTGTTTTGGTGAAAGTATGATGACTCCTATGATCAGCCCTGGAATTTTTAAGTTCTCACAAAAAGTTTTTCATAATATAATTGAGACTTTCATTGGGCATCAATAGTAAGCTTGCTGGTTTATAGTTTCTAGCACCTATCTGCTCTTTAGTTAAGATTTACTTGTTATCTGCCAGTTGACTGGCTCTTACATAAAACAATAATGTGAGGAAAATACAGAATTATATTTTTATATTACTATTTAGCCACAATGTTTGGAGGACAAAATATTACAGAAATAGCATTAAAAAGTAAGTTTACAAGAATCCCTGTCTCCTGTAGTGAAGAGAAGCTGTAATAGATATGTGAAGCATGAATAGAAATAGGACAGAGTGGGCTGAGATTAGGTCAGATGCCTTTGAGATCTTCTTCAATGTTCAGGTTCTCTAAAAAATGTTTACTAAAATTATTCTGAGATTAATACATTTTAATCACCACATTATACTTTGTTGAAAATGAGTTTTAAAGGTTTTTAAATTGGGGTGCCTGGGTGGTTCAGTCGGTTTAGTGTCTGACTTTGGCTCCAGTCGTGATCTCCTGGTTGTTGAGTTCGATCCCCCAATCAGCTCTCTGCTGTCAGTGCAGAGCCTCCTTTGGATCCTCAGTCTCCCTCTTTCTGTCTCTGCTCCTTCTCCACTGATGCCCACTCTCTCTCTCTCTCAAAAATAAAAATAAACCCTAATTTTTAAAATAGGGGTGTTTATAAGTGACAAATATAAGTTTTGTAAAAAAAATCCATATCCACTGTTTTAAAGAAACAGTATTTAGGATATACAATTCAAATTGTAAAAAAGTTAAATCATTCAAAGATTCTAATTTTTGAAAAGCAGTTAAAAATGTTATCCAATAAAATTTGTGACTATTTTATTAAAAACTAGGAATATGTAAGTGCTGATTGACATATCTTTGGAGATGATTAATTGGGATTCCAAATTGCCTGGGGGAAATATCTTGTGGGGCTCACTAAACTAATGACATACATATCTACAAGTAACAAAAAAAGCAATGATTTAGAAGTGTAGACTGTATTTATGATGATTAATAAAAATCTTCTGTGATCACATAGCTGTACAAAGTTAAATGAATTAATCTGAGAAAGTACATGGCTTTGTGACTGGACAAAATACGTTTGTTCCACCATGTTTATCTATCCTCATTTGTTGCGTGTTTTCATTTTTTTTATTTCAAGTTTTTATTTAAATTCTAGTTAGTTAACATATATGGTAAAATTGATTACAGGTGTTGAATTCAGTGATTCGTCACCTACATATAATACCAGTGTTCATTATATGTAGGTGCCCTCCTTAACAATAGCCATCACCCATTTAGCCCATCCCCCCACTTACTTCCCCTCCAGCAACCCTCAGATTTTTCTCTTTATATAAGAGTCTCTTATGGTTTGCCTCCCTCTGTTTTTATCTTATTTTTATTTCCCTTCCCCTTTGTTCACTGGTTTTGTTTTTTAAATTCCACATATGAGTGAAACAATAGATATTTGTCTTTCTCTGACTTATTTTGCTTAGCATAAAACACTCTAGTTCCATCAACATTGGTGCAAATGGCAAGATTTCATTCTTTTTAATGGCCAAGTTGTATTCCGTTGTGTGTGTGTGTGTGTGTGTGTGTGTGTTTAACATCTTTATCCATTCATCGGTCTTTCCATAATTTGACTATTATTGATAATGCTGCTATAAATGCCCACATGCATTTGTCCCTTTGAATCAGTGTTTTGGTATCCTGTGAGTAAATACCTACTAGTGCAATTGCTGGGTCATAAGATAATTCAATTTTTAATTTTTGAAGAACCTTCATGCTCTTTTTCAGAGTAGCTGCACCAGTTTGCATTCCCCACAACAGTGTAAGAAGGGTACCCTTTCTCTGCATCCTAGCCAACACCTGTTGTTTCTTATGTTGTTCATTTTAGCCATTCTGACTGGTGTGAGGTGGCATCTCATTATGGTTTTGGTTTGTATTATCCTGATGATGAGTGATGTTGAGGATCTTTTCACATGCCTGTTAGCCATCTGGATGTCTTCTTTGGGAAAATATCTATTCGTGTCTTCTGCCCACTTCTTAACTGGATTATTTATTTTTTGGGTGTTGAGATTTTTAAGGTCTTTAAAGATATTGGATACTAATATTTTATCCGATATGTCATTTGCAAATATCTTCTCCCCATTCCATAGGTTATATTTTAGTTTTGTTGATTGTTTATCTTCATGAACTCCTAATAATTTAGTTTTGCTTGTATTTCCCTTGCCTTTGCAGACGGGTCTAGTAAAATGATGCCATGGCCAAAGTCATATATGTTGCTGCCTGTGTTCTCCCCTAAGAATTTTGATGGTTTCTTGTCCCACATTTAAGTATTTCATCCATTTTGAATTCTTTTTGTGTATGGTGTACAAAAATGGTCCAGTATCACTCTTTTGCATGTTGTTGTCCAGTTTTCCCCAACACCATTTGTTGAAGACACTTTTTTCATTAGATATTCTTTCCTATTTTGTTGATGCCATTGGATATTCTTTCATGTTTTGTTGACAATTAGTTGATCATTACTTGTGGGTTCTTTTCTGAGTTTCTATTTTGTTCCATTTGAACTATGTGTCTATTTTTGTGTCAGTACATATTGTCTTGATGACTACAACTTTTTTTATATATAGTTTGAATTCCAGAATTGTGATATCTCCAGCTTTTGTTTATCTCTCTCAAGATTGCTTTGGCCATTTGGGGTCTTTAGTGGCTCCATACACATTTTAGGATTGTTTATTCTAGCACTGTGAAAAATGCTGGTAATGTTATGATAGGAAGTTCATGATATTTGTAGATAGCTTTGGGTAATATAGACATTTTAACAGAATTTGTTCTTCCAGTCCATTAGCATGGAATGTTTTTCCATTTCTTTGTGTCCTCTTCAATTTATTTCATAAGTGTTCTGTACATGTCAGAATACAGATCTTTTACCTCTTTGATTGCATTGATTCTTAGACATCTTATGATTTTTGGTGCAATTATAAATGGGATCAATTCCTTGATTTCACTTTCTGCTGCTTCAATATCAGTGTATCAAAATGAAACAGATTTCTGTACTTTGATTTTGTGTCCTGAAACTTTGCTGAATTAATGTATCAGTTCTAGTAATTTTGTGGTGGAGTCTTTTGGATTTCTTACATATAGTATCATGTCATCTGCAAATAGTGAAAATTTGACTTCTTCCTTGATAGTTGTAATGCCTATTATTTCTTCTTGTTGTCTAATTGCTGAGGTTAGAACTTCCAGTACTATGTTAACTAACAATAGTAATAATGGACATTCCTGTCTTTTTCCTGACCATAGATCTAGGAAAAGCTCTCCATTTTTCCTCATTGAGGATAATATTATCTATGGGTCTGTAGTATATGGGCTTTATGATATTGAGGTACATTCTCTCTGTCCCTAATTTACTGAGGGTATTTTATTCAAGAATGGAAGCTGATTTTATCAAATGTTTTTTTTTCTGCATCTCTTGAGAAGATCATATGATTCTCATCTTTCTTTTATTAATGTGGTGTATCACATTGACTGATTTGAAAATATTGAACCACATATGTACCCCAGTAATAAAACCCACTTGATCATCATGAATAATTCTTTGAATGTGTTATTGGATTCCATTTGGTAGTATCTTGTTGAGCATTTTTACATCCATGTTCATTTGGGATATTGACCTGTAATTCTCCTTTATAATGGGGTCTTTGTCTGATTTTGTAATCAAGGTAATACTGACATCATAGAATGAGTTTGTAAGTTTTCCTTGAATTTCTATATTTTGGAATAATTTGAGAAGAGTAAATATTAACTCTTCTTTAAATGTCTGGTAGAATTCTCTCGGGAAGCCATCTAGCCCTGGACTTTTGTTTGTTGTGGGATTTTTGATTACTAACTTACTTTCTTTGCCAGTTATAGGATAGTTCTAATTTTATGTTTCTTTCTGTTTTAGTTTTGGTAGTTTATATATTTGTAGGAATTTATCCATTTCTTCAAGAGTGCCCAGTTTGTTTGCCTGTAATTTTTCATAATATTGTCTTATAATTGTTTGTATTTCTGTGGTGTTGGCTGTGATATCTCCTCTTTAATATGTGATTTTATTTATTTGCATCCTTTATTTTTTCTTGTTGATAAGTTTGGCTAGGATTTTATCAATTTTATTAGTTCAAAGAACAAGCTAGTTTTGTTGATCTATTCTATTTTTTTTTTTGCATCTTTGTTTGCTCATTCCTATACTGTTAATTTCTGCTCTAATCTTTATTATTTCCCTTCTTCTTCTGGCTTAAGGCTTTATTTATGATTCTTTTTCTAGCTCCTTTAGGTGTAATGATAGGTTGTGTATTTGAGATTTTTCTTGTTTCTTGTTTTAGGCCTGTATTGCAATATACTTCCCTCTTATGACCACCTTTGCTGTTACAAAAGCAAAGGACATAAACCATAGATCATTGTGTTTTCATTTTCATTTGTTTCCACATATTTTTTCATTTCTTCTTTAATTTCCTGGTTAACTGATTCATTCTTTAGTAGGATTTTCTTTTTCTTTTCTTTTTTTTAGTAGGATTTTCTTTAACCTCCATTATTTGTGGTCTTTCCAATTTTTTTCTTGTGGTTGACTTTAAGTTTCATAGCATTGTGGTTGGAAAATGTGCATTGCAATATACACTTGTTAATTTTAACTCGTTAAAGTTTACCTTGTTGCAGGATGATTTGTGACTCAGTATGTGATCTATTATGGAGAATATTCCATGTGCTCTTAAAAAGAATGTGTATTCCACAGCTTTAGCATGAAAAGTTCTGAATATGTATGTTAATTCTATCTGGTCCAGTGTGTCATTTAATGCCTTTGTTTCCTTGTTGATTTTCTGCTTAGATGATCTGTCCATTGATGTAAGCGGGGTGTTTGAGTCCCATACTAATAATGTATTATCATTGATGAGTTTCTTTTTCTTTGTTATTAATTGATTTATATATATGGATGTAACCAAGTTGGTTATCATATTGTCATAATTATTGACAATTGTTAGATCTTCTTATTGGGTAGACCCCTTAGCTATCATATAGTTCTCTCTTCATGTCTTGTTATTATCTTTGGTTTGGAATCTAGTTTGTCTGATATAAGTATGGCTACTCTGGCTTTATTTTATCATCCAATAACATGACAGATGGTTCTCTATCCTCTCACATTCAAGCTGGATGTGTCCTTAGGTCTAAAATGAGTCTCTTATAAGCAGCATATAGAAAATTCTTGTCTTTTAATTCATTTTAATACCCTATATCTTTTGACTGGAGCTTTTAGTCCATTTATATTCTGAGTAATTAATGATAGATAAGACTTTAGTGGTATTGCACTGTGTAAAGTTGCTATTTCTGGAGATTTTCTTTGTTCCTTTCTAGTCTTTGCTGCTTTTGATCTTTCCTTCCCACTTAAAGAGTTGCCTCTAATATTTTTTTGCAGGGATGGTTTAGTGGTCAGAAACTCCTTTAATTTTTGCTGGTTTCTTAAACCCTTTCTCTCCTTCTACTCTGATGACAGCTTTGTTGGACAACATATTCTTGGCTGCATATTTTTTCCCCTTAAGCACATTGAATATATCATGCCACTCCCTACTGGTCTGCCAGGTTTCTGTGGAGAAATCTACTGCTAGCCTGTTTTGTCATCCCTTGTGGTTTATTGATTTCTTTTCCCTTGATGCTTTCTGGATTCTTCCCTTATCTTTATGTTTTGAAGATTTTGCTGATATGTCTTAGGGTTGGCCAAATTTGTTGTATTTGATGGAAGTTCTGTGTGGTTCCTGGATTTGGATTACTGTTTCCTTCCCTAGATTATGGATGTTTTCAGTTATAATTTACTCAAATAAACCTTCCGCCCCTTTTTCCCTCTCTTCTTCTTCTGAGACGCCTATGATATGCATGTTATTATGCCTTATGGATTTGGTGAGTTCCCTAAGTCTGCATTAATTATCCAATATTTTTCTTTCTCTTTTCTTTTTGGCTTCATTATTTTCCATAATTTTGTCTTCAGACTTATTGATCCCTTCCTTGGATTCATCCATCCTTGTTGGCATGGCATCAGCTTGGTTTTGTATCTCAGTTATAGCATTTTTTTTTTTATTTTGGTCTGACTAGTTTTTAGTTATTTTCTCTCTGCAGAAAGGGATTCTCTAATTTCTTCTATGCTTTTCTAAAACCTAGCTAGTATTCTTAAGATTGTCTTTTAAACTCTGGTTCAGGCGTATTACTTATATCTGGCATATTATTTTTTGTCTTGATTAGATCTCTGGCCGTGACCTCTTCCTGTTCTTTATTTTGAGATGAATTCCTCCATTTTGTCATTTTGTCTACATCACTGTTTTTTGTATGTTAGGAAACTTCTTATTTCCTGCTCCTGATAGTAATGGCTATATTAAGAAGAGGTTCTATACTGTCCAGGTCCTGGCACTTCAGGAAGCGTTTCAAAATATGCACTCTGCTGTTGTGTTTTGGCTTCTGTTTTCCTCAAGTCAGTCCTCTAAAAGTTTCTTCTTGCCTGCATTTGAAGTGTTTGGACCTTGTCCAAAATGTGGCACAATTTAACTAGGTATGTTTTGGTATGCATGTTAATAGGCTAGATCCTATTTGCCTTAGACCTGAAGCTTAGCAGCACTCTATGATCAGTAGACTTGGTGCAAGCAAGGGGTATGTGCTGGTCTTCTGGGAGAGGGGACCAATGCAATGGTTCTTGGAGTGACTTGTCCTAGTAAAGATTCACCTGCAGGGCTCAGGGGGGTGGGTCTTGGTGTAAGTGGCTCCAGCCTCCTGTGGGAGAACTGTCTTGCTCACTGAACTCTATCAGTGCTGATGGGCATAGGAAAAGTGGCATCGCCCTGCTCTCTCATCCACTGAATGGGGAGTTCACACCCATCAGTTTTCAGGAAATCCCCACAGCAGAGCAAACAATCTCTCCTTAATTTTTTAAAATGTTTATTTATTTTGAGAGAGACAGACAGAAAGAGAGAGACAGAAAAAGACTCTCAAGCAGGCTCTATGCTCAATGCAGAGACTGATGAGAAGCTTGATCCCATGACTGCAAGATAATGGCCTGAGCCAAAGTCGAGTCAGATGATCAACTGACTGAGCCACCCAGGTACCCCAATATTTTTAATTTTTTTTGAGGAACCCCCATCCTTACTGGCCTCACCAGCTTGTGTTCTTACAAACAGTGCAAGAAGGTTCCTTCTCCATGTACTCTCCAATATTTATTTCTTTTTAATTTAGTCATTTTTACAGGTGTCACATGTGTATATAAATGTTTTCTTTTATCTTGCTGTTTTTAAAATTCTCTTTATCACTATTCTTTGCCATTTTAAATACGTATCTTGGTGTGGACAACATTGGGTTGATTTTGTTGAGGGATTTCTGTTCCTCCTGTATCTTGATGTCCATTTCCTTCTTCTGATTACAGAAGTCTTCAGCTATTATTTCTTCAAATAGATTTTCTGCTCTCCTTTCTCTCTCTTCTTCTGGGATCCCTATAGTGCAAATGTTACCACTTCTGATGGTGTTGCTGAGTTACCTTAAACTATTCTCATTTTTTTCTTATTCTTTTTTTAGGGTTTTTTTTTTTTTTCCTGTTCAGCTTGGTCACTTCCCACTATTCTGTCTCCAGGCTTACTGATCCATTTTTCTGCTTCCTCTAATCTACTATAAATTAGTTCTAACGGATTTTTATTTTCATCTATTGGGTTATTTATTTCTGAATCATTCTTTTTTATATTTTTCAATCTCTTTGTTAAAGGTCTCACTGAGGTCCTCTATTCTTTTCTCATATCCAGTTAATATCATTACGACCATTACTTTCTTTTATTTAAATTTTAATTCCAATATAGTTAAAATAGAGTGTTATATTTGTTTCAGGTGTATAATATAGAGATTAATCAATTCCATACATTACCCAGTGCTCATTATGACAAGTGTACTCCTTAATCCACATTACCTATTCAACTCATCCCCCCACCCACCTCCCTTATGGTAACCATTCGTTTGCTGTCAGTAGTTAAGAATCTGATTCCTGGCTTGTCACTTTCTCTATTTTTTTCCTTTGATCATTTCCTATGTTTCTTAAATTCCATATATGAATGAAATGCTATGGTATTTGTCTTTCTCTGACTAACATATTTCACCTAACTTTATACTTATAAGCTCCATCCATGTATTGCAAATGGCAATATTTCATTCTTTTTATGAATGAGTAATATTTCATTGCATATACCACCACTTATTTTCTTTAAATTTGAGAGAGACACAGAGAGAGATCGGCGGAGGGGAGAGAGAGAATCAGTGCAGAGCTTGATGTGGGGCTCAATCCCACGAAATGTGAGATCATGACCTGAGCTGAGATCGTGTCAGATGTTTAACCAACTGAGCCACACAGGCTCCCTGAGATATATGACTACTTCTTTATCCATTCTTATACTGATGGGCACATGGGCTACTTCCATAATTTGTCTACTATAAATAATGTTTCTGTAAACATAGAAGTGCATGTATCCCTTTGGTTTAGTGCTGTTGTATTTTTGGGTAAATACCAAGTTGTGTGATTACTGGATTATAGGGTAATTCTATTTTTAACTTTTTGAGGAAACTCCATATTGTTTTCTACAGGGACTGCAGCAATTTGCATTCCCACCAACAGTGCACAAGGATTCCAAAGATTCCTTTCTTCACATTACCCTCAAAACTTGTTTCTTGTGTTTTTCATTTTAGCTATTCTGACAGGTGTGAGGTGATATGTCTTTGTAGTTTTAATTTGCATTTCCCAGATGATGAGTGATGTTGAGTATCTTTTCATGTATCTGTTGGACATCTGTATGTCTCATTTGGAGAAATGTCTATTCATGTCTACTGCCCATTTTTACTTGGATTATTTGTTTATTTGGGTGTTGAGTTTGATAAGTTCTTTATTTTGGATACTAATCCTTCATCAGAAATGTCATTTGCAGATGTCTTCCCCATTGCAACAGGTTGGCTTTTAGATTTGTTGATTGTTTCCTTCACTGTGCAGAAGTTTTTTTTTTGTTTTTTTTGTTTTTTTTGTTTTTTTTTTTTTTTTGATGAAGCCCCAATAGTTTATTTTTGTTCTTATTTCCCTTAATTCAGGAGACATATCTAGAAAAATATTGCTATGGCCAATGTGAGAGATATTACAACCTGATCTCTCTTTTTAAGATTTTTATGGTTTCAGGTTTCACATTTATGTCTTTAACCCATTTTGAATTAATATTTTGTGTACGAAGTAAGAAAGTGGTCCAGTTTCATTCTTTTGCATGTTGCTGTACAGTTCTCCCAATGCCATTTTTTGAAGTGAATGTCTTTTTCCCGCTGGATATTTATTCCTTATTTGTCAAAGTTTAATTGCCAATACTTGTGGGTTTATTTCTGGGTTTTCTGTTTTATTCTATTGATCTATGTGTCTATTACTATGCCAGTACCATACTGTTTTGATCACTACAGATTTTTCGTATAAGTTAAAGTCAACAATTTTGGTACTTCTAGCTTTTCTCTTTCAAAACTACCTTGGATATTCAGGGTATGTTGCAGTTCCATACAAATTTTAGAATTGTTTGTTCTACCTCTGAAAAATGCAGTTGGGATTTGAGAGAGATTGCATTAAATGTGTAGATTGCTTTGGGTAATATAAACATTTTAATAATATTTGTTCTTCCAATCCATGAGCATGGAATGTATTTCCACTTCTTTGTGTCATCTTTAATTTTTTTCATCCGTGTTTTATAGTTTCCAGAGTATATGTCTTTCACCAATTTGGTTAGGTTTATTCTTAGATATCTCTTTTATTTTGGGTGCAATTGAAAATGTAATTGTTTTCTTATTTTCTCTTTCTTCTGTTTCATTATTAGTGTATAGAAATGCAACAGAGTTTTGCACATTGATTTTGTATCCTACAATGTTATTGAATTCATTTTTCAGTTCTAGTAATTCTTTGATGGAGTCTTCAGGTTTTCTATATATGGTATCATGCCATCTGCAAATAGTGAAAGTTTTAACTCTTCATTACCAATTTGAATGTCTTTTATTTGTTTTTGTTGTCTGATTGCTGTGGCTAGGACTTCCAGTACTATATTAAATAAAAGTGTTGACACTGGACATCCTTGACTTATTCTCAACCTTAAGGGGAAAACTCTCAGTTCTTCCCCATTGAGTATTATGTTTGATGTAGGTTTTTCACATATGGCCTTCATTATGTTTATGTATGCCCCCTCTAATCCTATGTTGTTGAGGGCTTTTACTATGAATTGATGTTGTATTTTGTCAAATGTTTTTTTTCTGTTCCTATTGTAATGGTCATATGGTTTTCAACCTTCCTCTTAATGATGTCATGTATCATATCAATTGACTTGCAAATATTGAATCACTTTTTCATCCAGAGAATAAATCCCACTTGATCATGTGAATGATTTTTTACATGTGTTTTTGGATTCTGTTTGCTAGTATCTTGTTGAAGATTTTTGCATGTATGTTCATCAACTATATTGGCCTGTAGTTTCCTTTTTTTTTTTATCCACAGACAAACAACCTATGCATTTTGATTGGAGCATTTAGTTATTTAACATTCGAAGTAATTATTGATAGATATGTATTTATTGCCTTTTTTTTCACTTGTGATTGTTTTGTAGCTCTTCTCTGATCCATTTTTATCTTTATCTCTTTCATGGTTTGTTGGTTTTCTTCAGTGATATACTTGAGTTTCTTACTCAATTTTTTGCTTATCTATTACTATTTTTTGGTCTGTGATCACCATTTTGTTTATATGTATCTTCTGCATATAGCAGCCTATATTAAGCGGATGGTGGTTTAATATTGAACTCATTCTTTAGACTCCTCTCCCTTCCATATTTTAAATATCTGCCATCATGTTTTACATCTTTTTATTTTATGAATTCCTTGACTGATTGTTACAGAAATACATTTTATTGCTTTTATGTTTTATTTTTTACTTTTTGTCTTCTTTTAGTTATGGGGTTTGTCTGCCAGTCTTTGGGTCACTCTTAGGTTTATTCACTTATATATATATATATGTGATATCTAGTTGTAAACATGGAATGGGGTGAAGGGTGAGCTTAGGGTCCTCCTACTCTGCCATCTTGAACCCGCTCCATATATTTTCCACTCTTTATGAGGCATATTGCTAATCTCCATTTCATTTACCTCTTTTGTTGTGATTTTATCCTCTTCTTTAATTTTGGGATATATTTCTCTCTTTCATTTTGTCTAACTTTTTGTGTTTGTTTCTATGTGTTAAGAAAGTCACCCGCATCTCTTAATTTTGAAAATAGTTGTCTCATGAAGAAGAGGTCCTTTAGTGTCCTGTCCCTTGTTCACAAGAAACACATGCTCTAGGGGTGTCTCTTATCTTTACTCTATATACCTTATTGTTGTGGCTAACTACTGTTTACTTTCAGTTCAGTCATCTGCAGTGACCCAACTTTGCTGCTCCCTGTGAGGTTTTTGTTGGTGGGTAGGACTGACCGTCAAACCAGTTGTCTTCCCCCTATCCAATGTTGGGGTTGCAGTGGAACTGGTTTGTATAGTTATCTTCCTTTCCTCATAGCAGAAGTGATTTGGGGTGGTGCTTGTCCTTGTCTTGGTTTCTTGCAGAATGATATGAGTTAAGACCCACTTGGAGGAACTCCTGCAAAGTGATGGAGTGGTTGGATGGGATGATTCTGCAGAACATGTGGGAGGGTCATGGTGTTAATAAGGTAGGTAGAGAGCAAATGTAGCACTGGCCCTGTGGGAGTTGCTTGCAGGATGACATGTGACAGGCACCATGTTGCAGAGACTCCTGCCAGTGGGGTGAGTTGGATGGGGAAAATCTGCAAAAGATCATTGGATGGGGCACAGAGTGTCAGCAACCTAGGTTGAGAATTTTCATGCTGGTTCCTACAGATGTCTAGGTGTCTAGGCTGGGAGGATGGATAGAAATGATCCCTAACAGTTTTTAATTCTTAGAAAAGTCTCCTAAAGATCCTCGCCCCTCCAGAGCATGTTCTGAGGTTAGTAAATAAATCTACTTCCTTCCTATATATCCCCAGTGGTTTTCAAACTGCTGCTTTCATGTTGTATATTGGTGGAATTTTAATGCTGGCTGGTTAAGTGTTAGGACTCAGTTTCCTTTAGCTATCACAAAACTAAGCCTTCTGATTTTGAAAGTACTGACAGTTAATCCACACTGGTTTCACAAATTCTTGATGTTACCCCCCACTGTTTTTCACAACTAAATATTATGAGGACTGTCTTCCCAGTGCTGGTACCCATGTCTGTAGTGCCTGTTGTGGGGTTTGCTCCTCCCCTTTCTCTATGTTTGTGGTGTCCCTCCCATATGTGTGGTTAGTTCCACCAAAAGTTTGGTTCCAGACCATATCTTTACCACTGCCCCCCTACCATTTAGATGTGACATCCTCTCTAGGATTAACTGTGAAGAGTCTGTTCTGCCACTCTAAGTGTCATGTTACAGATTAATTGTACTGATGAGGCTGCTATCTACATGTGTCCACGGGACAAGGTGGGCTCAGGAGGATTGTCCTATGCTGCCATCTTCCCAAACTCCCTAACTTATTTATCATATGTAAGCCACACAAGAGAGACTTTATGATAGTAGAAGCCCAGGATTTGGAATGAACCATATTTGTGTTCAAATCTCAACTCTGCTCTTCCTCAGATGTACAGGAAAACCAATAAAATTAAATCTAAGTCTTAATTCCTTATTTATAAAATGGAGATAAAAATCTTAGCTTGAAGGATTCTCTTAAGATTTATATAAAGCAATATCTGGATAGTTTCTAGATCTATGCCTGGTAAGTGGTATAGTATTCAGTAAAATGTAGCTAAATCTTATTTATATAAGTTTTTCTGTACTGGTATATTTACCAGGTAACTGTTTTACCTCTAAATTTCAAAAATATCCATGTTGGATAGAAACATTTATATTACATTTTTTTTATTCTTTCAGTAGACTTATTGAACATACCTGACATTTTCCTTTTTAAAAGTTTTAATTACGGTATAGTTAACATACAGTGTTATATTACTTTTAGGTGTACAATATATGATTCAACATTTCCATATATCACACAGTGCTCATCACAAGTGCACTCTTTAATCACCATCACCTATATCATCCCCCCCACCTACCTGCCCTCTGCTAACCATCAGTTTTTCCTCTGTAGTTAAAAGTATTTCTCTTGATTGACCTCTCTCTCTCTTTTTCTCCATTGTTCATTTGTTTTGTTTCTTAAATTCCACATATGAGTGAAATCATATGTTATTTGTCTTTATCTGATTGACTTATTTTGCTTAGTATGATACTCTATAGCTCTATCCATTTCATTGCATATGGCAAGATTTAATTCTTTTTTAAGTTTATATTCATATCTATATCTATATCTATATCTATCTATCTATCTATCACTTCTTGATCCATTCATCAATCAATCAGTTGGCACTGAAAATTCTTCCATAATTTGGCTATTGTAAATAATCCTGCAATAAACATAAGGGTGCATACATCCCTTTGAATTAGTGTTGTATTTTTTGAGTAGATACCCAGTAAGACAACTACTGGATTGTAGGGTAATTCTATTTTTTAACTTTTTGAGAAACCTCCATACTGTTCTTCATAGTGGCTGATCAATATGTATTCCCATCAACAGTGCAAAAGGGTTCCTTTTTTCCACATCCTCACCAACATGTTGTTCCTTTTTTTTTTTTAATTTTAGCCATTCTGACAGGTGTAAGGTGATATCTCATTATAGTTTTTATTTGTATTTCCCAGATAATGAGTGATATTGAGCATCTTTTTATGAGTCTATTATCCATCTGTATGTCTTCTTTGGGAAAGTGTCTATCCATGTCCTCTGCCCATTTTTTCCTTGGAACCTTTTTTTTTGGGGGGGGTTGTTGAACTATATAAGTTCTTTATATATTTTGGACACTAAAATTTTATCAGATATGGAATTTGCCAATATCTTGACCATTCCATAGATTGTCTTTTAGTTTTGATAATCATTTCCATCTCTTTGCAGAAGCTTTTGATTTTCATGTAGTCCCAATAGCTCATTTTTGCTTTTCTTTTCATTGCCTCAGGAGACATATCCTGAAAGATACTGCTATGACTGACATCAGAAAGTTCACAGAAAAATTTCTGATTTTGATTATTTGAGTTCTCTCCCTCTCTCTTTTGATGAGTCTCGCTAAAGGTTTGCCAATTTTGTTGATCTTTTCAAAGAACCAGCTCCTGGTTTCATTGATCTGTCCTATTGTTTTTGTTTCTGTTTTTTTTTTGTTTTTTTTTTTTAGTTTATATTTTGTTTATTTATGCTGTAAAATTTAGGTTGTTTATTTGAGATTTTTCTTGCTTTTTGAGGTAGGCCTGTATTGCTCAAAACTTTCCTCTTAGAATAGCTTTTGCTGCATCCCCCAAATTTTGGATCATTGTGTTTTATATTCATTTGTCTCCATGTATTTTTTTAATTTCTTCTTTGATTTTTTGTTGACCCATCCAATGTTTTGTACCATCATGTATATTTGTCATTAACTGATTTAATCAATTTATTAATCAATCTATTAATTGATTTAATCAATTTTGGAAGAGTCTGAGAAGGATTGCCATTAATTTTTCTTTAAATCTTTGGTATAACTCACCAGTGAAGCAATCTAGTTTTGGGATTTTCTTTGGGAGATTTTTGATTATTGATTCAATTTCCTTTTTTACTATTCATCTGTTGAAGGAAGTCTTGATAGGTGGCATGTTTCTATGAATGTATCCATTTCTCTGGGTTATCCAATTTGTTGGCACATAATTCTTCACAGTAGACTCATAATCTTTTAAATTTCTATGGCATCAATTGTAACATCTTCTTTCATTTCACATTTTATTTGAGTTTTATCTTTTTTCTTAATCTAGGTAAAGATTTGTCAATTTTATTTTTCAAAAACAATCTTTGATTTTGTTAATCTTCTATTGTTTTTATATTCCCTATTTTCTTTATTTTTAATCTAATCTTGATAATTTTCTTACTTCTGCTAACATTAGACTTATATTTTCCTTCTTATAATTTCTTGAGTTGTAAATTTATATTGTTTATTTGAGGTTTTTTTTTTTTCAAAGTAGGTGTTTAACACTATAAAATTTCCTCTCAGATATTGCTTTTGCTGCATCCCATAAGATTTGTATATTGTGTTTTTATTTTCATTTGTCTCAAAATATTTTCCAATTTTCCTTTGATTTTCTCTTTGATTTATTAGTTATTAAAAAGTGTATTGTTTAATTTTCACATATTGCTGAATTTTCCAGTTTTCTTTCAACCTTTAATTTCAGTTTATTTTATCAGAGTCAGAGAAGATACTTGGTATGATATCAATATTAAATTTGTTAAGACTTGATTTGTGACTTAGCATGATTTATCTTGGACAATGTTTCATGTGTACTTGAGAAGAATGTGTATTTTTTGTATATTTCTTTTAGATCCATGTAGTTTATTGGGTTGTTCAAGTTTTCTCTTTCCTTATTGATCTTCTGTCTGGATGTTCTAACTATTATTGAAAGTGGGATATTGAAAGCCCCTACTATTATTTTTTCATCAGTTCTGTGAATATTTGCTTCATATATTTGGGTGTTCTGATGTTGAGTGCATGTTTATTTATAATTATTATACCTTCTAGGTGAATTGACCCTTTAGTAATTTATATAATGTCTTTCTTTTTGTCTCTTATGACAGTGACTTAAAATCTATTTTGTATGATATAAGCATGGTCACCTTTGTTCCCTTTGATTTCTATTTGCATAAAATTTTTTTATGTCTTTACCTACTGCTTAGGTGTGTTCTTTTTTGTTTGTTTCCTTTACATTTATATACATTTCATGGATTATTACACTTCCTCAAAAACTAATACAAACTGAGAAATACATTGACAATTTAAGTATTTTAATTTTATAAAAAAATTTTCTATGTAAAATAGAAATCAAACAACTTATCTATTTGATTGCTAAGAAATTTTACATCTCTGTTACAACTGTGTCTGCATCAAGCAGAATCTGTAGTCCTTACCATGATTGCCTCTGGCCAAGAACATACAAGTAACTTAGAGCACAGACTGGAAGAAAAAATGGTTGGAAGGGCTCCTCATAGTCACCTACCAGTACCACAGGACACATGAGTTTCTATTAAAGTATTCTCACTTACAGAATCACAATGAATACCTTGAGGTTTGGGAGTGATTAATTTGGTTTGTGAAGCCTTCAAATGAACTGTGCTTGTATTTTGACTGTTCGAAATAGAAGAATAACTTATAAATGCTCAAAAGCAAATAACTTTGTTTAACTTTAAAACTAAACTGTAAAAATTTTCTCAGTGACACCTTGTTTTGAATCCTAATAGTAATATGGGATTTTTTTTCTACCCCAAAACAGATAGATTTTTTGGCATGCAGCATATCAAAAATATGATTCAGAACTGAAATTGTAGGTATACCTGGGTGGCTCAGATGGTTAAGCGTCCAACTCTTGATTTCAACTCAGGTCATGATTTCACAGTTTGTGGGATTGAGCTTCATGTCATGCTCTGTGCTAACAGCTCGGTGTCTGCTCAAGATTCTCTCTCTCCTTTCTTTGTACCTCTCCTGCTCTCTTTCTCTCTCATAGCATTAGAAAAAGAACTGAAATTACAAAATCATAATAATTTTAAAGAAAACCAGTTATTAAGTGATTAGATTTGTCTTTCCATGGAAAACACAATCTAAACTTCTTTATAAACTGGACACACATTTTCAGCCTCTAGTTCTAATAATGAAGACAGCACAATGCACATTTGTTTTTGCAACACGAATTGATTTAGAATTAAAGATTAGAAACACCTCACTTCAGATCTCATAGGTGATACATTTCATTGATTATCCAACTAAATATGAAAATTTCAGTCTATATTAAACATTTAAATCCTAATTTCTAATAATTTTTCAATAAATCTAACTAAACTCATGGGGCAGAATTTAGCTGTTAATACAGTGGGGAAAAATGAGCCCTTGGGGGCCAAAGTTGCCCCTTCTCTCAAGAAACATACAAGTATTTAGATTTAACAGTAAAATCCACACATATGTATTAATATATAATTAAAGCAAGGATCACCTAGTTCTTAAAGCAGAAGTGACATGAAGGAAATATCACATTGTAATTTAGGGCACATGCATCACATTTGTCCCTGTAATTGTCACTTTAACAGTGAAGTTTAACAGCAACAATTTGCTGGGAATGTTAGGGAAAGAGAAAGCCACACATATCCACTAATTTACAAAGATATAAACTATTTTTTCAAGGGGTTTGGAGATGACTCAATCTTGATGTTTTCAGGCCATTTTTGGCAAACATCCCACTGGACATGCAAAGGCTACAGTCACTGTGGTGTTTCGGAAGGTGCCTGAGATATGTACCAGCTCCTGGGGACCCTGGGAGGACATGTGGCTAAGGTGGGACACACTTGACTAAACATTGTACCCTGTATTTCCTCTTCCTTCTAACAGATGGATAAACCTAAAGTGAAGAAACAGAGCCACTTTTGCTGTAACAGTATTGACCATCTGCTTACTATAAATCACCTATAACAAAAACTCACAAATATTCTCAACTCTAAAAAGAAAATGCTAAAGTAGTTGCCACTCCCTCCCTAGCTCTCCCAATGTAAGAGTTTGACCACATGCCATAAAAATGTAAGCACACCTCTCTCTGTGTATTAATCCAGAACAACATACTGGACCAAATTCCCTCACTGGAAACAGAAAACTAAGTAGTACAATAATCTTATGATAAATATTAGGCCAACTACCATACCTCAAGTATTTGAGTTAACATATTTTATCATCAAATTGTTTCCCCACCCTCTTTATATTTAAAAATTATAGCCTCATTTAAAAAGTAACTTAATATCTATAATTATTTTGACTATTCTTTTCTAAGACACACTTATATATAAGTGTGAGACTTCAGACATGGACCATGAGTCTTTAAACAAAATCATCTGGTACCACCATGAGATTTTGAACAATATCATCTGGTACCAACATTAAATGGTTAATAAGGAATGAAAGTGGATATTTAAACATTAAAATCTGCATCTAATTCATGTGCCCAAGTCTTCAATGCATACTAGGTCAGCTATGGAGAAGTGACATGGATATTCTTGTGCATAACCATGGCTCCCTTCCAAATGGACATACTGAAAAACTTACTCTTGAAAAATTAAATGCAAATTTCAAATATCCAATGTAGAATATATTTCTGTCTGAAATTAAAGGCAACACTTACACATGCAATTTTAATTCCACTAGCTTTTTGCATGTTTCCTGGTTAATTCAGTTGGCTCGTGTATAATAAAAGTTCCTAGGACTTTAAGTAATAGGTAGCTGTTAGATCCATAGGGTTCATCATGGTACAAATAACTAAGATATATTCTCTTTCTTTCATACTACAGTATACCTTTTACTTAACTTTCTTTTTTTACAAGGATTTGTTGTCTGTGTCAATAAACTATAAGCTACCAAATTTGTGCTTTTAAACTCCATTCTGGGCAATTCCCCTCTATTATGTTTGTCTGTAGGGGAATACAATTATAGCACCTCATAAATGAAACTAAAAAACCAAATCTACAAAGCCAAATAACAAGCTACTTGTTTCCTTTAAAATAAAAAAGCAGTTCTGGAATCAGGTAAAGCAGCTTACAGGGTTAAAACCCAATGTCTGCAGATAAAAAGGAAAGACTCTAATGCTGAGGGGGAACATTCTGTAGTCAGGGTTCAGCTTTAAAATAACAATAAAGTAAAGCAAAGGAAAAATATTTCTATTACAGTGTGGTAACATGATACATTTGGAATGAGTGTTGTTCTCCCAAATCAGTCAAGCCCATCAGACAGAAGTCTACAGGAAAGTTTCCTTCTGGACACAGAGCCTGTTGGAAAGCCTTGCCAGCAGTGACAGCAGACCCCAAAACCCATGGATCAGAACAGCCTTTGGAAGTCTAATCCTTACCCTGATTTCAGACTATTAAGAAATTACTTGTGGCCAGTTTAATAAACAAACATTAAAAATCTTCCCCCAAAATTTGTTCAAATGTATTTTACACATTAGACAGTTCTTAACAAGGGAGAATACAGTTTCTTGACACTTAACATTTAAAGGTTTTATTGGCCATATTAATCTTCCTCACAAAAGTTTTAAGTTATCTACAAGTTCTTTGAATGTCAAAGTAAGAAGAGAAGAAACACTGACAAATTTAGGGGGCCATGTGGGAGCAGAAACTTGGCAACAGTTCCTCAGTCGAAGTGTATTCAGGCATACTTTTTCTCCAGTAAAATTTTTTGTAACTTTTCTGCAACCTCGCTTATTTCTACCCAAATTAACATGGTAACAGGAATGGTAGCATTCTTCTTATCTGTGGGTGGATTTGGAGCACATACAATAAGTATGTTGTTTTTCCCTGTTCAGGTACATGGCATCTTGGGTGGAATCAGAACAATCAGCAATATGTTGCCTAAATCGGTGTCTGCCCACACTAAAAGATGTATTTTCTGATTTGTTATAGGTTTTAAATGGAAAATATGCACACTTTTCTCTTTAAATTCATTGTCTTTCCTATAAAACAGTTTACAATTTTTGGAGTAAAAAGCATCTTCTTTTACTTCAGTAACTAGTACTTTGGGCAGCTCATCATTCACTTCTTCATCTCTGCCTTTGCATTCCTTACTGCCACCTTCAGCTTGTATCTCAGATGTTTTTGTGGAAAATGGTGAAAAAGGTGTTTTATTATGGGTAATATCTTTGCCAAATAAACTGGAGTTTCCAGAAGAAAATGAAAATCCAGTCAGGGGGCTAAAGTTTAATGAGCCCAAGACAGAACTATACATTTTCTTGCCAAAATTAAATGAGGCAATTGTTGCTTTTACTGATGGGTCCATTTTATTTACAGAAACCCTCTCAATCTTCTTTTAAGATGTATCCTCAGTTTTGTTGCCGTGAAACAAAGATGTTGACTCTTGCTATAATTTTGTTGTCCCAAATAGGGAAGGTGTCTGTCTTGCAACTGACATTTTGTTAGTTTCACTTTCAGAATTCCTGTTGCCACTACTCCTATGTTGTTGTTCAACACCTGCTGAATACTTCTCATAGTCTTTAGAGATAGGCGTCAGATCATAGAGTGAGTTTGTATTCACGTGCTTCGCTATTCAATCCTGAACAGAACAGTTTAAGGCAGCCAACTGCTTGTGATAGGCATTCCTGTGGCAGGCTGTACTACAGCTAAGGCCAGAGGAGGAGGCCTGCTGACTGTAGTTTTGGCATTTAAAATATTTTTATCGACCAAGGAGATAGAGCCATTTGCAACAACAAATCCAAAGGCTGCCTTGGTCTCAGTTGCTGCCCTTGCAGCACTGAGAGAAGAGCTGCTACCAGTAGACAGTCCTTCCAGAGGCTTCTCTCCAGCACCATTACCAAATCCAGACAACCTTCCTCCTCCAGAAGGTACAAACAAACCCTTAAAACCTTTAAAGGCTTCGCCACTATCAGATTCAAACCCAACATTTCTATGCTTTGATTTCTTTATGGCTCTAATCTTCAAGACTTCCTCAGTGGCCGCTGAGAATGTTCCCACCTCTTCCTGCTTCGTTTCTTGATCCCAATTCCTATCTGTCAATTCCTTCTAAGCATTTCTTTTGTCCATTATTTCAAACCCCCAGGACAGCCACCGCGGCACTAGCTGGGTTGTGGGAGCCGCGAAAGCCTGGTGCACGACAGCAAGCAGGTGCGAGTTTGCAGCGAATGGCCTGGGATCTGAAGCTGTTGCAGTGTGGGTAGTCATTTCTGGTGCACTGAGGATTCTCAATGGACTTGGTGGTCACCAAGCCCTGGGTCTCAAACACCATGTCCTCCAGGGGCCTCGTCTCTCTATGTTCTACAGTGAGGAAGAGATGTCTGCTCAGCCAGCAGTCCAGAAACTGCTGGGGGAACGTGCCTGTGTGTGTTCTTAAATCTGAAATTTGGCTCTTCTAGACAGTTTATAGTTAGATCTTGTTTTCTCATCCATTCAACAACTTTATGTCTTTTCATTACAGGGTTTATTTACATTTTTTTTAACGTTTATTTATTTTTGAGACGGAGAGAGACAGAGCATGAACAGGGGAGGGTCAGAGAGAGGGAGACACAGAATCTGAAACAGGCTCCAGGCTCCGAGCTGTCAGCACAGAGCCCGACGCGGGGCTCAAACTCACAGACTGTGAGATCATGACCTGAGCCGAGGTCGGCCGCTTAGCCGACTGAGCCACCCAGGCGCCCCAGGGTTTATTTACATTTAAAGTAACTAACGATCCATAAGATTTTGGTATTGCCATTTTGTTGTTTCCTGTCTACCTTATAGTTTATTTCTCCTTTGTCTTCTCTCTTCTGTTTACATGTGTTTGTTGATTTTTTGTTGTTACATGCTTTGACTCCTTTCTGGTTTCTTTTATGTATCTTCTACAGGTATTTTTTTTTTTATGGTTACTGTAAGGCTTACATATGACATCTTATAGTTATATGACATCTTATATCATATGACATCATATAGTTATAACAATATGATGTATATGAATGAGTATGAGTGATGTGATATGAATGATGTATGAGTATATGAAGCCTCATAATACTTCAGTCACATGCAAATACCCTAGAATTGTACTTCTCCTCCACAACACTTTATATTCCTGATGTCACAAATCACAAGCTATAATATTGTGTGTTAACATATTATAATAGTTGTATTTTTATACTTTTGTATTTTAGCTTCTATATAAGAATTAAAATAATTTATGCATCACTGTTATGATATTATAGTACTTTGATTTACCTATATATTTACCATAACCAGCAAGCTTCATACTTTCACATGCTTTTGTATTATTGTTCAGCATCATTTCATTTCAAATGAAGTTACTCCTTTGCATTTCTTTTAAGGCAGTTCTAGTGGTAATAAAATCCCTAAGCTTGTGTTTATCTTGAAAAATCTTTGTCTCTCTTTCATTTTTCAAAAATAGTTTTTCTGAGTATACTATTTTAAGTCAGCAGTTTTGTGCTTTCAGCAGTTTTAATTAAATGTTACCACTCTCCTCTAAGATGCAGCATTGTTACTGATGAATTACTGATTGATGTATGTGGGTTCTTTTGTATCTGATGAGTTACTTTTCTCTTGGTACATTCAAAATTATCTCTTTATCTTGGAATTTTGACAATTTGATTAAAATGTATCTCATTGTGGATTTCTTTGGATTCTTTTTTATTGGTATTATTCTCAAATATGGATGCTTACCTACTTCCTTTCTTAAATTTGGAAATCTCCCAGCCATTGGTTCTTCATGTAAATTTTTTGACCCTTTTAATCTCTTCTTTCCTTCTTCAACTCTTGTAATGCTTATATCGTTCAACTTCATGGTATCCCATAAGCCCTTTGGCTTTTCCTCACTTTTTTTCATTAATTCTTTCTTTCTCTATTTTTAAATTCCTTTGACTGGATAATTGCAAATGCCTTGTTTTCAAGTTCACTAATTCTTTTTTTCTGCTTGATCAAACTTATTGTTGAACTCCTCTAGAGAAATCTTCAGTTCAATTTTAGTATTTTTCAGCTCCAAATTTTTATATATATATATATATATATATATATATATATATATATATCTTTGTTGATATTCTCATTTTATTCACATATTGTTTTCTCAAGCTTGTAGAGCATATTTGTGACAGGTATTTTGAATTCTGTGTCTGGTAACTTATATTCTTCCATTTCTTTAAGATCATATTGTAGACATGTTGTTAGTTTTTTGTTTGTTTATTTGTTTGGGGTCATATTTCTGTTTTTTTTTTTTTCATGTGTCTTAGAGCTTTGTTCTGAGATCAGTGAATATGGAGGAAAAAAGCCATATCTCTAGTTTTTATGGAATGACTTTATACAGGGGAAGACTTTCACTAATCAGCCTGGCTAGAGATTCTGGGGGCCTGTGAAACCACTTGGGGGAGAAGTAACTTCTCTGGGTCTCTGTTCAATTTATCAACTAGCAGTCAGTCCAACTTTTTTCTTCTTTTAATTTGTATTCTTTTTCTCCTTCTGATGTCTTTATTCACACCACAATTTTTAAAGGAGCAAGCATCTCCACTTTCTTTGGATGCCCCAGGCACCATGCTTTTTCCCTATCAGCACCTTGATTCAGGCAAGACTTCTACTAGTTTCTCGTACAGTTCTCCATGAATACAGAATGCTGGACACATTCTATTCTCCCCCTCCCTCCTGAGGAAGAAGCCTCATGTTGTGCACCTTCTTTCTCTCAATTGTACTAAATCATGCTAGATGTAGCAAGCTGCTCACCATTCTTTTTTGTTAGTGGTCCACAGGCTTCCAACTATGTCAGCTTAATCAGCAATTTAAATGAGATGAGACAGAAACCTATCCTTTGGGCAGCCCTCTCAAAGCTGGAACATTAAACACATGTTCTACTTTTCTTTTTCTACTTTAAAGTAGAAGTCATAAGCTAAGGCATTATCTCCCAGTACTGACCTATACTGTCTTGGAGTTGACATGGGTAAATTGAAATGGCCTTTCTTACCGATTCCAGTGTAACTGTTCTCAGATTTGTGCTTTCCTGGAGTACAGCAACTTCTTATTTGGGTTCTGGAATTCTCAAAAAGGTTATTATTATTTTTTGGCCTGTATTTCATTGCTATATTGATGTTTTTATGGGAGGATTACTGCTGGGACTTTCTATTCTAACATCTTGCTGATGTCATTATGCTCTTTTTTGACATTTTTTTTTTTTACCAACAATATGGTAACCTCATATATAAATTTTGAAACATATCTTTTTTTTAATCCTTGAAATAGCTTGTGTATGATTGAAGCCAATTCTTTCAGTGTTGAAGTCACCTGGGCATGAATAACTTTAGTGGGAATGTTAGCTTGTGAATTAAATGTCTTTATTAGTTATAAAACTAATCAGTCTTTCTATGATTTTTTGATAACTTGCATTTTTCTAGGAATATGTTCATTTCAACTAAATTTTCTACTTGGAGTGCCATTTATTGAATCATAATAATTTCTTATTATTTTTATAATTACTGCAGGATTTTGGTTTTGTCCCTTTTAAATTTTTGATCCTGGTTACTTATACTTACTTATTTTTTTTCTTTCTCATTTGTAAGAATTGTTTGCATTATAAACCTTTCTGAGAACTAAGTTTTAGCTTTTTCAGTCTTCTTTATGGTAGGATTATTTCCATATTAATCTCTTTATTTATTTTATTTTTCCCTTCTACTCTAATTGGGTTCATTTGATATCTCTTAACTTCTTAAGATGAATTATAAACTAGTTAATTTTATATTTTTCCTAATATAAGATTTTAAAGCTACTCCTTTTCTTTTATGTTTTATACTGAGTCCCCACAAGTTCTGATACTTAGTATTCTCATTATTATTTAAAATACTTTCCCATTGTTTCTTTTTTTGTCTAATAAATTATTTAAAAGTGTGCTCTTAATTTTTAAACATATGGAGATGTTTCTGATTTTTTTAACTCTTTTTGAGCATACTTACATTGTGACACATTCTGCATCATTCCAGTTATTTGGTATATGTTGATATTTGCTTTTAGTTCACACACATGGTCTTTGTAAAAAAGAAATATTCCCTGTGTTTTTGAAAAGAATGTGTATTCTGCATGTTGGGGTACATAGATATATCTGTGTATCAAAATGGTCTTTATTTGTCTTCTTTCTTGGAGGATGTTTCCATTGAGTATAGAATTCTAGAGTTGGCAGTTATTTTCTACAAGTACTTTGAAAATAATGTCCCTTTGTCTTATAGTTTCCATTGAAGTTACTGAGAATTCAGGTGCCTTCATAACTGCTGTTTCGTTGAAGGTTAACTGCTTTTTTATTCTGACAAATTTTAAAATATGTTTTTAGTTTTCTATAATCTCTCTGTAATATATCTAGCTGTGGATTATTTTTTCCTGCTTGGAATTTGTTGCATTGGTTGAATATGTGAGTGGTATTTTTTACAGAAAATTCTCAACCATAATTTTTTCTAACATTGACTATGTCCCATTTTTTCCCCTTCTTCTGGGACTCTATTAAATGCATCACATTGTATCTTTTATGTTTTTTTATTCTCTTTCATACATTCCATTGTAGTATCTCTTTGGAATTTGGTTTACATGGTTTATTCTGACTTGTTCTCCAGTTCACGAAGCCTATATTCAGTGGTGTATAATTTATGGTGAAACTCATTTAATCAGTTCTTAATTCTGTCATAGAATTTTTCAAGTTTGGATTTTTAATTTCTTTTCCATATATATATATATATATATATATATTTCTCTTGATTCATTTTCTTGTTAAAAATTATAAGCTAAACATTTTTTTGAATAAAATAAGTATAATTGTTTTATAGTCTGTGTTTCATACCTAGCGTCTCCATGTATCTGTTTTTGTTGTCTTATTTTTCTTTCTCTAGCTTATGGAGTTTTGCTTTCTTGTGTGTCTAGTTTTCTGTGTGTTTTGAACATTGAATACATTTTGTAGAAATAATATAAGACCTCAGATTACTATATTTTTCTCCAATGATGATTTTAGTTTGTTTTAATTAGTTTCCTTGGTACAATAACAAATCATCAAGTTCAAGGCTTGTTATCTTCTGGCTTCAAATTCAGACTGCAATTTTTGTGGATGTTAGTTGCCTTCTGGCTTGCCCTTGTGTTCTCAGTCAAAATCAGTAAAAATATATCAGATACCCATCTTTTGCAGATCCTGGACTTTGACTTTTTCTGCTTAATAGTAGGAAGCCACTCAGTACTCAGCTTTATCTCTCAACTGCCTTTTTAATTTTTAATTTTATTATATCCTTTTTTAGAGAGGGAGAGCACAAGCAGTAGAGGAAGAGAGAATCTTAAGAGGCTCCATGCCCAGTGTGGAGCCTCCTCTCACAACCCTGAAATCATGACCTGAGCCAAAATTAAGAATCAGGTGTTCAACTGACCGAGCCACCCAGGTGTCCCATCTCAGCTGCCTTTTTTAGATCTGAAAATGCTCCAAGGGTAAAAGTGACTTTGGATTCCCGTTCTCACTCCATAACTCACTGCAGTAATCTCTCATTGTCTTCTTAGCTTTTGTATGCTTTTAAGGATATTGAAAAAAATATTTTCTAGCTTTTTAGTTACAATCACCAAGATCTGGGGGAAATTAGTGTAAATCAACTTATCTGCTATTATAAGGAGTATATGTCTTCAGAGGATATTTTTATTTTACCTTTTTCCTGTGTTCTGGAAAGATGAATCTTAGCAGTTAATTGACTTTCATATAAATACTTTTTTAAAAGAATATTTTGGTTTGCTAATGTGGACATTTTAGTATCAGACACTATAGCTTATTTTTTTTTCTTAGCATCAGGTATAGAACTGATATTCAATGCATGTTTGTTTAATGAATGAATCAATTAATAAAAACAGCATAACATGCAACTTTCAAATAATGAAAATTCTATTATTAGAATAATCATATTTTATTTTGTGTTTTGTCTAATATAAATACAGGTAATTTTTCCAAAAAAAAATTATCTATAAAATAGAGTGATTCCATAGTGAAAACTAGCCTCCACCAGAATATTCTCAGGACTCTAATTATATTTTCTGGGAATGAATCAAGTTCTATTTCAAGTTTCTAGATTAATGATAGTATTTTGTTGTTATTGTTTAGGGAAACACTTGTTTCAACCAGTTTTGTATACTTTGACATTAATTTGGATTTACGACATTATTATTTTCTCATTCAGAGCAGCTATCTCTCCAAGAGGATTTTGGTGGTTATTATAGGAATTGTGTTAAATAGTGTTTCATATATGAGATAGGATAATCTTTTCAGAAAATACAATAGGTGCTGTGTATAATTGCCAGAGGTAACATTCTGGACAATTTATAAGAAGTGGGCATAACAGTGAGAACCCCTAAAAGACCTACATTTCTCGAATGACTTATTCAAAAGGATAGAAAAATAAAGCAACACTTACTGATAAATAATTGAAGGCAATGTATTAAGCATCTGTGTTTTGTGAGATGAATTTGTAAACCATGTTAATTTTTAGTACATTTTATAGTTAACAATACATTCACAAATGTATGTTTTCACTCAAAATTTATATTTATGCTTTCCCATATGTGCAACTGAGAAAAGGAATTAGTTTTTGTATGTAGGTCTTACCCTTACTTGATCCTTGGACCATAGGTCCAAGTATAGTAGGCCAAGGTAAGGATTTCATGAGAACCTATTCAAGGTACAGGATAATTGATGCCAGAAAGGAGAAGGATACTGAAATGAAGGAGTAGCTAGATAATTAACACCTGGAACAGGAGGGGTTCTATCATCAAAGATACAAGGATAAACAACCCAATCCATGCTCTCTAGTGATTCACTTTCTAATAGGAAGATAAACAGAAACTACATTCAGATATTAAGAGTCAGAATAGCACTGGTACTGAAGGATGAAAATAAATACATGTCATAGCTAAAACAAGGTTCTAGAGTTCAAGTGTTACTCCTTTAATTACTTGGTCATTGGAGGTTTGAAGGGGATGTCCTAGATAAAGAACTGAGATGGCAGGAGGCTCATGGGATTTGGTTTGAGACACTGGATCTTAACCACCTTTTATATAGTATTTCTATAGTATAACAATTAATAGGGTTATATTGGATCTTACCCAGCTCTGGATACATGAAACACAAAGAATGACAACAATAAGAGTTTGTATATCACAAAATGAGGTCAAACACATGAAATTATTGAGCTCTACCTGGGGTTAGATTTAAGAAAGAAAGTAACACTTCAATGGGTCTTGAAATATGAATGAGTTTACATGGAACTACTAGTCTAAAAGCATTCCAGAAACATGGATTGGCTTGTTTGAATATGGTATAAAATAGTGTGAAATTTTAGGAAGCTTCTAATTGCTCAACTCAACTGAAGTGTAAGTGTCAGTAAGGTATGTGATAGATGACGGTGTTGCAGAAGTAGGTAGAAGAATTGATTTGCCCAAAGCCATACATCTAGTAAGTGGAAAAGTGATTATTTAAAAGTTAGTATTCTCTGGTTCCAAAGGCTATGTTTTTCCCACTAAATTTGTGTTTAATTATGTCTCATTTTTTGAGCTGTAACATTTTTTTTAAATAAGATCTTATGTAGAATGTATATAAAATATAAGATTTAGTGTGCTTTGGTTGAAGTAGGGGCTACAGTTGGCAGCTACTTAGGCACCTTATTGGTGAAATCCATTTATCTACAAGTACTCCTTTTCTCTCTCGTGGACTCCCCATTCCACATATTTCATGGGTTAAGTTTCATGGGAACTCAGAGGAGAGAATGACTAATTCATTTGGGATAAATCATAGGAAGATTCATAAGGGAAGTGACATTTGGCCTGGTCCATAAATGACAAAGAGTTACCAGACACAGAAGAGAGGAGTAGGACTGAAGAAGGCATGGGGGATGGAAATAATTGCAGAAAAGTGATTTTGACTTCCTTTTAGCTAAGGATATTGGATATTAACATGTGAACAATGGGGAGTCATTAAAAACTTTTCAGCAGGAGAAAGCCACAAGAAAACTGGCATTTTAGAGATGATTCTGATATCAGTGTGTAGAGTGGAATGGGATACCAGAAAAGCCAGAGGAGTTAAGTCATTTAGGAGGTTGTTATTTCAGCAAGAAATGAGGTGGGTCTGAATTTATACCATGGTGACAATGGCTCTCCAATCTTAAATGAGGTAAGATAATGGAAGTGATTTATTGTTATCTGATTATTCAGTATTCAGGTGTGGATACCCTAATTCTCAGAAAGATAGATTATCTGAAGGGGCTTCTCACAAGGAGAAGTTAAACCTTGTTTTGACATTTTGTCTAATAATTTGGCAGTCCATTCCTGGTTCCCTTTACAAGTATTATTCATAATCTTTAAAAGCTTCTGAGTTGTTTTGTGATTTTTTTCTCCTTTGCCTTGGAATGGGTTTCTTAAAAATAGTAATTCAGCAAAACCATACAGGGGTTCTATGAGCCACACGTTTGTTGTATTTCTCAGAAGTGTTCTACAGCTTGACTAGATACAATGTGGACAATTTCTTGTGTGCCAAACCACTCTTTATGTTTGTTTCTCATTATGTAGGGAATATATCTAAGGATCAGTGAAAAAATTCCTTTGATTATATTATTTAATTTATATTTTTCAATATATTTTAACTTATATTTTTATAAATAAAATAAAAATGTATATAGTATATATGTCATACTAGTTGCATATTAATTTCTTTGAAATCCATGTTGGTTACTGTTACTTTAGGCTATTTTACATCCTATATTGGCAGAATCCTACTTGGCTAAACACATATGTTTATAACTATTTTTGAAGTTTTTGGTTTTTATTAATGTCAAAGTGGCTTGTTGCAGAGAGAAGGCATCAAATGTGAAACCTTCTTTGTTTTGATGATGAATGTGGCTTAAAATATTCAACCATAGAGATATTTGTGCCAGACACAAAGCCATGGGTTGTTCCTATTTTCCAAATTCAGTTATGAAGAAAATGGAAGAAATTTAAATATTTTCCAATGAGACTGAGTTGGTGAAAATAATTTCCGTTATAAGTTATTCTGTCCAAGTCAGTCTTATATGACTGAAACATACGACAGTTATGCATATGAAAACAAAAGGATTTTCTATCAAAGAGCCCTTTATAATTTAATACTGTTCTCTCTACACCCTGTAGTGCAAGTTTTGACTGTCCTAGAACCTCTGACCTCATGATTAAATGATGCTGTTTCTTCCCTCCCCACTTCCCTTCACCTCATTATGATCTACTTGAGTTTGGACCAACACAATTCAGTTATCACCTCTTATTTCTTGCATTTTCCCCTGAAATGCAATACACCATGATTTTGGAAGACATTTATTTGGGACAGATAGATTATTGCATTCCTCACTTATATAGGCATGAATAGTTATGCATTCAGTTAATTGTGTTTTCTTTATGCTAGTGATGAGACAGAAAGTTTGGAATGTGGACTTTCCATCTTTTCCAACTTTCACTTTCTTCCCTCATCTATGTTCTTTTCTTTTTTCCATTTATCTTTTTTCAATATTTCTGCTCTCTGTGTTCCAAAGAAACAGGAAATGAATGATGAGCTGAGAGTGGTGTAGAAGTAGGCACATCCAATTTCTTTTCTACACTCAAAGCTTTCATCTATGTGGTATAAACATAAGTGGCTGAGATGTGAAAATGCACAATGAAATATATTTCTGTCAATTAATGGTGTAACTAGCTAATAAAAGCCAAGTGTTAAATTTCCAGAAATTTTGTGAGCTGCATGTTAAACCAGTATTATTAAAAATTAAATAATATAAACTTACAATTAAGTAATTTATAAGAAAACCAAAGGTAACAAGTACATCTCAATTCTTAATTATTTTTTACTAAATTTTGCTATTATTTGTGATATTAAGATTACTTACATTTATTGCACCTGCCTAGTGGGAATACTATATAATGGTGTGCCACTGTTCATCACTTCCCAATTCTTCTGTCAGTGTTATCATGTTGCTAGCTTGAAACTGGACATAGTGGGAGTATTTGCACTATGGAAATTAGCAAGTTCTACAAATAAAGATTTCATCCTTTGTTTTGTTGATTTTTTAAACCTAAGAATCAGCAAACTACAATCTGTGGGCCAAATATAGCCTGCCATCTAGTTTTTCTCAGTAAAGTTTTATTGAACTATAGCCAGCTCTGGTGCTGCAATGATGGCATTGAATAGTTGCAAATAAGACTCTGTGGCTTGCCAAAAACAAAACATTAACAGTATGTTCCCCTACATAAAATATTTGCCAATTCTTGGTCTAAGTTTAAGAATATGGCAGAAAATGTTAATGATGCAGATAAACCTTACAAGTGTAATGTGTCTGTAGATGTGACACTGTGGGTAGCACAAAAAATTAAATAACCAGCAAACACAACATTTACCAGCAAGGCATAGTATGAAACAATCAGAATATACTGGTTGTATTGAGGAAAAATGTAAATTAAGGGGTCAATTAATAGAGATTTTATTTGGACCAATCTTTAATATAGCTGGATTATATACACTGAGAGCAGGTATTTTTTATTTAGTCATACAGCATCTAGCAGTGCTGAACAGATGCTAGCCACTCAGCTTATTTCTGTGAGTTGCAAATGACTCTTACCTAAAAGGAAGCCTTCAACTTATATTCATATAAAACAAATTCCCAAATATATATTTTGATAATTCCCAACAAACTTTGAAATATAGAAGTTTGAAATTATTAGCTATATATGGTCAATAAGGGCAATGAGATCCATAAATGTTAAATATTTTTGCTACTTAAACTGTGGTTTCTAGATGAGCAGCAGCAAGCATCTCATCACTTCTGACCTTGTTAGAAATGCAAAACACACTATTTCAAGTGTACTCCAGATCTACTCCTCCAGAAACAGCATGTTAACAAAATTCCCAGTTGATTCCTATGTACATAAAGCTAGATCAAGAACTTCTAAGAAGAGTGTTCTATCATGCTGTCTCCCTTGTATACTATGCTTTCATAATTCAAAATATGAGAACTAAAACAATATGCCAGTTCTTGGATTCAATAAGTGACAAAAAATGTTTATTGATTCCAATATATTTTTCCACTTTAGCTATATCATCTGATTTTATTCTAAAAAAATTCTCCTAAGACACAAAGGATGAGAATGGTTATCTTTATTAATAATGAGTTAATAAAGATACAGATAATTACTGTTTTAAACCAACTTTAAACAGTATATTAGTGACAGACTCTCCAGGTGAGCATTTTACATCAGTTTATTTTCCTATCAAAGTAGACAAGAGATAATTGTCTGATAAATTCAGATTCCTCATATAATCTATCTGGATATTTCGGGATACTAAATATCCACTCTCTCACACACACCCATTCTACAAACTTTATGAAGAAATTAGCAAAATAGGGTTTAAGCCTGAAATGTCTATGTGATTTTGTATAAACCCAGTCTCTGCCTATGTAGGCTTTAATCTATACAGGGACCTTTTAACACTTAAAATATTGAATTACAGAAAATGTTTGGGTGCCAACAATAAAAAAGTAACTGAAAATGTCTTATTTTTATTTACAAAATAAATAAATTTTAATAACAAGGTAAACAAGTTGTTTATTTTTTTTCTAGATTGTTATTTAAAGTCTAGTTAGTTAAGGGGCACCAAGATGCTCAATCAGTTAAATATCTGACTCTCGAGATTGGCTCAGGTCATGATCTCAAGGTTTGTGAGATTGAGCCCCACATTGGTCTCTGAGCTGACAGTGCAGAGCCTGCTTGGGATTCTCTCTTGCCTTTTCTCTCTGCCCCTCCACAGCCTCCCCCCTCTCCCCCTCTCAAAATAAATAAACTTAAAAAAAATAAATTCTAGTTAGTTAACATATAGTGTAATATTGTTTTCAAAAGTAGAATTTAGCGATTCATTATTTACATATAACAGTGTTCATCACAACAAGTGCCCTCCTTAATACCCATCACCAATTTAGCCATCCCCTGTCCATCTCCCTCTAGCAACTCTCAGTTTTTTCTCTATGCTTAAGTCTTTTCTGGTTAGACATCATCTCTTTTTCTATTCTTATTTTCCCTATGTTCATATGGTATTTATCTTTCTCTGACTTATTTTGCTCAGCATAATACACTCTAATTCCATCCACGTTGTTGCAAAAACCAAGGTATACTTTTTGATGACTAACATTCCATTGTGTGTATGAGTGTGCGTGTGCATGTGTGTGTGTGTGTGTGTGTGTGTGTGTGCATGCTCCCGCACGTATAATCACTTCTTTATCCATTCTTCAGTAGAAGGATATTTGGGCTTTTCCCATAATTTGGCTATTGATGATAATGCAGCTATAAACATTGGGGTTCATGTGCCCCTTCAAACCAGTATTATTGTATCCTTTGGATAAATACCTAGTAGTGCAATTGCTGGGTCTCAGTTCTATTTTTAACTTTTTGAGGAATCTCCATACTGTTTTCCAGAGTGGCTGCACCAATTTGCATTCCCACCAACAGTGTAAGAAGGTTCCCCATTCTCCACATCCTTTCCAACATCCGTTGTTCCTGTATTGTTAATGTTAGCCATTGGGTGAGGAATTTCTCATGGTGGTTTTGATTTGTATTTCCCTGTTGATGAGTGGTGTTGAGCATCCTTTCATGTTTCTTTTAGCCATCTGTATGTCTTCTTTGGGAAAAAAATGTCTATTTGTGTCTACTTCAAATTTCTTAAAAGGATTATTTGGTTTTGGGGGTGTTGAGATTGTTAAGTTCTATATAGTTTTTTGATATTAACTCTTTATCAGATATGTCATTTGCAAATGTCTTCTCCCATTCTGTAGCTGCCTTTTAGTTTTGTTTATTGGTTACTTCACTGTGCAGAAGCTTTTCATCTTGATGAAATCCCAATAGCTAATTTATGCTTTTGCTTTCCTTGTTTCTGGAAACATGTCTAGTAAAATGTTGCTAAAAAGTTGCCAAACATGTTGCTACCTGTGTTCTCTAATATTTTAATGGTTTTCTTTCTCACAGTTAGGTTGCCATCTGTTTTGAATTTATTTTTGTGTATAGTGTAAGAGAGGGGTCCAGTTTCCTTCTCTATGCTGTTTCTCAGGTTCCCCAAAAATATTTGTTGAAGTGAGTGTCTTTTTCTCCATTGGATATTCTTTCTTGCTTCATTGAACATTAGTTGACCATATAGTTGTGGGTCAATTCCTGAATTTTCTATCCTGTTCCACTGACCTATGTGTCTATTTTTGTGCCAATAACATACTATCTTGATGACTGCACCATTGTAATATAGTTTGAAGTCTGGAATTGTGATACCTCCACTTTTGCTTAACTTTTTCAAAAAATTTTTGGATGTTTGAGATGTTTTGTGATTTCATACAAATTTGAGGACTGTTTTTTCTAGCTCTGGAGTATTGATTAAATGTATAGATTTCTTTGGGTAGTACAGGCATTTTAACTATATTTATTCTTCCAATCCATGAGCATGGATTATTTTTCAATATGTTTGTGTCCTTTTCAGTTTCTTTCATAAGTGGTCTATAGTTTTCAGAACACAGATCTTTTACCTCTTTTGTTAGGTTTATTCCTAGGTATCTTAGGATTTTGGTTGCAACTGTAAATAGGATAAATGGTTTGATTTCTATTTCTGCTGCCTCATTATTGGTGTATAGAAATGCAACAGAATTCTGTACATTGATTGTGTATCCCGTGACTTTGCTGAATTCGTGTATCAGTTCTAGTAATTTTTGATGGGATATTTTGGGTTTTCTACATAGAGAACCATGTTGTCTGAGAATAGCCAAAGTCTGACTTCTTCCTTGCAAGTTTGGATGCTTTTGTTTATTTTGTTGCCTGATTGCTGAGGCTAGGACTTCCAGTACTATATTAAATACCAATGGTGACAATGGACATCCCTGTATTTTTCCTGACCATAGAGGAAAAGCTCTTAGTCTTTTCCCATAGATGATGATACTGGCTGTGGTTCTTTCATATATGTCCTTTATGATGTTGAGATACATTCTCTCTATTCCCAATTTGTTGAGGAGTTTTATCAAGAGACGATGCTGTACTTTGTCAAGTGCTTTTTCTGCATCTATTGAAAAGATCATGTGATTCTTGCCTTTTTTTTTATTAATGTCATGTATCACGTTGATCGATTTGCAAATACTGAGCCACGTTTGCAGCACAGAAATAAATCCCTTTTGATTGTGGTGAATAATTCTTTCAATGCACTGTTGGACTCAATTTGCTAGTAGCTTGTTGAGAGAATTTTGGATCCATGTTCATTAGTGATATTGGCCTATCATTCTCTTTTTAGTGGGGTCTTTGTCGATATTGGAATCAAGACAGGTCTGGCCTCATAGAATAAGTTGGAAATTTTCCTTCCATTTCTATTTTTTGGAACAGTTTGAGAAGAATAGGCATTACTTCTGTTGTAAATGTCTGGTAAAATTCCCCTGGGAAGCCATCTGGCCCTGGGATTTTGTTTCCTGAGAGAATTCTATTACTAATTCAATTTCTTTGCTGGTTATATGACTGTTCAAATGTTCTTTTTTGTGTGTGCTTCAGTTTTGATACTTTGTATGTTTCTAGGTATTTATCCATTTCTGCCAGATTGCCTAGTTTGTTGGCATACAATTTTTCACAATAGTCTCTTATAATTGTTTTTATTTACGTGTTATTGTTTGTGATCTCTCTCCTTTCATTTGTGATTTTGTTTATATGTGTCCTTTTTCTTTTCTGTTTGATAAGTCTGGCTAGTGGTTTATAAATTGTATTAATTCATTCAAAGAACCAGCTCTTAGTTTCCTTGAGATGTTCTAATTTCTTTTGTTTGTTTGTTTCTGTATCTTTTATTTCTACTCTTCTTCTGCTGGCTTTAGGCTTTATGTGCTGTTCCATTTCTAGATCCTTTTGATGTAGAGTTTGGCTGTGCATTTGAGAATTTTCTTGTTTTTTGAGGTAGGCTTGTATTGCAATATACATTCCTCATAGGATCATTTTTGCTGCATCCCAAATGTTTTGGACTGCTGTGTTTGTATTATCATATGCTTCCTTGATTTTTTTTCTTCTTTTAATTGCCTGGTTAACCAATTTATTCTTTAGTAAGATATTCTTTAATCTCCATGTATTTGTGGTCTTTCCATTTTTTTTCTTGTGGTTCACTTCACATTTGATAGAATTGTGGTCTAAATATATTCTTGGTAAAATTTCAACATTTTTGTGTTTGTTGAAGGCTTATTTGTGACCTAGTATGTGATTTATCCTGAACATTTTCTATGTGCAGAAGAAAAGAATCTGTATTCTGCTGTTTTAAAATTAAATGTTCTGACTATATCTGTTAACTCCATCATGTTTAGTGTGTCATTCAAAGCAACTGTTTCCTTGTTGAACTTCTACTAGATGGTCTGTCCAGTGCTATGAGTGGAGTATTAAAAATCCCCTATTATTCTATTATTATTAATGAGTTTTTTTTATATTTGTTATTAAATGCTTTACATATCTGTGTGCTCTAAAGTTAGAGGCATAAATATTTACAATTGTTCAACCTTCTTGATGTATAGACCCTTAAATTGATATAATGACTTTTCTCATTTATTGTTACACTCTTTGGTTTAAAATACACTTTGTTTCATATAAGTATTGCTACTCTAGTTTTCTTTTGGTGTCCATTAGCATGATAGGTGGTTCTTTATCTCCTCACTTTCAATCTGCTGATGTGTTTAGGTCTAAAATGAGTCTCTAGTAGGCAGTATATAGATGGGTCTTATTTTTTTTTATTGATTATGATAGTTTATGTCTTTTGATTGGAACATTTACTCCATTTACATTCAGAATGGTTACTGATAGATATGAATTTAGTGTCATTAGTGACCTGTATAGTCATCGTTTCCAGAGATGTTCTCTGTTCCTTTCTAGTCTTGTTGCTTCTGGTCTTTCTTCACCTCACAGACAGTCCCCTTTCATATTTCTTGCAGAGCTGGTTTAATTGTCATGAACTCCTTTAGTTTTAGTTTGGGAAACTATCTCTGTTTCTATTTTGAACAACAGCTTGGCTAGATAAAGTATTCTTGACTGCATATATATTTTTTTTTTCCATTCAGCACTCTGAATATATAATTCCAGCCCTTTCTGGACTGTCAAGTTTCTGTGGTGAGGTCTACTGTTGACCTTATTTGTCTTCCCTTGTAAGTTATAGATTTCTTTTCTATTGATGCTCTCAGGATGTTTTCCTTATCTCTGTATTTTGTGAATTTTACAATATGTCTTGATGTTGGCCTCCTTTTGAGAGTTCTCTGTGTTCCTGGATTTGGATGTTTGTTTCTTTCCCCAGAGTAGGTAATTTCTCAGCTATAATTCTGTCAAATAAACCTTCTGTCCCTTTTTCTTTCTTTTCTTTTTTTGGGACTTCTATGATGCAAATTATCCTTAAAGGAGTCACTGAGTTCCCTAAGTCTACATTTGTGACCCAATACCTTTATTTCCCTCTTCTTTTCAACTTCATAATTTTTCATAATTTTATTCTCTACATCACTGATTTGTTCCTCTGTTTCGTCCATCTTCCATGTCATTGCTTCCATTCAGTTTCACATCTCAATTATAACAGTATTTTAAAATTTCATCCTGACTAGTTTTTAGTTCTTTTATCTCTGCAATGAGGGATTCTATAGTGTGTTTTATGCTTTTTTCAAGCCAAGACAGTATACTTATGATTATTGTTTTTTAAATTCTGGTCCTGACATATTACTTGTATCTGTTTTCTAAATTTTTTGTGTTTATTTATTTTTTAGAGAGAGAGACAGAGCATGAACAGGGGAGGGGCAGAGAGAGAGAGAGAGAGAGAGAGAGAGAGAGAATCCAAAACAGGCTCTAGGCTCCAAGCTGTCAGCACAGAGCCTGACATGGGGCTCGAACCCACGAATGGTGAGATCAAGACCTGAGCCAAAGTTGGATGCTTAACTGACTGAGCAGCCCAGGCACCCCACTTGTATCTGTTTTGATTAGATCCCTGACCTTTTCTTGTTTTCTTTTGTGGATGAATTTATCCATTGTGGTATTTTGCCTCTGTTTCTGTCTTCTGTGTGTTAGGAATACCTGCTATGTTTCCTACTCCTGAATATAATGGCTATATTAAGAAGAGATCATCTACTGTCCATGGCCTCATACTTCAGGACATATTTCTGGTTTATGCTGTGTGAACTCTGATGTGGGTCAGTCCTCTGCAGAGTATCACCTTGCCTACAGTGGGGAGTATTTAGACCTTGTCCAGTGCATCACAAGTTTTAACTATGTGTGTTTTGGTTGGCTTGATAAAAGAGGCTAGATGCAATTTCTACTAGAGGTGAAGTTTTTCATCACTATGTGTCCAGTAGATTTGGTGTGATGGGAGGAGAGTTGTCCTGGTCTTCTGGGAGAAGGGCCTGCTGCTCCACTGGCTGTGAGGCATGATTGCTCTAGTAGAGGTGCACCTGCAGAGCACAGGGAAGTTAGGTCTGGTGTAAGTAGCTCAACCCTCCACTGTGAGTGCTGTGATGCTAACTGAAGTCCATTAGTGTTGATCAGTGGGGAATAAAAATGGCATCATTCTGGTACCTGGAGAGGGGAGATTGTGCCTCCTGCTTTCCAGGAAGACCTCATGAAAGAGTGAATACTTTCTTCTTGTAAGTCCCATAGATCCCTCAGTTCCCTGTTCTCACCCTACACTTGTCTGAGTCATGTGCCTAACTGGTGGTGCAGTCCTCCTGTGTTTTATATCAGGCATGTGGGCTGATTTTCAAAACTCCCAATTTAAGGACCTGGTGTGGTGCAGACCCCCATTGATCCTCTGGGGAAGGGTTTCACGGCACTGTGGCTTGTGCTGCATTGTCATTAAAGGCAGTTGCACAAACTTGCAGGGACTTGAAGTTTATGGTAAAGCACAGCAAAAAATGGGTATCCAGATTAGCTGTCCTCAGCAGTTGCCTTTGTACCTATGCTAATGAATAGAGCAGCTCAATGGCTCCCAACGTTTTTGGTTTTGTCCCCTAAGAAGCAGTGCCACACCTCCCAAATGCACTCCAAAAAGGGGAACAATCTCCCCCTGTGGGGCCAAGGGTATCCACAGACTTCACTATCCACTCCCATGCCTATGTCTTCCTTTTACACAGTACTATCATATGCCCACCAGAATCTACCCCACTAATGGCACTGACTTCTAAAAACCTCAGACTTTGAGCTCTGCTGCTTATAAAACACTTGCAATAATCAGCTCCTCCCATTTTCTGAGTCAACAATTTTGGGGAAACGTTTTTATTGTGCAATCTACTGTATGCTGCTCTCTCTCTGTCCTCTCTCTGTGATCAGGTCTCCCTCCCCTCTGCAGCGCCTGTGTTTCTTTTCTCCCCCAAATCACATCTCTGTACTTTCTACCTTCCACAATGCGGCTTCTTTTCTCCTTCTAGTTGTGCAGTTTGATCTCTCAGTCCCTAGATTTTAGTCCTAAAATCTGTGTTCTAGGGATGATGTAAGCATAGAGTACCTCTAATATGCCACCATCTTAACTGCCAGGAGTCTGATTATTTTTTTAAATAGCGTGTTGTTTTAGTCTACTAAAGTAATGAAACCAGTGGATAATTAAGCAAATATTTCATATTCATGTGTAGAGCAGTGTAACTGGTTAGATAAAAGTATTGGTATCTAATGATCAATACTAACTTATTGTTTATCATATTTTATTATTTTAGTTTGAGTATCATTACAATCAAAAACATATTGTCTCTATTATATTGCATTTTATTTTATTTCTTCGAGTTATCCCTTCCTGTTTCTCCATTCCCAGAAAGCTATACAGAGATACTTGTGCTGGGTCTTCATTAATCCTGCATTTGCTAGATGATATCTGAGGCACAGTGGGCTTATACAGAAATTAGTTTGGCCTGACAACTGGCCTAAAGATTGGAGTCCAAGGATCACTTGGCAAATTCCCTTAAAACCAAGCACAATATAAAGAACAACAAAAAAATGATAACAAGTTATAAAAGACCACATAGAGGAAGAACTAAGAATTGACTTGATGTGTATATATTTGGGAGTACCTTTGTTAAACTAGTATTCAGTAGCTTTATGCTTGTTAGAATTTGTACATGCTGATTTATGAATGTTTTCATATTACATCATTCAAAAGATACTACAAACTGATATTTCAAACCAATTATTTAGGCATAAATAATAACTTCAGTTAATTCATTAATAAGAGCTCATTATGGCTATGGAATAAGTTATTAAGTAATTAATTATTCTTCCAAACTTTAATAAAATTCCAGTTAGTTAACATATAGTGTAGTAACAGAAATGGAATTTAGTGATTCATAACTTACATGTAACACCTATTGCTCATCCAAACAAGTGCCATTTGTAATGCCAGTCACTGTTTAGCCTTACCCCACTCAACTCCCCTCCAGGAATCCTCAGTTTGCTGTCTATAGTTAAGAGTCTCTTATGATTTACCTCTATTTTTATTTTATTATATTTTTTCTTCACTTCTCATATGACCATTTGTTTTGTTTCTTAACTTCTACATATGGGTGAAATCATATGGTATTTGTTTCTCTGACTCATTCATTTCGCTTACTATAATACAAGCTACTTCCATCCATGTTGGTACAAATGGAAAGATTTGATTCATTTTGATTGCTGAGTAATATTCTTTTTGTATGTGTATATTTATATACACACATATATGTATATACATATATGTGTGTATATATATATACACACATATATATACATATATATGTATGTATATATGTATGTGTATATATATATATATATATACACACACACTACTTCCTTTTTATGATAGGTGAAAATAAAATTTATTTGGAATGATTTTGTCTTCTCAGGCATAAATGTTTTAGTTCAACAAAATTAATAATACACAGTAGTTCATTTTTTATTTTGTTTCCCTTGCATCCGGAGACATGTTGAATAAGAAGTTGGTGCATCCAAGATCAAAGAGGTTTTTGCCTGCTTTCTCCTCGAGGATTTTGATGGCTTCCAGTCTTACATTTAGCTCTGTTATCTATTTTTACTTTATTTTTGTGTATGGTGTAAGAAAGTAGTCCAGGTTCATTCTTTTGCGTGTCGCTGTCCAGTTTTCCCAACAACACTTGCTGAAGAGACTGTCTTTATTCCATTGGATATTCTTTCCTGCTTTGTCAAAGATTATTTGGCCATGTGCTTGTGGGTCCATTTCTGGGTTCTCTATTCTGTTCCATTGATCTGAGTGTCTGTTCTTGTGGCAGTACCATACTGTCTTGATAAATACAGTTTTGTAGTACAGCTTGAAGTCCGGGATTGTGATGCCTCCTGCTTTGGTTTTCTTTTTCAAGATTGCTTTGGCTATTCAGGGTCTTTTCTGGTTCCATACAAATTTTAGGATTACTTGTTCTAGCTCTGTGAAGAATGCTGGTGTTACTCTGATAGGGATTGCATTGAATGTGTAGACTGCTTTGGGTAGTATTGACATTTTAACAATATTTGTTCTTCCTATACAGGAGCATGGAATAGTTTTCCAATTTTTTGTGTCTTCTTCAACTTATTTCATAAGCTTTCTATACTTTTCAGTGTATAAATTTTTCACCTCTTTGGTTATATTTATTCCTAGGTATTTTATGGGGTTTGGTGCAATTGTGAATCGGATCAATTCCTTGATTTCTCTTTCTGTTGCTTCATTGTTGGTGTATAGAAATGCATTCGATTTCTGTGCATTGATTTTATTTCCTGCAACTTTGCTGAGTTCTTGAATCAGTTATAGCAGTTTTTGGTGGAATCTTTTGAGTTTTCCATATAGAGTATTATGTCATCTACGAAGAGCGAAAATTTGACCTTCTCCTGGCTGATTTGGATGCCTTTTATTTCTTTGTGTTGTCTTATTGCTGAGGCTAAGACTTCCAATACTACGTTGAATAACAGTGGCGAGTGGACATCCCTGTCTTGTTTCTGACATTAGGGGGAAAGCTCTCAGTTTTAAAGTAGGGATGGAAGGATCATACCTCGAGATCATAAAAGCCATGTACGAAAGACTCATACAAGTGTTTGAATTGTTTGTTCTAGCTCTGTGAAAAATGATGCTATTATTTTAATAGAGATTGCATTGAATGTGTAGAGATCTTTGGGTAGTACAGATATTTTAACAATATTTTCTCTTTCAATCTATGTGTATGAAATGGTTTTCAATTTCTTTCATCAGAGTTTTACAGTTTTCCAAGTACAGATCCTTTGCCTCTTTGGTTAGGTTTCTTTCTATGTATCTTATGCTTTTTGGTGCAATTGTAAATGGGATCAATTACTTGATGTCTCTTTCTGCTGCTTTATTATTTTATATAGGAAAGCAACATATTTCTGTACAATGATTTTATATCCTGCTACTTTGCTGAATTCACGTATCAATTCTAGCAGTTTTTTGGTGGAGTCTTTTGGGTTTTCCATGTAGACTATCATGTCCTTTGTGAAGAGTAAAAAGTTGACTTCTTTCTTGCTAATTTGCATGCCTTTTATTTATTTTTGTTGCCTGATTGCTGAGGCTAGGACTTCCGGTACTATTTTGAACAACAGTGGTAAGAGTGAACATCACTGTCATGTTCCTGACAGTTCAATTTTTCCCCATTGAGGATGATATATGGGTTTATGATTTGAGGTATGCTCCTTATATTCCTACTTTCTTGACGGTTTTTATCAAGAAAGGATCCTGTATTTTGTAAAATGCTTTTTCTGAATCTATTGAGAGGATCATATGGTTCTTATCCTTTCTTATACTAAAGTGGTGTATCATGTTGATTGATTTATAGATACGTAACCACCCCTTCAGCCCAGGAATAAGTCCTACTTGATCATTGTTAATAATTATTTCAATCTATTGTAGGGTTTGGTTTGTTAATATCATGTTAAGAATTTTTGCATCCAGGTTCATCAAGGATATTGGTCTGTAATTCTCCTTTTTAGTGGGGTCTTTGATTTTGGAACCAACGTAATGCTGGCTTCACAGAATGAATTTGGAAGTTTTCCTTCTGTTTCTACTTTTTGCAATAGGTTTAGAAGAATAGGTATTAACTCTTCTTTAAATCTTTGGTAGAACTCTTCTGGGACGCCACCAGGGCCTGGACTCTTGTTTGTTGGGAGATGTTGATTACCAATTCAATTTCTTTGCCGCTTATGGGTCTGTTCACATTTTTTATTTCTTTCTGTTTCAATTTTGGTAGCTTATATGTTTCTAGGAATTTTTTCCATTTATTCCAGGTTGCCCAACTTGTTGGCATGTAATTTCTTGTGATCTTCTCTCTTTATTATTTCTATTTATTTGGTGTTTGTTGTGATCTCTCCTCTTCCATTCATTATTTTATTTATTTAGGTTCTTTTCTTTTTCATAAATATGGCTAGGGATTTATCAATTTTGTAAATTATTTCAAAACACTATCTCCTTGTTTCATTGTTCTGTTCTACTGCCATATATATATATATATATATATATATATATATATATATAGTAGTCTGCCATAACCTTTATTTTCCTTCTTCTGAGGGTTTTGGACTCTATTTTCTATTTTCCAGCTCCTTTATATGTAAGATTAGGTTGTGTTTTTGAGACTCTTCTAGCTTTTTTTTTAGTTAATTTTTTTTTGAGACAGAGAGACAGACAGAGAGACAGAGAGAGAGTGATTGGGTAAGTGGTAGAGTGAGAGTGAGAGTGGGAATCTTAAATAGACTCCATGACCTTCCCAGGACCCCATGAGGGCCTCAATCTCACGACTGTGAGATCATGACCTGACTCAAAGTAAGGAGTTGGATACTTAGCTGATTGAGCCACCCAGGTGACTTGACACTCCTTCCGTCTTGAGGAAGGCCTGTATCACAGCACACTTCCCTCTTAGGACTGTCTTTGCTGTATTCCAAAGGTTTTGGACAGTCGTGTTTGCATTTTCATTGGCTTCCATGAATTTTGTGTGTGTGTGTGTGTGTGTGTGTGTGTGTGAGAGAGAGAGAGAGAGAGAGAGAGAGAAAATGGGGGGGGGGCAGAGGAAGAGGGAGAGAGAGAATCCCAAGCAGGTGCCACACCCAGTGAGGAGTCTGACATGGACTTAGATCTCATGACTGTAAGATCATTTTCTGAGCTGAAATCAAGAGTTGGATGCTTAACCGATTCAGCCACCCAGGTTCCCCATCTTCCATGCATTTTGTATTTCTTTAATTTCCTGGCTAACCTATTTATTTATTTATTTATTTATTTATTTGGTAGGATGTTCTTATCCTTCCTGTATTTGTGGTCTTTACAATTTTTTCCTCATGGTTGACTTAAAGTTACATAGTGCTGTTTTCTGAAAATATGCATGGTATGATTTCAATCTTTTTTGTACTAGGTAAGGCCTGTTGTGACCTAGTATGTAATCTATTCTGGAGAATGTTCCAGGTACAGTTGAAAAGAATGTGCATTCTGCTGCTTTTGGGTGAAATTCTCTGAATATATCTGTTAAGTCCATCTTATCCAGTGTGTTATTCAAAGCCATTGTTCCCTTGTTAATATTCTTCTTAGATGACCTGTCCATTTCTGTAAGTGGGGTTTCCCCCTCTATTTTTATATTATTGTCGATGATTTTCTTTAGGTTTTTTGTTAATTGATTTATATATTTGCCTGCTCCCACGTTGCAGGTAATTATTTACTATTGTTAGATATTCTTGTTGGATGGACCCTTTTATTATGATGTAGTGCCCTTCTTCCTTTCTTATTACAGTTTTTGCTGTAAAATCTAGTTTGTCTGATATATGTTTGGCTATACCAAGTTTCTTCTGATGTCCGATAGCATGATAAATAATTCTACACCCTTTCACTTTCAATGTGGAGGTGTCTTTGTGTCTAAAATGAGTCTCTTATAAGCAACGTATTGTTGAGTCTTTTTTTATTCCATTCTAATATTCTATGTCTTTTGATTGCAGCATTTAGTCCATTTGCATTCAGAGTAATTAATGATAGATATTAATTTAGTACCATTGTGTTACTTGTAAATTCTTCTCTTCCTGTAGATTGTCTCTGTTCATTTCTAGTCTTTGTTGTTTTTGTTCTTTCTTTCCCATTCAAAAGGTCCCTTTTGATAATTTTTGCAAAACTATTTTAATGTTCACAAACTTTATTGGTTTTTGCTTGCCTTGGAAACCATTTTTCCTTCTATTCTGAATGACAGCCATGCTGGGTAAAGCATTCTTGGCTGCACACTTTTCCCATTCAGCATGTTAAATATATCAAGCCACCCACTTTTGGCCTGCCAAGTTTCTGTGGTCAGGTGTGCTGCTAATCTTATGTGTTTACCCTCATAGTTTAAGGATCCTTTTTACTAGTTGGTTTCAGAATTCTCTTTATCTTTGTAGTTTGCAAGTTTAACTATGAAAAGTCATGGTGTTGACCTGTTTTTATTGATTTTTAAGGGAGTTCTTTGTGCCTCTTATACTTGAATGCCTGTTTCCTTCCCTAGTTTATGAAAGTTTTGAGCTATATTTTTTTTTTAAGAAAACTTCTTCCCCCTTCTCCCACACTTCTTCTGGGACTCTTATGATATAGTTTTTATTTCACTTTAAGGAATTGATGAACTCCCTAAGTCCATATTCATGATCTAATAGTTTTCCTTCCCACTCCTTTTCAGCTTGATTATTTGCCATAATTTTATCTTCCATATCACTTAATTATTCCTCTGTTTATTCCATCCTCATTTTAATTACATGGAGTTGGTTTTGCATCACAATTATAGCGCTTTTTATTTCGGGGTGACTAGATTTTACGTCTTTTATCTCTACATAAAGTGTTTTTCTGATGTGTTCTATGCTTTGTTCAAGCCCAACTAGTATTTTTATGACTGGTTTCCTAAATTCTTGTTCAGATATATTTCTTGTATCTGTTTTGGAAAAATCCTTGGCTTTGGTTTCTTCTTGATTTTCTTTGCAGGAGAATTCCTCTGTCTTGTCATTTTGTCTAAGTTTGTGTCTTTTGCATGTTATGAAAGATTCTTGTGTTTCCTGCACCTGAGTGCATTGCTATATTAAGAAGTGTTTATACACTGTCCAGGTCCTAGTTCTTCAGGAAATGTTTCTGGGGTATGCTGTGTGCACTCTGTTGTGATTTGGCTGCTCTTTTTTTCTGATAAATCCTCTGCAGAGTTCCTCCTTGCTTACAGTGGGGAAATGTTTGTACCTTCAACTAGGTGTTCTTTGATTTATTTTTTTAAAATAAACCTTATTTTAAAAAAACATGATCCAAAAACAGAAAAGGAAAAAGAACGAAAAAAAATGAACCCAAACAGACAAAAAACTAATCCTGACTGCAAAATAAAAGAAAGCAAGAAACAAGTAGGAGAAAGAAAGAGAGAAGAAAGAAAGAAAGAAAGAAAGAAAGAAAGAAAGAAAGAAAAAGAAAGGGAAACAGAAAAAAATAAGAAAAAAAGCCTGGTCACATTTCTACCAGAACTGAAGCTGATGCTTTGGGGCACTCTTCAATCAGTAGACCTGGTGCATGGCGGGGGGGGGTTGGGGGGAGGCAACCTGATTTGTTCTTCTGGGGAAGAGGCCTGCTTCACTGGCTCACAATGAGACCTGCACTAGTAACCCTGTCCCTGTAGGGCACAGGGGTGGGGGGAGATGGGGGAGTTTGGTGTAGGAAGCAACACCAGCTTTCAATGGGGGTGTTGTGTTGCTTGCTGAAGTTTGGCTTTTTTGGTGGTCAGAGGGGAAGATGGTTTCACCACCCTGCATCACCCCCCCCCCACGTATCCTCCCCGAGTAGGGGAGATCAAGCTTGTTACTGTTCAGGTAGCCTTCACAGACAAGGGACCAATCTTCCCTCCTGTGTCCCAGGCTTCTGCCAGAACCCTGCCTCAACCCTTCTGTGACTTGGTCCTGAGCATACCTGACACCACAGCTATCCTGTGTTTCATCTCTGGCATGCAACTGGGATTCAAAACTCCAAATCTTAAAGGACTAGTCAAGGCACAGACCCACTCACTTTCTCTGGAGGAGAGCCTCACAGCACCTAGTACTGTTCTGTCCCAGAAAAGCAATTGCATGGCTGCACACGTCCCTGCAATTTATGGTGAAGCACAGCAAAAATCGGGGATCACTTTAACTCTCCCCTACTGTTGAATGGCTGCTCAAAGGCATCAGCCAAGTCTTTGGCTTTTGGGGATTCAATATACCCTCTTCCAAATGCACCCCAGGAAGGAGAACATACTCTCCTAGTATGGCCCAGGTGATCCCCACCCCTTCTTGTCTGTTGTCCACTCCTGGACCTCCCCTCCTTCTTCCCAAAAACATCTCCACCCCCCTCCCCATTGATTCCATTGAATGGCGTGAACTTCCAAAAGCTCAGAATTTGTACTCCACTGTTTGAAAACCTTGCAATAGTCAGTTCCTCCTGATTCTCAAGTCAATGGATTTGGGGGAGTGCTTTTCTTGGATGAACCCTATGTGCTGCTCTCTCCCCCCCTCCTTCTCCTCCTCACGGAAATGGCTCCCTCCCCTCTGTAGCACTGAGGCTCTTCTCTCCCCCAATCACCTACCCACACCATTTACCAGTGACATTCTCTCCCTCAAACTATGCAGATTGTTCTCTTAATCCTCAGATCAATTTCGTAGGTGTCCAGAATGAATTGCTGTGTTCAAGGGACAAGACAAGCCCAGGGTCCCCTTACTGCTCTGCTATCTAGACTACTCTCAGTTATTAATTTATTTTTAATATTTAAATCTCTGAGAACAGTTTTTCAATATTCTGTTGTAATTCAAAATTTATAAAATTTATAAAAATCTGTTTATTCATAACAGAAAGTTTTAAGGAAAAATTGATATATGCAAGTAATGATTCAAAAAGCACTTATAAGTTGTACAGTGTTAGATAGCAATATTTTATACATTCATATACAGTTTTTCATTCAAAAACTGTTTTAAATAACAACTTATTGAACACTGAGTGGGATAAAAGTAGCTTACATAGTAGTATTACCATGGTTTTATTCCTACACTGTTTTTCTCATGCTATTAAATGAACATTATTTTTTCTAAGGTTCTTGTTTGTACTTTATTCATACACTAATTTTGTTTGTTTCTGTTCTGTTAATGGCTAACCCACCATATGAAGGAAAATAAAAGAACATAGTCAAATTGGTAACTAGACATGTTGGAAATGTGAACTTGCCAATATATATAGAAACACTATTCTTTGTATATTAGTGACTTGCAAGAACCCCTTCAGTCTCATGAGTTTCTTAATATGTGTAGAAAAACTTACCAGGAAACTTTTTTTACCAAAAACTTTCTTCTTTATCCTGAAGATATATAATAGAGTAAGTAATGAAATTTGAGATATGTAGATGATTATTCAAAACACACAAAAAAATTGAAATTAAAACTTAACTTTTATTTCAGTGACCAGGGATATGTTCTGAGTCCGACTTTTAAAGCAAACAAAGAGATATGTGAATCCATTTTCAGAAGCATAGTACAATGTTTGACAAGCATAAAAATGTATCTAACTGCATGAGTCATATATGATTATCTATACCATCTCAAGTTTTCATTAAATGTTTATTTATTTTGAGAGAGAGAGACAGTGCAATTGAGGAGGGGTAGAGAGAGAGGGAGACAGGATCTGAAGCTGGCTCTGCAATGACAGCAAAAAGCCTGATGCAGGGCTCAAATTCATGAACTGCAAGATCATGACCTGAGCCAAGGTCAGATGCTCAACCTACTAAGCCACCAAGGCACCCCTCAAGCTTTTATTTAGAGTGAATTTTGGCACTGTTCTTTAATACAATTATTGCAAACTTCTCAAAAAATTCATTATCCTTCCTCACATAAACTTTTCAAGGAAAACAAATGTCTTGTGATAAGCAGGAATTAAAGTTGCAAATCTACAGATCCTAGAGAAAAGAGAAACTAAATTAATCTATTCAAACTACCAATGCACAGCAGCAACTCAGAAGGAAGGGTCATGTTGTGGGAGGATTTTTAACACTATGTAAAGGTGGGTGGCCATTTGCCAGTATCTCCATAGTTAAGGGGTTGAAAGAGTTGACTCTATCATTTGAGAAATATGATATGTGTGTTTAATTTGAATTTAATTTATACATTTCTGTTTACACATTTCTAGTACAAACATTTTTCCATATGCTGGAAATAATAATGTCTCCAATAAATTTCAAATACTTTTTTTATTTTTATAAATTTCAAATTACAAGCTTAATACATGTTCTTGGAGAAAAACGCTACTATATTAATGTCTACCAATGAATTGCATGGTAAAGTTAAGTGTATGGTAAAGTTAATATATTTCAATAGATTTATTTTTGGCAAAACATTGAGCCAGTGGAGTTCATATTCATATGTTGATATGTTTATCATATAGGGAACAAGTAAAACAGTTTATGTGCTTCCTGATTAAATCTTCTATTTTTGGTACCAAATCAAATCGGACTGCCATTCCTCTTAATGCATAGTTTTGTAACAGATGATCAACACATAATATAAATTTTGTTATATACAATAAATTCATGCTTTTCGGCACTCAAGATGCTGAATATTTTCAGGTTAGACCAGAAGAGTCAATATATTATTTTTATGTTATTTTTCCAAGCCCACCTACTTGTTTGAATTTCCTTTCTGTATATTAGCTGATAGTCTTATGAGAGAGGAAACAATTTTTTTGAGTATTTTTTTCCATTTGAGTAAAGGCTCATATATGCCTAACTGCCCTAAAGGCTAATTTCCTTGGAGAGCCAATATCAAGCAGCTCACATTGTCATTAACCTGCACTGTTGAACTTGCTATCAAATAACCTGCAAAAGAGAACAAGCTATTATGTGTCATAGGGCAGATTTATGTTAAATTAGGTTTGAAACAAGTAATGAATTATTGACATTTATTCTGTCCCTAATAACATGACTGCTAATTCAATCAGATTTAATTTAATTTATTTAAATTTAATTTAATTTAATTTTTATTTATTTTTAAAATATAATTTATTGTAAAATTGGCTAACATACAGTGTATAAAGTGTGCTCTTGGTTTTGGGATAGATTCCTGTGGTTCATCACTTACATACAATACCCAGCAAGTGCCCTCCTCAATTCCTATCAGACATTTTCTCCTCTTCCCCACCTCCCCCATGCTCCCTTAATTTGTTTTCTGTATAAGAGTCTTTTATGGTTTTCCTCCCTCCCTCTCTGTTTGTAATTATTTTTTCCCCTTCCCTTCTCCCATGGCGTTCTGTTAAGTATCTCAAGATCCACATAAGAGTGAAAACATATGATATCTGTCCTTCTCTGACTGACTTATTTCACTCAGCATAATACCTTCCACTTCCATCCATGTTGATGCAAATGGCATGATTTCATTCTTTCTCATTGCCAAGTAGCATTTCATTGTATATATAAACCACATCGTCTTTATCCATTTATTAGGTGATGGACATTTAGGCTCCTTCCATAATTTGACTATTGTTGAAAGCGTTGCTAAAAACATTGGAGTACTTGTGCCCTTATGAATCAGTACTCCTGTGTCCCTTGGATAAATTCCTAGTAGTGCTATTTCTGGGTGGTAAAGTAGTTTTATTTTTAATTTTTTGAGGAACCTCCACACTGTTTTCCAGAGTGACTGCACCATTCCCACCAACAGTACAAGAGGGTTCCTGTTTCTTCACATCCTCTCAATCATCAGTAGTTTCCCGAATTATTCATTTTAGCCACTCTGACCAGTGTGAGGTAGTATCTCATTGTGGTTTTGATTTGTATTTCCCTGATGATAAGTGACGGTGAGCATCTTTTCATGTGTCTGTTGGCAATCTTGATGTCTTCTTTGGAAAAGTGTCTATTCATGTCTTCTGCCCATTTCTTCACTGGATTGTTTTTCAGGTGTTGAGTTTGGTAAGTTCTTTATAGATTTTGGATACTAACCCTTTATCCTATATGCTATTTGCAAATTTCTTTTCCCATTCCATTGGTTGCCTTTTAGTTTTGTTGATTGTTTCCTTTGCAGAGCAGAAGCCTTTTATCTTCATGAGGTCCCAATAGTTCATTTTATTTCCTTTAAGTCCCTTGGCTTTGGAGACGTGTTGAGCAAGAAATTGCTGCAGCTGAGGTCAAAGAGGTTGTCGCCTGCTTTCTCCTCTAGGGTTTTGATGGTTTTCTGTCGTATATTTAGGCCTTTCATTCATTTTGAGTTATTTTTGTGTATGGTGTAAGAAAGTGGTCTAGTTTTATTCTTCTTCATGTTGCTGTCTAATTCTCCCAGCACCATTTGCTAAAGAGACTGTCTTTTTTCCATTGAGTACTCTTTCCTGTTTTGTCAAAGATTAGTTGGCCATACATTTTTGGGTCTAATTCTGAGTTCTCTATTCTATTTCAATCGTCTATGTGTCTGTTTTTGTGCCAATGCCATGTTGTCTTGATGATTACAGCTTTGTAGTAGAGGCTAAAGTCTGGGATTATGAGGTCTCCAGCTTTGGTTTTCTTCTTCAATAATAGTTTGGCTATTCAGGGTCTTTTGTGGTTACATACAAATTTTAGGATTGTTTGTTTTAGCTTTGAGAAAAATGCCAGTGCAATTCTGATTGAGATTGCATTGAATGTGTAGATTTCTCTAGGTAGTATTGACATTTTAACAATATTTATTTTTCCAATCTATGAACATAAAATGGTTTTCCATTACTTTGTGTTGTCTTCAATTTCTTTCATAAGCTTTCTGTAGTTTTAGGCATACAGATATTTTACATCTTTGGTTAGGTTTATTCCTAGGTATTTTATGGTTCTTGGTGCAATTGTAAATGGGATCAACTTCTTGATTTTTCTTTATTTTGCTTTATTATTGCTGTATAAAAATGCACTTGGTTTCTCTACATTGATTTTGTAACCTGTGACTTTGCTGAATTCCTGTATAAGTTCTAGCAGTCTTTAGGATTCTTTCAGATTTTCCATGTAGAGTATCATGTCGTCTGTGAAAAGTGAAAGTTTGACTTATTCTTTGAAAACTAGGATGTGTTTTATTTTGTTTTGTTTTCTGATTGCTGATGTTGTTAGGACTTCCAACACTGTGTTAAAAACAGTGGTGAGAGTGGACATCCTTGTCGTGTTCCTGATCTCAGGGTGAAATATCTCAGTTTCTCCCCATTTAGGATTATATTAGCTGTGGGTTTTTGACATATGGCGTTTATGATATTTAGGTATGTTCCTTCTATCCCAACTTTCTTGAGGGTTTTTACTAAGAAAGGATGCTGTATTATGTCAAAAGCTTTCTCTGCATCCATTTGCAGGATCAAATGGTTCTTATCTTTTGTTTTATTAATGTGATGTACCGCATTGATTTATTTGTGAACATTGAACCAGCCCTTCAGTCCAGGAATGAATCTCACTTAATCATCGTGAATAATTCTTTTTATATGCTGTTGAATTTGATGTGCTAGTATCTTGTTGAGAATTTTTGCATCCGTATTCATCAGGGATATTGGCCTATAATTCTCCTTTTTTTGTGGAGTCTCTGTCTGTTTGGGGAACCAAGGTAATGCTGCCTTTATATAATGACTCTGGAAGCTTTCCTTCTGTTTCTTTTTTTGGGAACAGCCTGAGAATGATAGGTATTCAATCTGCTTTAAATGTCTGGTAGCATTCCCCAGGGAAGCCATCTGGTCCGGGACTCTTATTTTTTGGGAGATTTTTTTTTTAATTTGAAATCTTTATTATCCCATTGCGTTTTCCTTTTTTTTTTCAATATATGAAATTTATTGTCAAATTGGTTTCCATACAACACCCAGTGCTCATCCCAAAATGTGCCCTCCTCAATACCCATCACCCACCCTACCCTCCCTCCCACCCCCCATCAACCCTCAGTTTGTTCTCAGTTTTTAAGAGTCTCATGCTTTGGCTCTCTCCCACTCTAGCCTCTTTTTTTTCTCCTTCCCCTCCCCCATGGGTTTCTGTTAAGTTTCTCAGGATCCACATAAGAGTGAAAACATATGGCATCTGTCTTTCTCTGTATGGTTTATTTCACTAAGCATCACACTCTCCAGTTCCTCCACGTTGCTACAAAGGGCCCTATTTCGTTCTTTCTCATTGCCCTGTAGTACTCCATTGTGTATATAAACCACAATTTCTTTATCCATTCATCAGTTGATGGACATTTAGGCTCTTTCCATAATTTGGCTATTGTTGAGAGTGCTGCTATAAACATTGGGGTACAAGTGCCCCTATGCATCAGTACTCTTGTATCCCTTGGGTAAATTCCTAGCAAGGCTATTGCTGGGTCATAGGGTAGGTCTATTTTTAATTTTGATAACTGACTCAATTTCTTCACTAGTTATGGGTCTACTCAATTTTTTTTTATTTCTTCCTATTTGAGTTTTGGTAGTGTGTGGGTGGCTAGGAATTTGTCCATTGCTTCCAGGTGGTCCAGTTTGTTGGCATATAATTTTTTCATAATATTCTCTGATAATTGCTTGTATTTATGAGTGATTAGTTGTGACAAACCCATTTTCATTCGTGATTTTACCTATTTGGGTCCTCTCTTTTTTTTGAGAACTCTGTCTAGGGGGTTATGAATTTTGTTTAGTTTTTCAAACAACCAACTGTTAATTTCATTGATCTGTCCTATATTTTTTTGGATTCTATATTGTTTATTTCTGCTTTGATTTTTTTAATACTCTTCTTCTGCTGACTTTTGGGTTTCTTTGTTGTTCTGCTTCCAGTTCCTTTAGGTGTGCTGTTAGATTTTGTATTTAGGATTTTTCTTTTCTTGAGATAGGCCTGTTCCTCTTAGAACTGCCTTTGCTGCATATCAAAGTGTTTGAAATGTTGTGTTTTCGTTTTAATTTGTTTCCATATATTTTTTAAATTTCTTCTTTAGTTGCCTTGTTGGCCCATTCTTTCTTTAGTAGGATGTTCTTTAACCTCCACGCATTTGGAGGTTTTCCAAACTTTTTCCTGTTGTTGATTTCAAGTTTCATAGCATCGTGATCTGAAACTGTGCATGGTAAGTTCACAATTCTTTTATATTTATTGAGGACTGTTTGGTGACATAGTATGTGATCTGTCTTGGATAATGTTCCATGTGCATTTAAGAAGAATATGTAATCTGTTGCCTTAGGATATAGAGTTCTAAATATATCTGTCAAGTCCATTTGGTACAGTGTATCATTCAGGGCCATTGTTTCTTTATTGATTTCCTGCCTAGATGATCTGTCCATTGTTGTAAGTGGAGTATTCATGCCCCCTGCAGTTACTGCATTCTTACCAATAAGTTTGCTTATGTTTGTGATTGTTTTATATATTTGTGTGTCCTTAATTTGGTGCATAAACATTTACAATTGTTTATTGATGGATAGACTCTGTAATTATGATATAATGCACTTCCTCATCTCTTGTTCCAGCCTTCAGTTTGAAACCTAGTTTGTCTTATATACGTATGTCTATTCCAGCTTACTTTTCACTTCCCTTAGCATGATAGATAGTTCTCCATCCCCTCACTTTCAATCTGAAGGTGTCCTCAAGTCTAAAATGGGTCTCTTGTAGACAGCAAATAGATGGGTCTTTTTTTTAATCCATTATGATACCCTATGTTTTTTGATTGGATAATTTAGTCCATTTGCAATCAGTGTTATTATTGAAAGATATGGGTTTAGAGTCATTGTGTTATCAGTAGGTTTCATGGTTGTAGTGATGTCTCTGGCAGTTTGTGGTCTTTGCAACATTCCGCTCACAGAAGCCCCTTTAGGATCTCTTGTAGGGCTAGTTTAGTGGTGATGAATTCCTTCAGTTTTGTTTGGGAAAACCTTTATCTCTCCATCTATTCTGAATGACAGGATTCCTAGGTAAAAGATTCTTGGCTGCATATTTTTCCTCTTCAGCACATTGAAATTTTCCTGCCACTCCTTTCTGGCCTGCTACGTTTCAGTAGATAGGTCTGCTACTACCCTTATGTGTGTACCCTTGTAAGTTAAGGCCCACTTATCTCTAGATGCTTTCAGAATTCTCTCTTTATCTTTGTATTTTGCCAGTTTCACTATGATATGTCAAGCAGAAGATCAATTCAAATTACCTCTGAGGAGAGTTCTCTGTGCCTCCTGGATTTCAATGTCTGTTTCTTTCCCCAGATTGGGGAAGTTCTCAGCTATGATTTGTTCAAGTACACCTTTTTCCCCTTTCTCCCTCTCTTTTTGTTCTGCAACTCCATGATATGGATATTGTTCTTTGTCATTGACTCACTTATTTCTCTAATTCTCCCCTCATGGTCCAGAATTTTTTTACCTCTCATTTTCTCAGCTTCATATTTTTCCATAATTTTATCTTCTATTTCACCTTTTCTCCCCTCTGCCTCTTCAATGCTCACTGTCAAGCCTCTAGTTTATTTTGCACCAAGTTTACAACATTTTTTAATTCACCATGACTATTATTTAGTTCCTTTATCACTGCAGCAATAGATTCTTTGCTGCCTTCTTTGCCTTTTTCAAGCCCAGTGATTAATCTTTTGACTCTTAGTCTAAATTCTTCTTCAGGTATAGTGTTTCTATCTGGTTTAATCAATTCCTTAGCTGTCATTTCTTAGAATTGCTTTTGAGGAAAAGTATCTCATTTCATCATTTCAGTGAGATTTTTGTCCCTTATGTGTTTTAAAAGATTGTTATGTACCCTGCTCCTGTGAGCACTACTATATTATAGAGAGGTCATACACTGGACCTCCAGGGCCTGACCCTTCAAGAGGTGTTTTTTTTTTTTGAGTGTTACTTGCTCTCTGTTCTTGTGATTTTGGTTACTTTATCTCCCTACTTGTAGTGATGTTTTGGATCCTCCCCCAGGTATTCTTTGATTTTCTCCTAAAGGAAAACAAACAAACAAAAAACAGAAAACAAAAAGAAGCAAACACACAAAACAAACAAACAAACAAAAACCAGAAACACAAGCTATAGGTAAACAACAGTGTGGAGGCAGTGTTGATGGAGGAAGCTTTATCCCATACAAAGGGACAAATGACAGGGGCAGGGAAAAAGAAAAGATAATAAAAATTGAGCAGAGAAACTATATGGTATAATCCAGAGAGAAAGAAAGTAATATAAAGAAGGAGATATAGAATATATATCAAGAGAATAGATTAAATATGTGTGCTTAAACAAACCAATGACCAGAGTAACCAAATTAGAGGAGAGAAGAGATAAGAAGGAGAAAAGGAAGGAAGAATATATCTATATAATAAGAACTGTCCACAAATTAAATCAGGCTATGCAACAACACTGGTCTGGAGGAGGGACTGTCTGGTTTGTCAGCATCAATCCCGCTCCAGTAGATATGAATTTACCAGGAGCAGAGGGAGGTGGCTTGGTGTAGGCGGATCCAACCTCCACTGTGAGCTTGCGGTCCCTTCCCTGAAGATACACTTTGTTGGTGATGGAGAGAAAAATGGTAACACCTCAGTCTCTCCTCCACGGACTGTGTGTCCCAAAACACTCTGTTCAAGCCATCCTCACTGTACTGCGGGTGCAACCCAGGTAGTTTGTCCTGCTCTGCCAACTGACCCCCGCACCTCCCTGGCACTTGGTTGGGTTTTAAACCCCGAAGTGTTCAAGGTTCCCACTCCATCTGCCCTGGTTTCAGGGAAGTGCTACTCCTTTGAATATATATCCTCTTCCTACAACACTCCAGGTGTGTGAACAGGGCAACTGGCCCCAGTCCAGAGAAAGCCCCATAGGCAGAGATTAGCTCTTTCTCCGTTCCAGTCCATGGCTTTTCTCTTGTCCAGATACAGTTCTATGCTTCCCCAGCCTCCCTTTCTCTTCCCTTTGTCTCTCCACAGAAGCGGATCCCTCCTCTCCATTCATTTTATCTCTCCCAGTTCTCAACCACACACTTATGGCCAGACTGTCTTGGTGGGTCACTGGAAGCATGTCTGTTACTTTGCCATCCAGATTCTTGGAGTTCAAAGTCCTTTGGCCTTTGGCCTCAATACTGCTTTGTTTGAGAGACAAGGTAACTTCAGATCCCCCTACTTCTCTGCCATGTTGACCCCTACTCCAGATTTAATTTAATTTAATTTAATTTAATTTAATTTTTTTCTTAATGTTTATTTCTGAGACAGAGAGAGACAGAGCATGAGTGGGGGAGGGGCAGAGAGAGAGGGAGTCACAGAATCAGAAGCAGGTTCCAGGTTCTGAGCTGTCAGCACAGAGCTTGACACGGGGCTCGAACCCACAAACCATGAGATCATGACCCAAGCCGAAGTCGGTCACTCAACTGACTGAGCTACCCAGACACCCCTCCAGATTTAATTTTAAATAAGGAAGTTACATTTACTCTCTTTATGTTATATAAATCTTTCACACATTCCCTATTTAAATATGGCTTATGAGTATATGCTTTTCCCTACAAAAAATAAAAATGAGGATATTTTTCTTTAAGCTACCAAACTGGTTAACAGAGGTCATCGTGACTCTCTATTCAGATTAAACTTTAGAATTCCCTTTGAGTCTGTGCAAATTAAAATAACCATCTTTTACCAACTTTCAGGGAAAATAATTTTCTATATAATATGAGATACGTTTTACACTATTGCATAATGTTAATGTTGCCCATTATGTAATTGTACTCTACAATAGTAAAGCTCAACACATTGTAAGCAGAAATAATGTTTTTAAAATCTTTCGTCTGTTGGACCTGTTCTGGACTTTATTAGAATGGAGTGCATCTGTGTGTGCATACTCGTGGGGGGTTCGGGGAGGGCAGAGAGGGAATATAGAGGGAGTATGGTGGCTTATAGATATAGCTTATGTAAAATAATTCTCAGAAGTAGGGGAAATTATTCTTTTAAGTTTGGTCACTGAGCCCTTTAGATTGCTGCCATAATGAAGGTCCTCCAATATGTGAAACCAAAAACAGGTAAGGAAGTGAGGCTGCAGGGAAAGAAAATTAATTATTATCAGAATTTAGTTATTCAGAACTTGGAATGGTACCATTCTTTAAAGTCACTTAAAATCCCAGATAACTATAGCACAGTGTATACTTGATTATATATATATATATATATATATATATATAACCTCCAAAAATTTTAGTTTCTTCTTTGTGTGTGTGGTAAAATCAGTCTGATTATGCTTTGTCATGACTTTGAAGATAATATAGCAATAGAAAAATCAGTAATTTGCCATAAAATTCACAAAGTGTTTTCATTCATTTATCACATATTTATACATTGACTACTTTATGCCATGTGCTCCACTCTTTGTCAGAAATACACTAGTATACAAGAAAGCAGGCATTCCCTGCTTTCAAGGAGCTTATTCTTGAGAGGAATAATAGACATTTAAAACAATGACACAAATTATTAATATAAATAAAAAATAATACCACAAAGAAATACGGGGTGCTTCTTACAAGACTGTGTACTCTGACAGGCTTATGTTGCTTGGAGGGAGGGTGGTTAGTTAAGGCATCCTGTATCTCCTTTAAAATTCACAAACTCTGTGAGGTTGTAAGAGCCAGTATTATCATTTTTTTCTATTTGGAACATGTACTAATTGAGGTCTAAGAAAGTGGCAAGATATTCAAATCTAGTTTTTTTAAAGATTTTTACTGTGCCATGCTCCTTTTTTGACAGCAATAATTTGACAATTGAATAGTATGAAAAATTTTCTCTAAAATTACTCCTAAAAGATTTGTACTCTACCAGAAGCTTTTGTAGTGTTTTTTTTTGCCTTCTCCAAATCATCTTTATTCACCTTAAAATCTCATGCTGTAAGTAAGCTACCTTATTTTATTTTATTAAATTACTAACAGCAAAAAGTAATGATTAAATGGAGTTAAATCTTTTCTTCCTGCCCTTCACCTATCTTATACCCTCTATTAAAATACACTCTATTTCAGAAATCATGTGACTTCACTCATATGAGGACTTTAAGAGACAAAACAAATGAACATAAGGGAAGGGAAACAAAAATAACATAAAAACAGGGAGGGAGACAAAACAAAAGAGACTCATAAATATGGAGAACAAACTGAGGGTTACTGGAGGGGTTGTGGGAAAGGGGGATGTGCTAAATGGGTAGGGGGTGTTAAGGAATCTACTCCTGAAATCATTGTTTCACTATATGCTAACGAATTTGGATGCAAATTTAAAACAAAATAAAAAATAAAATTAAAAAAATAACTAAAAATAATACACTCTATTAGGGCCCCTGGGTGGTTCAGCCAGTTGAGCTTCTGACTTCAGCTCAGGTCATGATCTCATGGCTCCTGAGTTCAAGCCCTGCATTGGGCTCTGTGCTGACAGCTCAGATCCTGGAGCCTGCCTCTGATTCTGTGTCTCCCTCTCTCTCTCTCTCTGTTCTCCCCCACTCCCATTCTGTCTCTCTCTCTCAAAAATAAATAAACATTAATTTCTTAAATAAATTACAGTGTATTGAACGTAGTACATTCAATGAAACAGAACAAGTAAGTGGTATGATCTTTGTATCTTTTCAGAAAGAAGAAGAAAAACAAAACAAAATAACCAACCCAAAGAAGTGGGGCTTATTTTTCTTTCCAGAGCTTAGAGGGGTAGAAAACAGAAGGTAGAATGAAGAAAAGTGGAAAGCCTCTTTCCTTTTTTTGTTTTATCCACTGCAAACTCTGCTGAAAAGTTAAAGAGAAATCTACTCAATGTAATAGTTCTTCTCACACCAAAGTGTTCATAGTGAGGAAAATTCGGCAGCAGGCCCAGAGGAAGATAAATGAATACTACATTGATTAGAGTTAAAAGTTAGAAAGTATTATTCTTTTTCATAGCTAATGTTATAAAGTTGATGAAGATGATTATTTAAACATGTACAAGGAATGAAATCATAGAGAAGTCTATTATTGTGTCTTAAGTATGTTACAACCAGAAAAATTGCTGGATTCATTCAAACTACTTAGCAAAGAATTACTGAATTAAGTCATTTTGCTGAGTTTACTATTTTGTTGATTGGATTGGCTACTTAAGGAAAAAACTTGTGGTTGCTCCTTGTGACCAAGGCCTTATGTCTGAGATAATAGCTATGTTTTGTTCCATGTATGTCAGACTACATCTTGAGTACTGGGCTCAGTTCCAGGTGCCACCATTATGTGCTTAATCTAAATTCCAGCCCTCATCTACTTCTGTGTTATTTTAAAAATTAATATTTTTTGCTTATATTTACTTCTGCTTTATTTTAAATGACATTTGGAGGTGCAGAGAAATGAAACCAACCTTCTTGATATGTGGGTCCTCTAAAGATCTAATCCAGCTATTAGTGCCACACTTGAATAGGGTCGTTGATAAGCTGAATTCTATTCAGAGGGTATAAATATTCAATCAGTCAAGTCAGTCATTATAAAAAAGACTTGAAGTTATAAAGTCTGTGACCAAGATGATGAAGATGAAGCTAGGCCACACACATGAAGAGCAGCTAAACAAAATGGAAAGTATTTAGCTTCGTTCATGTAATGAAGGCTTAGGGTGGAGTTGGAGCAAAATTGAGGTCTTCAAATGTCTAAAGAACTATTATATAAATGAAGGATTCAACTTGATTGTTAAAACTACAAGAATCAGAATTAAGTCAATAGATGGAAGTTAAAAGGAAGCATATTTTGTCTAAATACAAACAAAACCTTTCTAAGAGTCACAGCAGATCAATAATGCAATGGATTATCTCAGGACATAGCAGATTCTTTGTCATGTGAGATGTTCAAATATCTGAATAAATGCACGTAAGACTATGAGAGAGAATAGTCAAATGTTGGCATTTTGAGAAAAACAAATAAAATGTAAAAAATGTGAATTTTTATGCAGCTAAATTTATTCACTTTTTTGCTATTAAAATATCTTTTCCTTTTTGAAATGATGGTGTTAGAAAAAATTTAAAATGTCTTACTTAGCAAAACATGTTGGCAACTCATTTATGAAATAAAAGGAAATTTACTGGTGTGGGGAATTGAAATTTTTGGAAGTACTGGACTAGATGATCCCTAAGATTCTTTCCTATGTTGAGTGTCTATGATTAAAATTTTGAAAGGATGGCAAAAAAGAGTTAGCAGTGTATGTATAATCATTAAGAAATATGCATGAATAAATTTAACAGATTAATTTTTCTACTTCAGACTGGGCTTGATTTGTCCAAAGGCCCTGTATCTGTAGCAAAGGAAGCAGGTATTGCTAAGAGATGCAAATGATGCAGGTCACATTTGTTAAACACATCCTGCTGCACAGATTTGCTATTGTTTGTTATAGTCTGTGTTCTTCTCCACTGTCTTACTGTTTCTTTGAACCTCTCTGTGAAGTATTTTTCTAACATAATGTCTCTACTAATTTAAATAATTATTGGTTTGGAATTAATTATTCAATTATAAGATGTCATTAGAAAATGGGTCAAGGTAACTGGTGAGTGAATAACTTTATGTATATAAAATAATCATATTAAGAATTGTATTTGCAGTATGAGAGTCTTACAAGTATTATTTCACTCAGTTTTACTTGAAACTTTATGTTCTTGTTTGGCAGTGCATTGTGTTGAATGCATTCCGGTGCTAATCAGATCATAACAATTTCCCAGAAAAGAGCTGTATCTGTGATCTGCATGTAAAACATTTGAAAATTTCATACCTGGCCAAAGATACTTTACTTCTATTAAATTGTCAGTTTTCACATACAGCAACATGAGGTTTAAAAGATCTCAAATATGGGTGCGTGGGTGGCTCAGTTGGTTAAGTGTCTGACTTCAGCTGAGGTCATGATCTCGTGGTTCATGAGTTCAAGCCCCACATCAGGCTCTGTACTGACAGCTCAGAGCCTGGAACCTGATTCAGATTCTGTGTCTCCATCTCTGCCCCTCTCCTGCTTGTTCTCTGTCTCTCTCTCTCAAAAATAAATATTAAAAAAATTAAAAAAATAAAATAACAAAATAAAGTAAAAATAAAAAGTCTCATATATATGCACTTTTATATGTGTAGATTTGACTGAAGATACAAAAGTAGGAGTTTTTGCTGTTTCTGGTACTTATTGTGAGTAAATGCTACTTATAATGTCAACAAAATTTCATTTTATTAATCAAAATTTATTTAAAAACTCTAAGATTATATGATATGTTTGTGACAGTCAGAAAGCTCCATTTTATTAATTTTTGTTTTTTATATGAAATTTATTGTCCAATTGGTTTCCGCACAACACCCACTGCTCATCCCAACAGGTGCCCTCCTCAATGCCCATCACCCACTTTCCCCTCCCTCCCCCCATCAACCCTCAGTTTATTCTCAGTTTTTAAGAGTCTTTTATGGTTAGCCTCCCTCCCTCTCTGTTTTTTTCCCTTCCCCTCCCCCATGGTCTTCTGTTAAGTTTCTCAGGATCCACATAAGAGTGAAAACATATGGTATCTGTCTTTCTCTCTCTGACTTATTTCACTTAGCATAACACTCTCCAGTTCCATCCACGTTGCTACAAAAGACAATATTTCATTCTTTCTCATTGCCAAGTAGTATTCCATTGTATATATAAACCACAATTCCTTTATCCATTCATCAGTTGATGGGCATTTAGGCTCTTTCCATAATTTGGCTATTGTTGACCTCAGCCGCAGCACTTTCTTACTTGACTCATCTCCAAATGCAGGGGAATTAAAAGCAAAAATGAACTATTGGGACCTCATGAAGATAAAAAGCTTCTGCGCTGCAAAAGAAACAATCAACAAAACTAAAAGGCAACCAATGGAATGGGAAAAGATATTTGCAAATGACATATCAGATAAAGGGCTAGTATCCAAAATCTATAAAGAGCTCACCAAACTCCACATCTGAAAAACAAATAATCCAGTGAAGAAATGGGTAGAAAACATGAATAGACACTTCTCTAAAGAAGACATCCAAATGGCCAACAGGCACATGAAAAGATGCTCAACGTCACTCATCATCAGGGAAATACAAATCAAAACCACACTCAGATATCACCTCACGCCAGTCAGAGTGGCCAAAATGAACAAATCAGACTATAGATGCTGGCAAGGATGTGGAGAAATGGGAACCCTCTTGTACTGTTGGTGGGAATGCAAATTGGTGCAGCCACTCTGGAAAACTGTCTGGAGGTTCCTCAAAAAATTAAAAATAGACCTACCCTATGACCCAGCAGTAGCACTGCTAGGAATTTACCCAAGGGATACAGGAGTACTGATGCATAGGGGCACTTGTACCCCAATGTTTATAGCAGCACTCTCAACAATAGCCAAATTATGGAAAGAGCTGAAATGTCCATCAACTGATGAACGGATAAAGAAATTGTGGTTTATATACACAATGGAGTACTACGTGACAATGAGAAAGAATGAAATATGGCCCTTTGTAGCAACGTGGATGGAACTGGAGAGTGTGATGCTAAGTGAAATAAGCCATACAGAGAAAGACAGATACCATATGTTTTCAATCTTATGTGGATCCTGAGAAACTTAACAGAAAACCATGGGGGAGGGGAAGGAAAAAAAAGAAAAAAAAGAGGTTAGAGTGGGAGAGAGAGCCAAAGCGTAAGAGACTCTTAAAAACTGAGAACAAACTGAGGGTTGATGGGGGGTGGGAGGGATGGTAAGGTAGGTGATGGGCATTGAAGAGGGCATCTTTTGGGATGAGCACTGGGTGTTGTATGGAAACTAATTTGACAATAAATTTCATATAATAAAAAAAAAGGAAAAAAAATAAAAGTAGATCAACCCTATGACCAGCAATAACACTGCTAGGAGTTTACCCAAGGGTTACAGGAGTGCTGTAAGCTCCATTTTTTAAATGTTTATTTATTTTTGAGAGAGAGACAGAGTATGAGTGGGAAAGTGGTAGAGAGAGACACAGAATCCAAAGCAGACTCCAGGTTCTGAGCTGTCAGCACAATGCCCAACTGGAGCCTCAAACTTGTGAACCACAAGGTCATAACCTGAGCTGTAGTTGGATGCTTAACCGACTGAGCCACCCAGGCACCCCCGAAAGCTCCATTTTTTTATGTCATTAAATTCCAGTTAGTTACCATACAGTGTAATACAAGTTCCAGTTGTACAATTTAGTGATTTAACACCTACATATACCACCTGGTGCTCATCACAAGTGCACTTCTTAATTCCTATCACCTATTTAACTCCAGTTTTGAAAGTTCAAGGTTTTCTTTTTTCCCTTAAAGATGTAAGAAAATATTTCAACGTTCATATCTATGAAAATATTATTCTAAAAACAGTTTGAGGAAGAATTATGTAATATATGTTAAATGCTCCAAATATGAAAATTCTTGTCACTTAACTAAAAAATCTAGTTACAAGACTACCTTTATGAAATAATATTTTAAAATATTATACTATCTTTATTAAATAATATTTAAAAATGGTATATATTAAGTAAATTCAGTTTGATTCAATACATTTTATTTAATGCAATTATTTGGAAAGATAGGAATGTGACATCATCACTAAAAGTTCTATGTGTTGAGTTCACCATAAATAAAACAGAGGGAAATTGGTAACCCAGGCTGGAGAGTCTAGATGCATAAAAACTCCACACCTAAATCTACTTCCTTGAGATACTTTGCAAAAGCAAAACCTTTTCAACTATTTTGAAGTTGTACACTTACCCTTTATTCTTCATAAAACAGTGAATAAATGTGTTTAAAAGTTAAAGCAGAAATTTTATTTCACTTATTAAAAATATCTCAATCATATTTTTCAAAAAGTTGACACATTGAATCTTTTATTTATTTTTTAATAAGATTATGTTCCAGCAACTGGAATCACCACAACGTAGTGGTAAAGCTGACCAACTGAATATTAAGACCCATAGTGAATTCTACCCAGTGTCACTGCTGCTTTTCTAAACATGTAATTCTTTTTTTAATTAATGCAGTTAAAACCTCATGAGATATCATTCTCATATAATTATACTTTGAGATCTTGCCTGAAAGTATCCGATGCACAAGTAGAAACTGTATCTATTGTACTTTGGTGAATTCAATATTCTATCAATTTTCCAATAATTACTGAGCACACAGTCTATACTATACTCTGGCCCATGTAGTGGGGAAACAAATGTGAATAGGAAATGGCCCTTCCCTCAGGGAGTTCATAGTTTAATAAGAGACATATTAGGAAACAAGTACTTACAATACATTTAATTTTTTTTTAATTCATCAACTCTCCTTTAGAATTCTCAGAATTGTAATGGATGGGAATCAGCTGTGTAGGCCAACTAGAGGGTAATTTTTATTTTTTAGACTTCCAGAAATTAATTTTATTTGGTGTTTCTCAGTGACTGTGATGGTCAAACAGAAAAACAAGAGCAGTTTACTTTAATAGCCCTCTTCTTATTTCTTACATATAACTACTTTGTCAAATTTTATTCTGAATTTAAATTATGGGCACCTTATGGCTGCTGAAAGGAAATTTCAACCTGCATTTAGGCAACATTAAGGCATGGAACATGTCTGTTTTGCCTCTGATTGCATCAGTAGTGCTCACCATAATGCCCAGCTCATAATAGCCTTTAAAGGAAAGACATTTAATCTTGTTTATATAGTTAATTTATAATTGTTTGGAAGAAATGGGAGAGCTATTTAAATGCAGGTATCTTCTTGGAGTTCTTTGTTTATACCACCTGTTCCTGCAATGCATAAGAAAAGAACAGAGGTAAGAAATTAGACATCTCACTTCTGAAATATTACTGACCTCTGATTTAGAGCATTAAAATAATTCAAATGATCAGATTACTATTACTATTTCAGGTGTGTGTGTATATATATATATATATATATGTATATTTATATACATATATATAATTTCTAATATATTTTATTTCAGAATATTTGTATGGACACCTGAAATCTATCTGAAAAATGATTTATACATAATCATTAGGAATAATTATAATACAAAAGATCAGAAGAATATTAGCAGCAAACCTGAAAAATATTAACTTATTATTTTTTTTTTAATTTAGATTCAAGTTAGTTAACATTCAGTGTAGTATTGGTTTCAGGAGTAGAATTTAGTGATTCATTACTTACATTTAACACCCAGTGCTCATCACAAGTGCCCTCTTCAATGCCCATCACCCATTTAGCCCCTCACACACCTCCCCTTACATCAACCCTCAGTTTGTTCTCTGTATTTAAGTTTCTTAAGACTTGCCTCCCTCTCTCCTTTCATCATATTTTTCTTTCCCTTCCCCTATGTTCATCTGCTTTGTTTCTTAAAATCTACATATGAGTGAAATCATATGATATTTATCTATCTCTGACTTATTTGGCTTATCCATGTTGTTGCAAATGGCAAGATTTCATTCTTTTTGATCACCGAGTAGTATTCCATTATATATATATATATATATATATATATATATATATATCCCATATCATCTTTATTCATCAGTCGATGGACATTTGGGCTTTTTCCATAATTTAGCTGTTGTTGATGTCACTGCTTTAAACATTGGGATATAAGAGCCTTTTTGTATCCTTTGGATAAATATCTAGTAGTACAATTCCTGGGTGATAGGATAGTTCTATTTCCAATTTTTTGAAGAACCTCCGTAGTGTTTTCCAGAGTGGCTGCACCAGTTTGCATTCCCACTAAAAGTGCACAGGGTTCACCTTTCTCCACATCCTTGCCAACATCTACTGTTTCCTGAGTTGTTAATGTTAGCCATTCTGACAGTTGTGAGGTGGTATCCCATTATGGTTTTGATTTGCATTTCCCTGATGACGAGTGATGTTGAGCATCTTTTCATGTGTCTGTTAGCCATCTGGATGTATTCTTTGGAACAGTGTCTATTCATGTCTTTTGCCCATTTCTTCACTGGATTATTTGGGGTTTTTTTTTTTTTTGGTGTTGAGCTTGATAAAAAAATTAATTTCTAACAGAATTTATCAGGGATCTTATTCTCCTTGCCTATAGTCCTTTTATAAAAATGTTTCATGTCTTCCTTGCCTGTGCAATTTTAAATCCCCATGATAGGTCCTTTAGAATCTATCTTCCACCTTACTTTCCTTTTTGTCCTCCCTTTTCTTTTTTCCTTTTTTTCTCAAAAGACACTCCTCTTCTCTCATTTAGCTCCCAAATACTTACTTATTTCTTTGTTGACTTTGTCCTTTAATATTTACATTTGGGGACAAATGGTGTCTTAAATCAACTGATTTCTTTTTTTCTAATGAAACTGCCCATATAGCCCTTCTCTTTTGACTTTTGTTAACATTAGACAACTAAGCTCTGTTTTCTTACTCAGAGGTGTCTTGTAGCTTTGCCTTGCTTACCATTAGATATAGAAATACTGTTGCCTTAATTACTCATATTTCTCATGTTACTCAAAATTCTGCTTGACCACCAAATAACTCCAACTTTAGAAAGATTTATGCCCGTTTTGTTCTTTCAATTATTTTTGTTTTGTCTGGTTTATGACTAAGTCTCTAAAGAAACTAGTTTAACAAATGTGGTAAGAACCATATATTAATGTTTTGTGAGTTGAGCACTAATATGAAAGAGAATATATTTCAATTATGGAGTAGATGAATGCCTAATGCATGTAATGCTTTTGAACAACTAATGATTTTTCTAAAGAGACATGGTTTTTCTATGTTGACATCCAAAAAGTGAGTTTTTTGTGTGTATTTCTGTTTTCTTCTTGCAAGTCAGATCTTGACAATTTTTTCTCTCATTCCATTTATACATTATAATTTGATTTATAATAGATGCTGAAATTTTATCTCACTTCAGATAAAGTCCAAGAAAATTCTTCAGTAGGCTAGGTACAATATTTTGGGACTTCAGGTTTTCTATTTATTAATACATGCCATTATTATTGTTATCTGAATTAATTATCTAATCATTTTTCTGATGCAACTTGGGCACCCCAGACAAAACTGAATGCATAATGTCTCAATTATAAGCACTACAGTTTAGATAATTTTAACAGGGATATGCTTTTTCCATTTTAAATTAAATTTATTTTATTAACTGATTTATACCACCAGAAAGATAGAATTCAGAGGTGGAATGTGCATTTTCGTTTTTAATGCAGTCATTTTTATTTTATTCATGTGTATGCCTTTTATTTATTAATTAGTATCCTTTGTTTCTGTAGTCATCAAATTCAAGAAAAAATAATCAGGAATAAAGCAGTCCTTTTAACTGCATACAAGGGGCAGAGAGCAGCATCAAAGAACAAAGGCTTAGGAATAGCTCTTGGTTAAACAAACTGTATCATTTCCAGAGAGATCTGAGAATTTGTAATCAGGTGAAGTATGTATTGCTTTGCCAATATCAGTTACCCCACTAAAGTAGTCATTCTCAACAGTGGAAAATAGCTTCTTCCTTTTATCACAGTCACCAACTATTTTAGCTTATCTACCATTTTGTTCACAAATTAATTTTACTCTAAGAGAAGATAAGGGACTGTGAGTTGGATAGGTGAAATTCACCAGTCTATACTTTGTCAAAGAAGGAAACATATAAAACTGATATCCAGGTAAGTAGTGAAAAGCAGGGTGACTATTTATCATCCAGTTCCTTTACAAGGACAATATGTAACGTGACTATTTTAGGAAAACCAGGACTATAGTTACCTGAAAATTGAAGAATGTAAACCAACATGCAAGTGTAAAATAGATTTTCGAAAAGAAGTTTCAATAATAAGCAAAAAGGAAAATAATATATCAACATCAAGGGAAGAGTATGGTTAATCTAAAAATATCACAATTACAAATGTACACTTTTAAAGACACCCTGGCTTTCTAAATATACATTTCATGATCATTGAAAAACAGTAGACAGGCCAAGCCAAAAAATGACTGCCACAAAGTCATTTAAGATTTAAAATTATTAATAGTTTTATATTTCACATAACATTGATAGAATGACCAAGAACAATGAAATTATTTGCCCATACCCAATATTCTCTCTTGTTGTATGGCTAACGATCCAGCAGAGGGAGCACATGATAACATACTAAGTGGACTAGACCTCTATGGATATCCACAATGATGTGAGTATATAAATAATAGAGTAAATCTGTGACTCAAATGTTGGCTCATACTTCATGAATAAATTACTCTGGAGATCATTTGCTTTTTTCAACTTCTGTCTCCTCCACCTTTTTGCTGCAAACTTCTTCCTATTTGTGCATATTGTTTCATTGAATGGAGAGTTTCTAATTTCTCTATTAGAAATTTCTTTGAAAAGACTCTGGAAGAGGAAATAATGGTTTTATGACTTTTTCTCTCTCAAGAATGCCAGAATTCTTTCTGGCATTGGTTCGTTCTATAATTTTCAAGATAGTATTTTTAAGAAATATTCTACTCTTTGAGACTTTCTTTAAAAAATATTTTAATGTTTATTTATTTCTGAGAAAGAGAGAGAGAGAGAGAGAGAGAGAGAGAGAGAAAGGGACATGGGCAGAGAGAGAGGGAGACACAGAATCTGAAGCAGGCTCCAGGCTCTGAGCTATCAGCACAGAGCCTGACGTGGGCTCAAACACACAAGCCCTGAGATCATGACTTGAGCCAAAGTTGGACGCTTAACCAACTGACTGAGCCATCCTGGCACCCCTGATCCTTTCTTTATAGTGGACTAATATACTAAGTATACTAATGGACTAGTGGACTAGTGGACTAATGGACTATACTAATATAGAGGACTAATATACTAAGTTTAGTATACTAACTAATATTCTAAATGCTGACGACTCTATAGTTTAATCTTGAGGAAGGATGGAAATAACACAAATATCCATTTTATTTTGGAGGACTCATATTTGGTTTTATGGATTTGGGGTACATATTTGTAATGCACAAGATGCTCCAAATCGTGAACATCTGACCAAATCAACATCTTGTAGAAACAATTTGTTATTGATTTCTAGTTTCACAAAAATAATGATCACAGTACAAACAGGTTTTTTTTGTAAATATAAGACATCTTTGACATTTAGTTCATTAATGCAAACATATACTGCTTGAAAAAGCAAATACATCACCAATGTCCAAAATATATTTATTTAATGATCTTAGTTTTTCAAAACAGAAACAGCTTTCCAGCTAACCTATATAACAATTACAAATTCATAAAATTATAAAGAAGGAAATAAAATTGTACATATTCCAAAGGCTGATGTACAGCCTTTTATATTTGGTCTAGCAATAAGTATATATTTATGTATACATTATTTTTTTATGAAAAGTGTCCCATCATACATATTACTTGCAGCCTATGTTCTTTATTATATTAATATATTTTAAAATAGATTTTGAGATGCCTGAGTTGCTCGGTCGGTTAAGCCTCCAAATTCAGCTCAGGTCATGACCTCACAGTTTGTGAGTTCAAGCCCCACATTAAGCTCTCTGCTGTCAGCACAGAGCCCACTTTGGATCCTCTGTCCATCTCTCTCTCTGCCCCTCTCCACTGATTATTTCTCTCTCAAAATAAATAAATAAACTTTAAAAAAGAAAATAATACATTTTAACATTTGGATCAGTTTTAGTTTCACAGCAAAATTGAGCAAAAGGCGCATGGAATTTCCATATAACACCCTGCTCCAATACATGAGTAGCCTTACCAATTATCAACATCTCCCACTAGAGGTACATTTGTTACACTAACAACACCTTGAAACATCATTATCACCTATAGCCTATAGTTAAAATTAACATTCGCTTTTGGTTTTGTACATTCTATGGGTGCGGACAAATGTATAATGACGTCATGTAAACACCATTAGTAAGATACGAAATAGTTTAACTGCCATAAAAATCCCCTGTGCTCTGTCTATTCATAGCTCCCTCCTCCCTGACCCCTGGCAACCACTGATCTTTTTACCATCTTCAGCTTTGCCTTTTCTAGAATGCCATACATTTGGAATCATACAATATGTAGGCTTTTCAGATTGGCTTTTTTCACTTAGCAATTTGTCTTTTCTTGGTGTAACAGTTCAATTTTTAGCATTGAATACTATTCTATTTATGTATACCACAGTTTATTAATTCATCTACTGAAAAGATAAGTTGGTTGCTTACAAGTTTGGGTAATTATGAATAAATCTGCTATAAATATCTATGTGTAGATATTTGTGTGGATGTAAGTTTTCTAATCCTTTGAGTAAATATAAGGAAGCACAATTGCTGGATCATATGGAAAAAGTAGATTTAGTTTTATAAGGAACCATCAAGCTGTCTTCCAATCGGCTCTCAAGAATGAATGAGAGTTTCTGTTGCTTAACATCCTTACCAGCATTTGGTATTGGATATGGCCTTTCTAATTAAATGTGTATTGGTATCTCATTGTTTGGATTAGCATTTCCCTGATGACAATTTATTGCAACATCTTTTTTTCCATATGTTTAATAATGTTGTATCATATATAATACAAATTTTTATTTGTTTATATTTAAGGTTTTATTTAAATGTCATCATGCAGTGTAATATTACTTTCAGGTATACAATATAGCGATTCAAAATTTCCATACAACACACAGTGCTCATCATAGCAAATGTACTCCTTAATCCCCAACCCCTATTTAACCCATTCCCCAGCACCAAACTCACTTCAGATAACCCCTTTGTTTTCTATAGTTAAGTGTATGCCTCTTGGTTTGCCTCTCTCTCTTTTTTCTTCTCTTTGCTTGCTTGTTTTATATCTTAAATTCCACATATGAATGAAATCATATGATATTTGTCTTTCTTTGACTGACTTATTTCTCTTAGATAATGCACTCTAGTTCCATCCATGTTGTTGCAAATGGCAAGATTTCATTCTTTTTTTTTTTATCACTGAGTAATATTCCATTGTATATATGCCCACTACTTTATCTGTTCATCAATCAATGAACACTTGGGTTGTTTCCATAGTTTGGCTATTTTAGATAATGCTGCTGTAAACATTGGGATGCATTTGCCTCTTGGAGTCAGCATTTTTGTATCAATTGGGTAAATACCTACTAGTGCAAATGCTGGGTCATAGGGTAGCTCTATTTGCACTTTTTAAGAGAAACTCCATACTGTTCTCCAGAGTGGATGCACCAGTTTATATTCCTACTAACAGTGCAAAGGGGTTCCCTTTTCTCTTCATCTTTGCCAACATCTGCTGTTATCTGAGTTGTTCATTTTATTCTTTCTGACAGGTGTGTGGAGGTATGTCAGTGTGATTTTGATTTGTATTTCCCTGCTGATGAGTGATGCTAAACATCTTTTCATGGCTAAGCATCTAGCCATGTGGACCTCTTCTTTGGAAAAGTGTCTGTAAATATCTTCTTCCCATTTCTTCCCTGAATTATGTGGTTTTTTTTTGGGGGGGGTAGTGAGTTTGATATTTTATTTATAGATTTTGGATAATAACCCTTTATCCAATATGTCATTTGCAAATATTTTCTCCCATTGCTTCAGTTGCCTTTTACTTTGCTGATTGTTTCCTTCCCTATGCAGAAAGTTTTTACCTTGATGAGGTCCCAATGGTTCATTTTTTGCTTTTGTTTTCTTGCCACTCAACACGTCTAATAAGAAGTTGTTGCAGTCAAGGTCAAGGAGGTTTTTGTCTGTTTTTTCCTCTAGGATTTCGATGGTTTTCTGTCTCACATTTAGGTATTAAATACATTTTTCATTTATTTTTCTGTATGGTGTAAGAAAGTGGTTTACATTCATTCTTCTGTATGTCTTTGTCCAGTTTTCCCAGCACCATTTGCTAAAGAGACTGTCTTTTTTAATTGGATGTTTTTTCCTGCTTTGTCGACTACTAACTGGCCATACATTTGTGGATCCATTTCTGGGTTCTCTATTTTTTTCTGTTGATCTATGTGTCTATTTTTATGCCAGTACTTTATACTCTTTTGATGATTACAGCTTTGTAATACAGCTTGAAGTCTCGAATTATGATGCTTCCAGCTTTGGTTTTCGTTTTCGATGTTACTTTGGCTATTCAAGATCTTTTCTGGTTCCATACAAATTTTAGGATTTTTTATTCTAGCTCTGTGAAGAATTCTGGTGTTATTTTCACAGGGATTGCATTGAATGTGTACATTGCTTTGGGTGATATAGACGTTTTAACAATATTTGTTCTTTCTATCCATATGTATGGAATGGTTTTTCATTTCTTCTTGTCCTCTTCAATTTCTTTCATCAGCCTTCGGTAGTTTTCAGCGTAAAGATCTTTTACCTCTTTTGTTAGGTTTATTCCTAACTATTTTTTGTTTCTGCGTGCAATTGTAAAAGGGATTGGTTCCTTCATTTCTCTTTATGTTGCTTCGTTATCGTGCATATAAATGCAATCAATTTCTGTACATTGAATTTATATCCTGCGACTTTGTTGAATTTATGCATCAGTTCTAGCAGTTTTTTGGTCATGTTTTTGTGCGTTTCTGATGTAGAGTATTATGTTGTGTGCAAAGAGTGAAATTTTGACTTCTGTCTTGCTGATTTCTATGCATTTTTATTTCTTTTCCTTGTATGATTGCTGATGCTAGGAATTCCAACACTATTTTGAATAACAGTGGTGAGAATGGACATCACTGTCATGTTTCTGACTTTAAAGGGAAAGATCTGCTTTTCCTCGTTGTGAGGATGATATTAGCTGTGTGTCTTTCGTGTATGACCTTTATGATCTTGAGGTATGTTCTTTTAATCTCTACTTTCTTGAGGATTTTTATCAGAAAGGATGTTGTATTTTGTCAAATACTTTTTCTGCATCTATTGGGAGGGTCATGTGGTTCTTATTCTTTCCTTTAGCAATGTGATATATCACGTTGATTGATTTGCAGATATTGAACCACCCCTGCAGTCCAGAAATAAATCCCACTTGATCATGGTGAATAATTCTTTTAACGTAATGTTGGGTTCAGTTTCCTAGTATCTTGTTGAGAATTTTTGTGTCTGTCTTCATCAGAAAAATTGATCTATATTTCTCATTTTTAGTAGGGTCTTTGTCTGACTTTGGAATTAAGGTAATGCTGGCCTCATAAAATGAGTTTGGAAGTTTTACTTCCGTTTCTATTTTTTGGAACTTCTTTAAAAGAATAGGTGATATCTCTTTTTTAAATGTTTGCTACAATTCCCCTAGGAAGTTATCTGGCCCTGGATTCTTGTTTGTTGGGAGATTTTTTGATTGCTGATTCTTTATTTTTTCTGGTTATGGATCTGTTCAGATTTTCTATTTCTTCCTGTTTCAGTTTTGGTAGTTTATGTTCCATGGAATTTGTCCATTTCTACGAGATTGCCAAACTCATTGCCATATAATTGCTCAGAATATTCTCTTATTATTGTTGGCATTTCTGTAGTGTTGGTTGTGACCTGTCCTGTACGCTTTCATTTGTGATTTAATTTATTTAGGTCCTTTCCTCTTTTTTTTTTTTCTTTAATAAATCTGGCTTGGGGTTTATCAATTTTGTTCATTCTTTCAAAGAATCAGTTCCTGGTTTCATTGATCTGTTCTACCATTTTTTTTAAATGCCATTGATTTTTGTTTTGATCTTTATTATTTCCCTTCTTATACTGGTTTTGGGCTTTATTTGCTGTTCTGTTTCTAGCCCTCTTAGGTAAAAGTTTAGGTTTTGTTTTTAAAACATTTCTTCCTTCATTAGGAAAGCCTGGATTCTTCTACACTTCCTTCTTAGGACTGCCTTTGCTGCATCCCAGGGTTTTTTGACTGTTGTGTTTTGTTTACATTGTCTTCATATAATGTTTTATTTCCCCTTTAATTTCTTTGTTAACCCATTCATTTTTAGTAGTATATTCTTTAATATCCAAGTATGTATAGTCTTTATAAAATTTTTCCTGTGGTGGATCCCAAGTTTCATGGTGCTGTGGTCTGAAAATATGGATGGTATGATCTTGATCATTTTGCACTTGCTGATGACTGATTTTTGACACAACATGTGATCTGTTCTGGAGAATGTTCCATGTGCATTTGAGAACAGATATTCTGCTGCTTTAGGATGAAATGTTCTGAATACATCTGTTAAGTACATCTGGTCCAGTGTGTCATTCAAAGCCATTGTTTCCTTATTGATTTTCTGTTAGGTGATCTGTCCATGGCTTGTACGTGGGGTGTTAAACTTCCCTACTATTATAGTATTATTATCAATGAGTTTCTTTATGTTTGTGATTAGCTGATTTATATATTTCTTTGCTTTCAAATTGGGAACATAAATGTTTAAAATTGTTAGATATTCTTGGTGGAGAGACCCCTTAATTATGGTATAATGCCCTGTTTCATCTCTTATTACAGTCTTTGTTTTAAAATTTAGTTTGATATAATTATGGTTGCTACGGCATTCTTTTGACTTCCATTAGCATGAGAGATGGTTCTCCATCCCCTTACTTTCAATATGTATGTGATTTTAGATCTAAAATGGGTCCCTTGTAGGCAGGATATAGATGGGTCTTGTTTTCTTATCCATTCTTATACTCTATGTCTTTTGATTTGAGCATTTAGTCCATTTACATTTAGAGTGATTATTGAAAGATATGAATTTAATGCCATTGTTGTGCCTGTATTGTCAGTGTTTCTGGTGATATCGTCTGGTCCTTCTAGTCTTTGCTGCTCTTGGTCTTTTTTTTGTTTGTTTGTTTTTTTGTTTTTTTGTTTTTTTGTTTTTTTGTTTTTTTTTTCCTCCACTCAGAGATTTCCACTTAAACTTTCTTGCAGGGCTGGTTTAGTGGTCATGAACTCCTTTAGATTTTGTTTGGGAAAAATTTTATCTCTCCTTCTATTTTGAATAACAGCCTTGCTGGGTAAAGAATTTTTGGCTGTATATTTTTCTGATTCATCATGCTGAATACATCCTTCCACTCCTTTTGGGCCTGCCAAGTTTCTGTGGACAGATCCGCTGTGAACCTGATCTGTCTTCCCTTGTAGGTTAACAACTTTTTTTTTGTCCTTTCTGCTTTCAGAATTCTTTCCTTGTCTGTATATTTTGAGAATTACTATGGTATGCCTTGGTGATGGTTGGTTTTGATTTAATCTAATGGGGGTTCTCTGTGCTTCATGCATTTTGATGTCTGTATCCTTCCCCAGATTAGGAAATTTTTTTGGCTATAATTTGCTTACATAATCCCTCTTCCCCTTCTTCTCCGTCTTCATCTTCTGAGACTCTTATTCATGTTTAATAAGTCACTGAGTTCTTTAAGTGTTGTGTCATGATCTTTTACCTTTGTTTCCCTCCTTTTTATGCTTCATTATTTTCCATAATTTTATCTTCTATCACTGATTTGTTCCTCTGCTTTGTCCATCCCTGCTATCACAGCATCCATTGGCAACTGCATCTCGGCTATAGCATTTTTAATTTCTGCCTGACTAGCATTTAGATATTTTATCTCTGTAGAAAGGGATTATGTGGTGTCTTCTATGTTTCTTTTTTTAACCCCAGCTAGTATTCTTATAATCGTGGTTTTAAATTCCACTTCAGACATTTTAGCTGTATCTGTGTTGATTAAATCCCTGGATGTCATTTCTTCCTGTTCTTTCTTTTGGGATGAAGTCCTCTGATTTGTCATTTCAGAGGAAGCCAAAATTAATAAATTAGAAAATATAAATTTAAAAAAATTAAAAACAAAAGAAAACAAAAAAAAATAAAGGAAAGGAAATTAGATCCCAGGGTTTTTGGACTGTTGTGTTTTGTTTACATTGTCTTCCATATAATGTTTTATTTCCTCTTTAATTTCTTTGTTTGTTTAGTTCTGCTTATTGAGAGACCTTGACATAAAAGAGAGAATATAGAAAGGGAAAAAAAAGTTAAAAAAATTGAAAATTAAAAAAAAAATAAAATAGAATAAAATAAAAATACAGTAAAAGCTGAATTGTAACTTGTTCTGCAAGTGTTCTTCAAGATGTGCAAACATTTCTAATGAATTTTAGCTTGATAAACAAGTCATGTCTTGCAATATGAGTATTACCTGACACTGAATGTCACATGATCACAACTGAGCCAATGGTTCTTGAAATGCAGTTTGCTATACAAGTGCTTTGGATTACAAGCATGTTTCTGGAATGAATTATGCTTGCAAACCAAGGTTTTACTGTGAATAAAATAGAATAAAAATTTATAAAAATAAAAAAAATTGCTCTTTATCAAAGAGACAGAAAAGAAAGCAAAAAGAAAACAAAATAAACAAAAACAGATGCAAAGAAAATGAACCTTTGAACAAGCAAACAGAATGAAACCCAACTGAAGTTACATCCAGTTTCCCCTAGATCTGAAACTTTGCAGCACACTATAGTCCCTAGATTGAGCAGGTGGAAGGGATTTGTGTTGGTCTTCTGGGGGACATACCTGGAAGTCACAGGTGGGGGAGGCATGGTATAATGTCTCCTTACTGCATTTGGTGTTGCTGCTTACCTCACTGGGGTCAATGTGTGTGTGCTAGCATGCTAGAGGGGAAAATGGCTTCACCCTGCTCTCTAGTGTCTGCTGTGGGAATTTTATGCCCTCACAGACACATGCCTCATTTGTGTCAGACTTCTGTCTTCTCTCTGCCCTTAGCCTTTCTGTGTCTAAGCAGTGTGACTGCCTGGTGGAATCCCTCCAGGGTTTTATCTCAGATGGGGCAGTGTTTCAAAGCCACTCACTTTGGATATCCCTGTGGCTTTAACCTATGCTGATTCTCTGGAAAAGGATCTTAGCGAGCAATGGCTGGGTGCCTGCTTGTCCCAGAAAATGTTCACTTGATCACGCATCCACACAGGTGCAGAGTTTATGGTAAACCATAACACACAGCTGGTGCCAGGTTTTGCTGTGCTCTGGTGTCTTTGTTCCAAAATCCCAAAATGTGGCAGCTCTCTGGTGTCCACCTGGACTTTTGCCTGCGTGGAGGCCTTATCGCCTACAAATGCACTCCAAGCAGCAGAACCACACCATGTGGCCTACAGACTTCTCAGACCATGCTGCCTGCTGTTGGGGATTTTCCCTACTTCCTCACTGGATCACCACTAGGCACTGACCTCTAAAACTTCAGACTCTACACTCCAATGTTTATAGAACCCTGGTGGTATTGAAATCCTCTATTTTATCCCCTTCAATGGTTGTGGGGGGCAGATTTCTTGTTCAATCCCTGTGAGTGATTTCATTCTATCTCTCCAGTTTCTTTTTGGGGGTGCTTTTCTTGCATGATCCCCATGTGCTGCACTCTCCCCCATTCTCTTTCTCTCTCTGTCCTCTCTCTGTGAAAATGGCTCCCTACCCAACATGGTTCAGTGGCTTTTCTTTTTTTTTTTTCAATATATGAAATTTATTGTCAAATTGGTTTCCATACAACACCCAGTGCTCAACCCAAAAGGTGCCTTCCTCAATACCAATCACCCACGCTCCCCTTCCTCCTACCCCCCATCAACCCTCAGTTTGTTCTCAGTTTTTAACAGTCTCTTATGGGTTGGCTCTCTCCCACCCTAACCTCTTTTTTTTTTCCTTCCCCTCCCCCATGGGTTTCTGTTAAGTTTCTCAGGATCCACATAAAAGTGAAAACATATGGTATCTGTCTTTCTCTATATGGCTTATTTTGCTTAGCATCACACTCTACAGTTCCATCCACGTTGCTACAAAGGGCCATATTTCGTTCTTTCTCATTGCCATGTAGTACTCCATTGTGTATATAAACCACAATTTCTTTATCCATTCATCAGTTGATGGACATTTAGGCTCTTTCCATAATTTGGCTATTGTTGAGAGTGCTGCTATAAACATTGGGGCACAAGTGCCCCTATGCATCAGTACTCCTGTATCCCTTGGGTAAATTCCTAGCAGTGCTATTGCTGGGTCATAGGGTAGGTCTATTTTTAATTTTCTGAGGAAACTCCACACTGTTTTCCAGAGTGGCTGCACCAATTTGCATTCCCACCAACAGTGCAAGAGGGTTCCCGTTTCTCCACATCCTCGCCAGCATCGATAGTCTCCTGATTTGTTCATTTTGGCCACTCTGATTGGCGTGAGGTGATATCTGAGTGTGGTTTTGATTTGTCTTTCCCTGATAAGGAGCGACGTTGAGCATCTTTTCATGTGCCTGTTGGCCATCTGGATGTCTTCTTTAGAGAAGTGTCTATTCATGTTTTCTGCCCATTTCGTCACTGGGTTATTTGTTTTTCGGGTGTGGAGGTTGGTGAGCTGTTAATAGATTTTGGATACTAGCCCTTTGTCTGGTATGTCATTTGCAAATATCTTTTCCCATTCTGTTGGTTGCCTTTTAGTTTTGTTGGTTGTATCCTTTGTTGTGCAGAAGCTATTTATCTCCATAAGGTCCCAGTAATTGATTTTTGCTTTTAATTCCCTTGCCTTTGGGGATGTGTCGAGTAAGAGATTGCTATGGCTGAGGTCAAAGAGGTCTTTTCCTGCTTTCACCTCTAGGGTTTTGATGGTTTCCTGCCTCACATTCAGGTCCTTTATCCATTTTGAGTTTCTTTTTGTGAATGGTGTGAGAAAGTGGTCTAGTTTCAACCTTCTGCATGTTGTTGTCCAGTTCTCCCAGCACCATTTGTTAAAGAGACTGTCTTTTTTCCATTGGATGTTCTTTCCTGCTTTGTTAAAGATAAGTTGGCCATACATTTGTGGGTCTAGTTCTGGGGTTTCGATTCTATTCCACTGTTCTATGTGTCTGTTTTGGGCCAATACCATGCTGTCTTGATGATTACAGCTTTGTAGTAGAGGCTAAAGTCTGGGATTGTGATGCCTCCTGCTTTGGTCTTCTTCTTCAAAATTACTTTGGCTATTCGGGGCCTTTTGTGGTTCCATATGAATTTTAGGATGGCTTGTTCTAGTTTCGAGAAGAATGCTGGTGCAATTTTGATTGGGATTGCATTGAATGTGTAGATAGCTTTGGGTAGTATTGACATTTTGACAATATTTATTCTTCGAATCCATGAGCAGGGAATGTCTTTCCATTTCTTTATATCTTCTTCAATTACCTTCATAAGCTTTCTATAGTTTTCAGAATACAGATCTTTTACATCTTTGGGTAGGTTTATTCCTAGGTATTTTATGCTTCTTGGTGCAATTGTGAATGGGATCAGTTCCTTTATTTGTCTTTCTGTTGCTTCATTGTTAGTGTATAAGAATGCAACTGATTTCTGTACATTGATTTTGTATCCTGCAACTTTGCTGAATTCATGTATCAGTTCTAGCAGACTTTTGGTGGAGTCTATCGGATTTTCCATGTATAGTATCATGTCATCTGCAAAAAGTGAAAGCTTAACTTCATCTTTGCCAATTTTGATGCCATTGATTTCCTTTTGTTGTCTGATTGCTGATGCTAGAACTTCCAACTCTATGTTAAACAACAGCGGTGAGAGTGGGCATCCCTGTCGTGTTCCTGATCTCAGGGAAAAAGCTCTCAGTTTTTCCCCGTTGAGGATGATGTTAGCTGTGGGCTTTTCATAAATGGCTTTTACGATCTTTAAGTATGTTCCTTCTATCCAGACTTTCTCAAGGGTTTTTATTAAGAAAGGGTGCTGAATTTTTCAAAGGCCTTTTCTGCATCGATTGACAGGATCATATGGTTCTTATCTTTTCTTTTATTAATGTGATGTATCACTTTGATCGATTTGTGAATGTTGAACCAGCCCTGCATCCCAGGAATGAATCCCACTTGATCATGGTGAATAATTCTTTTTATATGCTGTTTTATTCGATTTGCTAGTATCTTATTGAGAATTTTTGCATCCATATTCATCAGGGATATTGGCCTGTAGTTCTCTTTTTTTTACTGGGTCTCTATCTTGTTTAGGAATCAAAGAAATACTGGCTTCATAGAATGAGTCTGGAAGGTTTCCTTCCCTTTCTACTTTTTGAAATAGCTTGAGAAGGATAGGTATTATCTCTGCTTTAAATGTCTGGTAGAATTCCCCTGGGAAGCCATCTGGCTCTGGACTCTTATTTGTTGGGAGATTTATGATAACTGATTCAATTTCTTCGCTGGTTATAGGTCTCTTCAAGCCTTCTATTTCTTCCTGTTTGAGTTTTGGAAGTGTGTGGGTGTTTACAAATTTGTCCATTTCTTCCAGGTTGTCCAGTTTGTTGGCATATCATTTTTCATAGTATTCCCTGATAATTGCTTGTATTTCTGAGTGATTGGTTGTAATAATTCCATTTTCATTCATGATTTTATCTATTTGGGTCATCTCCCTTTTCTTTTTGAGAAGCCTGGCTAGAGGTTCATCCATTTGGTTTATTTTTTCAAAAATACCGACTCTTGGTTTCATTGATCTGCTCTACAGTTTTTTTTTTATATTCTATATTGTTTATTTCTGCTGTGATCTTTATTATTTCTCTTCTTCTGCTGGGTTTCAGGTGTCTTTGGTGTTCTGCTTCTATTTCCTTTAGGTGTGCTGTTAGATTTTGTATTTGGGATTGTTCTTTTTTCTTGATATAGGCCTGGATTGCAATGTATTTTCCTCTCAGGACCGCCTTCGCTGCATCCCAATGCGTTTGGATTGTTGTATTTTCATTTTCATTTGTTTCCATATATTTTTTTAATTTCTTCTCTAATTGCCTGGTTGACCCACTCATTCTTTAGTAGTGTGTTCTTTAACCTCCATGCTTTTGGAGGTTTTCCAGGCTTTTTCCTGTACTTGATTTCAAGCTTCATAGCATTGTGGTCTGAAAGTATGCATGGTATAATTTCAATTCTTGTATACTTATGAAGGGCTGTTTTGTGACCCAGTATATGACCTATCTTGGAGAATGTTCCATGTGTAGTCGAGAAGAAAGTACATTCTGTTGCTTTGGGATGCAGAGTTCTAAATATATCTGTCAAGTCTATCTGATCCAATGTATCATTCAGGGCCCTTGTTGCTTTATTGACCATGTGTCTAGATGGTCTATCCATTTCTGTAAGTGGAGTGTGAAAGTCCCCTGCAATTACCACATTCTTATCAATAAGGTTGCTTATGTTTATGAGTAATCGTTTTATATATTTGGGGGCTCCCATATTCGGTGCATAGATATTTATAATTGTTAGCTCTTCCTGATGGATAGACCCCGTAATTATTATATAATGCCCTTCTTCATCTCTTGTTACAGCCTTTAATTTAAAGTCTAGTTTGTCCGATATAAGTATGGCTACTCCAGCTTTCTTTTGGCTTCCAGTAGCATGATAAATAGTTCTCCATCCCCTCACTCTCAATCTAAACGTGTCCTCAGGTCTAAAATGAGTCTCTTGTAGACAGCAAATAGATGGGTCTTGTTTTTGTATCCATTGTGATACCCTATGTCTTTTGGTTGGCGCATTTAATCCATTTACATTCAGTGTTATTATAGAAAGATATGGGTTTAGAGTCATTGTGATGTCTGTATGTTTTATGCTTGTACAAATGTCTGTGGTACTTTGTCTCACAGGATCCCCCTTAGGATCTCTTGTAGGGCTGGTTTCGTGGTGACAAATTCCTTCAGTTTTTGTTTGTTTGGGAAGACCTTTATCTCTCCTTCTATTCTAAATCACAGACTTGCTGGATAAAGGATTCTCGGGTGCATATTTTTTCTGTTTAGCACACTAAAGATATCGTGCCAATCCTTTCTGGCCTGCCAAGTTTCAAAAGAGAGATCAGTCACGTCTCATAGGTCTCCCTTTATATGTGAGGGCATGTTTATCCCTTGCTGCTTTCACAGTTTTCTCTTTATCCTTGTATTTTGCCAGTTTCACTATGATATGTCGTGCAGAAGATCGATTCAAGTTACGTCTGAAGGGAGTTCTCTGTGCCTCTTGGATTTCAATGCCTTTTTCCTTCCCCAGTTCAGGGAAGTTCTCAGCTATAATTTGTTCAAGTACCCCTTCAGCACCTTTCCCTCTCTCTTCCTCCTCTGGGATACCAATTATGCGTATGTTATTTCTTTTTAGTGTATCACTTTGTTCTCTAATTTTTCCCTCATACTCCTGGATGTTTTTATCTCTCTTTCTCTCAGCTTCCTCTTTTTCCATAACTTTATCTTCTAGTTCACCTATTCTCTCCTCTGCCTCTTCAATCCGAGCTGTCGTTGTTTCCATTTTGTTTTGCATTTCGTTTAAAGCGCTTTTCAGCTCCTTGTGACTGTTCCTTAGTCCCTTGATCTCTGTGGCAAGAGATTCTCTGCTGTCCTCTATAGTGTTTTCAAGCCCAGTGATTAATTTTATGACTATTATTCTAAATTCACTTTCTGTTATATTATTTAAATCCTTTTTGATCAGTTCATTAGCTGTTGTTATTTCCTGGAGATTCTTCTGAGGGGAATTCTTCCGTTTGGTCATTTTGGATGGTCCCTGGAGTTTTGGGGACCTGCAGGGCACTTCCCCTGTGCTGTGGTGTGTAACTGGAGTTGGTGGGTGGGGCCGCAGTCCGACCTGATGTCTGCCCCCAGCCCACCATTGGGGCCACAGTCAGACTGGTGTGTGCCTTCTCTTCCCCTCTCCTAGGGGCGGGATTCACTGTGGGGTGGCGTGGCCCATCTGGGCTACTTGCACACTGCCAGGCTTGTGGTGCTGGGGATCTGGCATATTAGCTGGGGTGGGTAGGCAAGGTGCACGGGGGCTGGAGGGGCAGGCTTAGCTCGCTTCTCCTTAGGTGATCCACATCAGGAGGGGCCCTGTGGCAGAGGGAGGGAGTCAGACCCGCTGCTGGAGGGGTGGTTCGGCAGAAGCCCAGCGTTGGGTGTTTGTGGGGAGCAAGCAAGTTCCCTGGCAGGAACTGGTTCCCTTTGGGATTTTGGCTGGGGAATGCGCGAGGGAGATGGCGCTGGCTAGCGCCTTTGTTCCCCGCCAAACTGAGCTCTGTCATCCCGGGGCTCAGCAACTCTCCCTCTCTTTGTCCTCCAGCCTTCCCACTTTCTGAGCAGAGCTGTTAGCTTATAACCTTCCAGATGTCAAGTCCCGCTTGCTGAGGGAACACACTCCATCTGGCCCCTCCGCTTTTGCAAGCCAGACTCCGGGGCTCTGCTTGGCCGGCGGGCAGGCCCTCCGCCCAGGCTCCCTCCTGCCAGTCCGTGGAGTGCCCACCACCTCTCCACCCTTCCTACCCTCTTCCATGGGCCTCTTGTCTGTGCTTGGCTCCGGAGACTCCGTTCTGCTAGTCTTCTGGCGGTTTTCTGGGTTATTTAGGCAGGTGTAGGTGGAATCTAAGTGATCAGCAGGACACGCGGTGAGCCCAGAATCCTACGCCTCCATCTTCTGCCGGTCCTGGTTCAGTGGCTTTTCTATCCCTCAATTCACCTCTCCACACTGTGTATCTGCAAATTTCTCTGGCTCAAATTATGTAGATTGTTGCAATAATCCTCAGATTAATATTCTATGTGTTCAAAATGGTTTGCTCCTGATCTAGCTGTATTTCAGGGACAAGACAAGCTCAGGGCCCACACTCTACTCTGCCACATTAACTCCTTCCTAGTTCAGGTTATTCATTTTTTAGGTGCTGCATTTTATAAAATCTTTATATATTTTGGATGGTAACCCTTTGTCATATTTCTCATTTGCAAATATCTTCTGCCATTCCATAGGGTGCCTTTTAGTTTTGCTGATTGTTTCTTTTGCTGTGCAAAAGCTTTTTATTTTGAAGTCTCAATAGTCTATTTTTGTTTTTGTTTTGTATGCCTCATGAGACACATTTAGTAAGAAGTTGCTAAGGCTGATGTCAAAGAGATTACGGCCTGTTTTCTCCAGGATTTTTATGGTTTCAGTTCTCACATTTAGGTTTTGATCCATTTTGAATTAATCTTCGAGTATGGTGTAAGAAAGTTGTCCAGTTTCATTCTTCTGCATGTTGCTGTCCAGTTTTCCCAACATTTCTTGAGGTGACTATGTTTTACCATTGGATATTCTTTCTTTTTTTGTTGAAACTTAATTGACCATATCATTGTGGGTTCATTTCTGATTCATTCTGTGGTTTTCTATTCTGATCCATTGATCTATGTATCTAATTTTGTGCCAGTACTATACTCTTTTGAGTATTATGCTTTGTAATGTAACCTGAAGTCTGAAATTGTGATGCCTCTAGCTTTGCTTTCCTTTTTCAGTGTGGTTTTGACTATTTTGGGTCTTTTGTGATTTCATACAAATTTTAGGATTGTTTGTCCTAGTTACGTGAAAGATGATGTTGGTATTTTGATAAGGATTTCAATGATAGTGTAGATTGCTTTGAGTAGTTTAGACATTTTAACAATAATTCTTCCAATCTTTGAGCATGGGATGTATTTCCATTTCTTTGGACCTGGGCATTCAGAGCCTCCTTACTCTTTCACCCTGTCATTAGAGTATGGATTACACTTGCCTTTTATGCTCTTAGAGGTTGTTCCACGGACAGAGTTTTGAAATTATGCGGTGTTGAGAACAGTTACATGGTATATGTGACTAAACCTAATTAATTGAATGTGGGGATTCACTTGTGTTGCTGTCACGTAAAACAAGCCTCATACATAAGTCCCTTTGTTTTTTAAAACTGTTAAGTACCAACCTGGAGTGGCTTGTCTCTTTATTTGGTGTCTCCCTGACCTACATATGTGGAAGTTGATTTCAGATCACACCTGAGAAGCCTCTGAGAGGGTTGTGAAAACAACAATTGGTGAGCTAGCCAAGAGAATGAAGAAATGGGCCTTGGGAATGAGGTATCTGTTTGGGAAATTCCACGTTAGCCATCAAACTCTATGTGGGGAGGGTTGGCCTGTATGTTAGATGCTTGGAAACCACCACATGAGTACAGGGAAACCCCAAAATTCCAGCTAGTATCATTGAAGAAACTGCATAGCATGTTGTTCCCAAAAAGGGAAATAAATGGCTGCTCCAGTAGGCTGGCCTCTACTGTGAGCAGTTTGGCTGGCCACTGATGCCCAACTAGAGGCTGAAGTTTAATTTAGAAAGTTGGGAAAAAAAGCTGAGATTAGAGAAGGATATGGGAATGTCCCTTACTCTGCTAGCTTCAGGGTTGGCAGACAAGATGGGAGAGCAGGATATTAAGTCAGAGGCCGTAGTGTACTGTTCTGCAAAACTAGGAGGGCCCAAGATATCTCAGATCAAGATCTGGGCAATTGTGACAAAGCCTGATTAAGAAGCTAAAAATTGAAATTTATGAGAAAGTGGTGGGAATGAAGAAGAACATGTGGAAATTGATGAAAAAAAAAAAAAACAAATGAAATGCCCCATGCATTCTAAACCCTAATACAAAGGAAAATTTTAAATAATAATTATCCCAAACATTTTAGAACAAAACTTGCATTCTTTCTCTGTCCCTTGAAATTGCAATTCTTATCATGTCTTTGAAATGTTAACACCCCAGGAGATAACCCAAACTTTTCCAGAGAGACTGAAGTAAACAGGGGGATGGGGGGGCAGGTTTCTAAACTCCAGACTGCTGTATAAGTTCTTTTGTCAGTTGCATTACAATAGAGTCTCATCAGATATTTAAAAACAGCCAGTTGTAATTGTGTCATTTGCAGATAGTTATTGTTTTACCTGATACTTTGGGGGGAAAACGTTCCTGTAAAAGTCCTTCATCTTCAAGGAGATTCATGGAAAAAGACTTTGACAAGTACAGGTTTCTGATAAGATCAATTTGCCTTCATGTGAGAGGGACAATGATAAACTTTTCAAATGTTCCCTAAAGGCTACCTGCATGACCCTACAATATGTCATGGGATGGAAGCTGGGGATCTGCCCTGTTCTCCTATCCCATATCAGTAAAACAGGCCCATCACATTGATGATATAATGTTTTGCTGGACACTTTGCATGCTTTGCTGAAGCATCCATGAGGGAGAGGATGGGGAATGCACCACAAAATATTTCAGACTCAAGCACTGCTGAAACGTTTTGGGTGTCATCTGGTTGGGCAAGACTCATGTGTCCCAAAAGTTTGCATTAGTAAGGTGCAAGCTTTTGTAGGGATTTTGTGGTTTTGAGGACTTTTATTCCTTACTTGTCACAATGCCTCTGTCCCTCACACCACATGGTAAAGGTAGACTATGTGTGGGACTGGAAATCAGAGCAGCAAGCTGCCTTTGAAAAAGTAAAAATACTAGTAAAATAGATTAAATCTCTAGGAATTTCCTAAGCTGGGCTACCACTTCAGATAGATGTGTCTGTAACTCTGAAAGATATGAATCAGATGCTGTAGCAAAGACAATAGTGTGCACAGCCCTGCACCAGGTAGAACCTCTCACACAGCAGCCTATACAACAGCCTGTGGACTGAGCTCAGATACAGGTTGGGTTTGTGATTATTCATGAACCTTGGCCATTAACTCTTTGCAATGACAGTGCGCTATTCTAAAGAGATTAACTTTATGGCTTAGCCAATAGGAAGCAAAAGGGTGGGTAATCAAAAATAAGACTTGTGGGGGGCAGAATATGTGAACAGATATTTGGGGTCTGTCTGCAAAATTCTGAGGCACTGTTTTTAATGTTCCAGCTCATAAGATACTGACACTCCCTGGCAGTCAAGAAGCTGATACCCTAGCTCTGGTACAAATTCTATCTACTCACCCTACAGCAGACTGGGCACATAGAAAGCTCGGCCACTGCGGTGCCCAAATAGAATGGTGTATTGCCAAGGATGCCAGATTTCCTTTGAAGTACAGTGACTTGGTTAATGCAGTAACAGCATGTCCTTTGTATTCTAAACAACACTCAAGGCAACTTCCGAAAGAATCTATGGCCATCCACTAGATTTCCCATCTGGTGAGAGATTGGCAAATTGAATTTATTGGCCCCATCCCTCTGTTTGAGCCTCATAAATATGCTTTGGTTTGTGTGGACACTGTGTCTGGCCTAACCCAAGCTTCCCCTGTCATCTTGCAAACCAGGCTTCCACCATTATGGGATTAGAGAAACTGAATACCATGAATAGATACCCTTATTGATTAGACTGTGATTGAATGTCACATTTCAAAGGCCATGATGTGCAAGACTGGGAAAAATAGCACTGAATGGAGGTTCTATCTACCCTATAACCCACAAGCAGAGGGTTTGTTAGAAAGGAAAAATGAGATATTAAAGCAGCAAATTAAATTATAAACAAGGAAAACCGCCTTGGCTGGATGGACTAAGGTATTCTTCCAGGATTTGATACATTTGAATGATCAACCAGTAGGGACTGTTTCCCCATGACAGACTAAAGACTGTTGTCAAAGTTCTCAATACCATAAATATATGAAATCATGGGAGACAGCCATTGCTCCAATTCTCACCATGGATAAACATGCTATGCTGCTTAAAACACCAAACGCCTTCACACCTGGGACAGGAATTAACTAATAATGCAATTTGCAATGGGACATTCCACCAGGATAGGTTAATTACTTCATACCTCTGAGAGAGAATACTCAGTCTCCACTGGGAGCCCATTATTCTGCTGAAAGCTAGACCTGTTGAAATGCACTACACCTGCATGACACATCAAAGGAGAGGAAAAAGTGGGAGTCCTGGTCTGGCATATTTTGCCTCTCCCCACCCAGTCCATTACCTCATTCCTGACATTGCTGCCTCCCCTGGCCAATATGTATAATATATACAACGAGGTCAAGTTTCTAAAGCTGCCTAAAGCTCTCTTCAAGATCAGGTAGATCTGGTATGATCATTTGGCCACCATTTTTTTCCCCTCTGTTGGCCTGGAGGACATTATAGCACACATAAAAGCCCTTACAAATTTACCCAACAAGTCTTAAATTATAGTTAACAAAACCTGTCCTTACTGTACACTGAAATTGCTCTAAAATGAAAAGCTAAATTCCAAAAGAGGATGGCCTTTGACATTACTACCTCACAAGAAGGCACTATAGTGCCATTATCCAAAAAGAATGTTGCATGTTCATACCTGATGTGTCTGCTAATGTATCATCTTTATTAAACACACACACACACACACACACACACACACACACGAGAACACAAGTGAATGCCCTGATTCATCTGGCTCCCAGCTTAGGGGACTTGAAAGAGCAATGGCTCAGAACATGGGGGTCTTAGTGATAAAAGATCTCACTAATTTGGGGAAATATTGTCTTAATCTGTGCTTTCTCTTGCGTGTGTCTGTATTGTTGTTGTGTCATTTGCCCCAGTGCAGCCGGATAGCTGCCAAAGGTGCCACCTCCATTCTACTGAAATCTTTTGTTGACTGTTCAGGGCTTGTTGTGGAAAAAATGAGCATATGGAATTGTAAGAGCTGGTTAGGAGGGGTAGAGGGTTGGGCAAGGTTATCAAAAAGATGTGACTATTGGTTGAACCATGGCCTCTACCTGCGCACTTAGAGGATCCTCACCCTTACCCTGTCCTTGGAATATGGTTTCCACTTGCCTTTCCCTCTCCCAGAGGCTTCTCCAGGGACATAGTTTTGAGACAATTATGTTGTGTTGCATGATATATGTTACTGAACCTAGTCCAGGCTTCTATATAAACTGTTAAGATTTGGTGGGTGGATGTGGGTATCCACTTATCTTGCTGCCACTTAAGATAAACCTTGTGTATATGTTCCCTTTGCTTATTAAAACTGCCACCTACCAACCTGGAATGGCCTGCCTCTTTCTTTGGTCTCTCCCTGCCTTCTTCATGTGGGGGCTCTTTTAAGATCACACCTGGGAAGTTCCGGAGAGGGTTGTAAATAAACAGCTGATGATAATGTTGAGCACCTTTTCATATACCTATTGGACATTTGTTTGTCTTTGAAAAAATGTTCAGGTCCTCTACCTGTTTATTAATTGCATTACTTTCTTGCTGTTGAGTTGCATTAGACTTTAAAATATTTGGTTTGAAAATATTTTCTGCCATATTATATGTTGGCTTTTCAATTTATTGATTACATCGTTCTGCAAAAGCTCTTCAGTTTGATACAGTCACATTTATTTAATTTAGTTTTTATTGTACTTTTGGTGTATTATGAAAAAATAAAGTACAACACATTGCTAAGACTGATACCAATGATTTTTCCCCTGTTTTCTTCTAGGAGTTTTAAAAATTCAGCACTTATATTTAAGTGTTTGATCAATTTCATTTTTTTGTGAGGGGTGTATAGTAAGGGTTCATTTTACTCCTTTGCATGTGAATATCCAGTTTCCAAACACCATTTATTGAAGAGACTATCCTTTCCTCATTGTGTGTTTGTGGTGCTCTTGTCAAAAATTAGTTGTATATGTGTGGTTTTATGTCTGGTCTCTATTCTGATCATCTGTTATGGAAATCTGTTTTTATACTGGTACTATACTGTTTTGATTACTATAGTTATGTGATATAACTTGAAAAAAGAAAGCATGATAATTCCAGCTTTGTTCTTTCTCAAGATTACTTTGACTATTTAGGGTCTTTTGTGGTTCCATACAATTTATTTTTATTTTGTTTCTATTTCTTAGAAAAATATCATCATAATTTTGATTAGGATTGCATTAAATCTGTAGATAACTTGGGTAGTATAGACGTTTTCACAATATTAATTCTTCCAATCCAAGAACACAAAATACCTTTCAATTTATCTGTGACATCTTCAATCTCCTTCACCACCATCTTATAATTTTCAATGTACAAGTAATTCACTTCCTTGGTTATATTTATTCCTAATTATTTTATTGTTTTTGATGCTATTGTAAATAGGAATGATTTATTAACTTCTCTTGCAGATAATTTGTTATTGGTATATAGAAATGCAACAAATTTTGTATGCTTATTTTGTATCCTACAACTTTATTAAATTATTTTATTAGCTCTGTTAACTATTTGGTGGAGTCTTTAAATTATCCTATATGTAACATCAGGTCATCTACAAAAAGAGATAATCTTACATCGTTTTTCTGATTTGGTACATTTATTACTTTTTTTTTTTTTTTTTTTTTTTTTGCCTAACTGCTAAGGCCAAGACTTCCCATACATACTATGTTGAATAGAGATGACAGGTGTGGACATAATTTTCTTGTTCCTGATCTTTAGAGGAAAGGCTTTTAACTTTTTAGTGTTACATGTGATGTAAGATATGGGCTTGTCCTATGTGGCCTTTATTGTGCTGGGGTATGTTTCTTCTATATCCACTCTGTTGAGAATTTATATCATGAAATAATGTTACACTTTGTCAGATGCTTTTTCTGCATGTATTGAAATTATTATATATTTTTATCCTTCCTTCAGTTAATGCGATATATCACATATATGTGTATGATGAACAATCTTTGTATTTCAGGAATGAATGACACAATATCAAATCGTGCTCTTGAATTTGGTTTGTTATTATTTTTTTTTGAGGACATTTGCATCTGTGTTCATTAGGGATATTAGTCAGTAATTTTCTATTCTTTTTAAAATTGAATTATAATTGACATATGATATTAGCTTCAGACATAAAACAGTGATTCAATATTTTTATACATTATGAACTGATCACATCAGTAGTTATCTGTGTCACTATACAAAATTAGAATATTTTTGACTATATTCCCTATGCTAAGCTTTATGTCCCTGTGACTTATTTTCTTTACACTGGAAATTTGTACCTCTTAACTCTCTTCACCTCTTTCACCCACGCCCACCCTCCAGCAATCATGTTTGTTCTCTGAATTTGTGAGTCTTTCTGATTTGTTTTGTTTGTTTTTTGCTCAGATTCCACATGCAGGATTAAATCAGATGGTATTTGTCTTTCTCTGCCTGACTTATTTCATTGAGCATAATACCCTCTAAGTCCATCCATTGTCATAGATGGCAAGATTTCATTCTTTTTATGGCTAAGTAATATTCCATTGTGTATATACCAAATTGTCTTTATTCATTCATCTGTCAATAAACTTAGGTTGCTTTTATATCTTGGATATTGTCACTAATGCTGCAATAAACGTAGTGATATATATATATATATATATATATATATATATATATATATATATTAAAATTAGTGGATTTTTTCAGATAAATATACAAAAGTGGAATTGTTGGATTATATAGTACTTCAGTTTTAATGGAATTTCCATACTATTTTTCATAGTGACAGCACCAGTTTACATTCCCACCAAGAGTGCACAAGGGTTCCTTCCCTTTTCTCAACATCCTTGCCAACACTTGATATTTCTTGTATTTTTGATAATATTCTGACAGGTGTGAGATGGTATCTAATTGTGGTTTTGATTTGTACTTCCCTGGTGATTAGTGATATTGGGCATCATTCAAGCTTGAAGAATTACCTTTAGAATTAGTTGTAAGTCAGATCTAGTGGTGATAAATTCTCTCACATTTTGCGGGATTTTTTTTAGGAAAGTGTTTCTCTTCATTATTTTATTTATTTATTTATTTATTTATTTATTTATTCATTCATTTAAGACAGAAAGCATGAGCAGGGGAGAGGCAGAGAGAGAGGTAGAGAGAGAACCACAAGTAGTCTGCACTGTCAGGGCAGAGCCCAATGTGGGGCTCGAACTCATGAACCATAAGATCATGACAGGTGCCTAAATCAAGAGTCAGATGCTTAACCAACTCAGCCACCCGGCACCCCTCTGCATTATTTTTAATGTACAACTTTGCTGCATAAATCATTCTTGGCTGGCAAGTTTTCTTTTCTTTGAGTAATTTGAATATATCATTCCAATGTCTTTTTCCATGAAATGTTTCTTTTGAGAAATATATGAATAGCCTTTTTAGGGATCCCTTCTATGTGAGCTCTTTTATTTCCTGCTGCTTTCAAAACTCTGAATTTGCCCTTGATTTTTGAGAGTTTGATTATAATGTGATTTGGTGGAAATGTCTTTGGGTTGAATCTGTGTGTAGGCCTTTTAGCTTTATATATATGTTTCCTCAGATTTTGGAAGTTTTCAATAATTATTTCTTGAAATAATTCTCTGTCCTATTCTCTCTCTCTTCTCCTTTGGTACTTCTTAATGTGAATATTATGTCACTTGATGTCCCATAATTCATTGTCACCATAATTCACTCTTTTTAAACCATTTCTTTTTTCGTCTCTGCTTGGATAATATCAAGTCATCTTGTTTTAAGTTTGCTGATTCTATCTTATGTTTGTTTGAACTTTCTTTTGAATCTCTATATTGCATTTTTTAAGTTTTATTTACTGTATTTTTCTGTTCTAGAATTTGTTTTGTTCTTTCTGCATGATTTTTCTTTGTTGTGCTTCTAATTTTCTTCTTACGTTATTTTCCTGAGATTATTTAGTTGTCTACATGTGTTATCTTAAATCTTACCAAACTTCCTTAAAACAATTCTTTTCAATACTTTTCCAGTATATCAATTTCTTGTGGACAGTTAGTGGAAAATTATTGAGTTACTGTGGGGTGTCATGTTTCCTTGTTTTTTTTTTTTCTTCATTTTTCTAATGGCTTTGTCTTGATGTCTGTGCATTTAACGAAGTAGCTGTTTTTTCAGCCTTTTGGACTGGCTTTGATGTAGAAAGACATCTGAAGGTGAATTGCTAGGGCATTGGCTTGGGTGGATGCAGTATCTCTGGTTCCTAGAAGTACACATTGGAATAGTTACTATACAGTTTGATCACCTGAGATCAATATTGATGAAAACATGATGGGGGTCTTCTGTGGCCAAGACTGCAGAGATCCAATGGGTAGCAGTTGTGGTTAGGGCTTTTGTGGTTCCCAAAGGTGATGACTGATAGGGTCGTCCTGCTTTCCTTTTTTTGTTCATGGGAGAAAATGTTAGCCAAGAGGATCCCTTTTGGTGCCTGGTCTGGAACACTGGCCATCAGAGTGGCAGAGTTGCGGGGGTTCAAAGATAGGGCACATGAAGAATTCCCACAGTGTCTGGGTTCTAGGGCACCAGTGCACTTTTTGTGTCACTGGAGCTGGTACGTGAGGTGAAAATTTGTGCCAGTCTCTTGTGTAACTGGGTCTAGGACTCACTTCAGTGACTCAAGATGGTTGGGGGTGGAGGTATGCAGCAGCGGCATGAGAACAGAGGTGACAGGGTGCAATGGTGGCTTAGGCCAGAGCGCAATAGCAGCATAACCTCAGAATGATTGGACAAAGTCTCCATTATGATCTTAGGGAAAAGTTTCAGAAAGCAGCAGAACATTTCCAATGAGACCCTAGTAACACTGCATATCAGGACCCAGGAGGTTAGGTGCAGAGCTTGTCCTTGGCAATGGCAGATCAAAGCCATGACATGGGATCCAGTGATAGGGCTTAGATTAGCAACAACATGTGTTGGTAACATTGAATAAAATCATGATTTGGGACCTGGGATCAGGGCACAGAGCATAGAGCAGGGGCAGCACACATCAGTAATGCAAGGATAAAATGTAGCCTGGGGCCTGGAGGGTGGAGTACAGAACAGTAACATTATGGCCTGAGTAATGTTTAGTCAAACCAAGACCTGAGCCACAGAAAGTGCTTGCCTACTCTCTCTTCTTTTATTCAAAATAACATTGGAAAATATCTCTGGAGCATTTAGGCAATAAATAGAAATAAAAATCATAGATTTTGGAAAAAAAGAAGCAAAACTGTCACTATTTTTAGATGACATGCTACTATATATATATATATATATGTATATATAAACAAAAGTCTAAAGACTGTACCAAAAAATTACCAGAACTAATGAATGAATTCAGTGAATTCACAGGATACAAAATTAATATACATAAATCTGTTGCATATGTATACACTAATAATGAATTTGAAGAAAGAGAAATTAAGAAATCAATTCCATTGACAATTTTACCAAACAGAATAAAATACCTAGGAACAAATTTAACAAAGAAGGTGAAAGTCCATAGTCCTGCTATGAAAAGTATAAAACAATGATGAAAGAAATTTAAGATGATACAAATTAATGGAAAAATATCCCATGTTCATAGATGGGGAAAACAAATATTGTTAAAATGTCTAGGGGCGTCTGGGTGGCGCAGTCGGTTAAGCGTCCGACTTCAGCTCAGGTCACAATCTCGCGGTCCGTGAGTTCGAGCCCCGCGTGGGGCTCTGGGCTGATGGCTCAGAGCCTGGAGCCTGCTTCTGATTCTGTATCTCCCTCTCTCTCTGCCCCTCCTCCGTTCATGCTGTCTCTGTCTCAAAAATAAATAAACGTTAAAAAAAAATTAAAAAAAAAGAAGTCTATGCTACCCAAAGCAATCTACACATCTAACGTAATCCCTATGAAAATCAAAATGTTGAATAGAAGCAGGAAGAGGAGGCATCTTGTCTTGTATCTGACTTTGCGGAAAATTTTTCAGTTTCACCACTGAGTATTATGTTGGCTGTGGGTTTTTTATATGTGATCTCTATTATGTTATGTTCCTACCATACACATTTGTTGAAAATTTTTATCATGAAAGGTTGTTGTTTATAATCAAATTATTTTTTCTGCATCTATTGAGGTAATTATATTATTTTTACTTTTTATTCTATTAATGTGCTATATCACATTTACTTATTTGCATATGTTGAACAATCTTTCCCTCACAGGGTTAATCCCACTTGATCATGGTGAAAAAATAATTGTAATAATCCTTTTAATTTGATATTCTAATGTTTTGGTGAGAATTTTCCATATTATATTTATCAAGGATATTGGAATGTAATTTTCTTTTGTAGCATTCTTATCTGGCTTTGGTATCAGTGAAATTCTTGCCTTGTAAAATGAGTTTGGGAGTCTTCTATCTTCTCCAACGTTTTGGAAGAGTTTGAGAAGAATTGGCATTAATTTGTCATTTAGATAGATGGTAAAATTTACCAGTGATACCAGATTGTCCTGAGCTTTTCTTTGTTGAGAGGTTTTTCCAGTATCCTTTCAAAATCCTTAATCAATATTATTCTGTTTTGATTTTCTGTTTTTTTCATGATTCAGTTTTGGTAGATTTTATATTTCTGAAATATATCTCTTTTTTTTTTTTCTCATGATTCCTTGTGCTTTTGTGGTGACAGCTGAAATGACTGCTTTTTATTTCTGATTTTATTGATTTGAGTCTTCATTTCTGAATCTTGCTAAAAGTTGGTCAATGTTCTTTATCTTTTCAAAAAAACATACTATTAGTTAAATTAATCTTTCTTATTGTTTTTCTGACCTCTATTTCCTTTATTTCTGCCCCGATATTTATTATTTCCTTCATTATGCTAACTTTGAGCTGGGTTTTTCCTTCTTTTTCTAGTTGCTTTTGGTGTAAATTTAGGTAGTTTATTTAAAATCTTTCTTTTTTCTTAATGTAGGCATTTATTGATAGAAACTTTTTCTTAAGCTTTTTTAGTAACATCTCATAGATATATTTTTAATTCTATTATTTTTTAAACATATATTAATTTAGGTGAACAAGTCAGTGATCTCATGTATTTTAATATTTTGCCTTTCCAATTTCATTTATTTCTATTTATTTTTTAATTTCCTTTTGATTTCTTCTCTGACCCATTTGTCTTCCAGCAGTATGTTGTGAAATTTCTACATATTCATGAATTTTCCTCTCTCCTTTGTTATTAATTTCTATTTTCATAACATTATGGTCAGGAAAATTGCCTGATACGATTTAAACTTCTTTAATTTACTAAGACATGTTTTTTGAAACATTACGTGATCTATCCTGGAGAATGTCCCATGTAAGCTGAGAAAAATTTTTATTTTGTTGCTATTGGATAAAATGTTCTGTAAATGTCTGCTAGGTCCATTTAGTTCAAAATATAATTTAAACTCAACATATATTTGTTGATTTATTTCTTAATGAAATGTTAAAGTGGGTATTGATGTCCCCTAATATTACTATATCATTGCCTGTTTCTTTCTTCAAATCTGTTTGTATTATTTCACATATTTAAGTATTTCAATATTGGCTACATATATATTTATGATTCTTATATTTTCTTTTTGAATTTATCCTTTTTTATTATTTAATAACCCTTTTCTCTTGTTACAGTTTTTGGCTTAAAATCTATTTTGTCTGAAATAAATATAGCTACCTTGTTCCCTTTGGTTATCCATTTATATGAAATACCTTTTTTGCTAACTTTACTTTTTTATATAAAGTTTTTTTTTTATTCTAGTTAGTTACATATAGTGTAATCTTGGTTTTCAGGAAGATAATTTAGTGATTCATAACTTACATATGACAGCCAGTGCTCATTACAAAAAGTGCCCTCATTAATACCCATCATCCGTTTAGGCCTTCCCCAGCTCATTTCTCCTCCAGCAACACTCAGTTTGTACTTCATAGTTAAGAGTCTCTTATGGCTTGTCTCCCTCTGTTTTTATTTTCCCTTTCCCCTGCGTTCATCTGTTTTGTATCTTAAATTCCATGGAAGAAATCATATGGCATTTGTCTTTCCCTGACTGATTTCATTCAGGATAATACACTGTAGCTCCATCCACATCATTGCAAATGGCAAGATTTCAATCTTTTTTGGTGGCTGAGTAATATTCCATTGAATGTGCCACTTCTTCATGATCCTTTCATAAGTCAATGGACATTTGGGATCTTTCCATATTTTTACTATTATTGATAATGCTTTTATAAACATTGCAGTGCAAGTGCCCTTTCAAATCAGTATTTTTATATCCTTTGGGTAAATACCTAGTAGTGAAATTGCTGGGTCATAGGATATTTCTAACTTTTTGAGAAACTTCTATGCAGTTTTCCAGAGTGCCAACAACAATTTAAATCACATCAACAATATAAAAGTGTTCCTCCTTATCCTCATACTTGCCAACATCTGTTGTTTCCTGTGTTGTTGTTAATGCTACCAATTTTGACAGGCGTGAGGTGGTTTCTCATTGTGGTTTTGATTTGTATGTTCATAATGATGAGTGATGTTGAGCATCGTTTCATAGGTCTGTTAGCCATCTGGATGTCTTCTTTGGAAAAATGTCTATCCATGTCTTCTGCCCAGTTTTTAACTGAACTATTTGTTTTTTGGGTATGGAATTTGGTACCCTTTATCAGATATGTTAATTGCAAATATATTCTACTACAAAGATTGTATTTTAGTTTTATTGAATGTTTACTTAGCTGTGCAGGAGGTTTTTATCTTGATGAAGTGCAAGTACTTTATTCTTGTTTTTATTTCCCTTCCTTCCAGCGACATGTCTAGGAAGAAGTCGCTATGACCAATGGAAAAGAGGTTGCTGTATGTGTTATCCTTTAGAATTATTATGGTTTCCTACCTCACATTTAGTTCTTTCAACCATTTTGAATTTATTTATGCATATGGTGTAAGAAAGTGGTCCAGTTTCATTCTTCTGCATGTCGCTGTCCAATTTTCCCAGCACCATTTGTGGAAGAGACTGTATCTTTCCATTGGATATTCTTTCCTGCTTTGTCTATGATTAGTTGACCATATAGGTTTGGGTCCTTTTCTGGGTTTTCTATTCTGTTCCATTGCTCTATGTGTCTGCCTTTGTGCCAGTAGTATACTGTATTAATGACAACAGCTTTGTAATATAACTTTCAGTCTGGAACTGTGATGCCTCCAGTTTTGTTTTTCTTTATCACGATTTCTTAGGCTACTTGGGGTCTTTCGTGGTTCCATACAAATTTTAGGATTGTTTGTTCTAGCTCTGTGAAAAATGCTGTTGGTATTTTGATAAGGATTATATTAAATGTGTAGATTCTTTTGGGTAACAAAACATTTTGACATTATTTGGGTAGAGATTTTCACAGTATTTTTTCTTCCAATCTATAAGCTTGGAAAATGTTCCATTTCTTTGTGTCATCTTCAATTTATTTCATTAGTGCTGTATAGTTTTCGGACTATAGACCTTTTATGTCTTTAGTTAGGCTTATTCCTAGGTATCTGATGTTTTTTGCTACAACTGTAAATGGAATAAATTGATTTCTCTTTCTACTTCTTCATTATTGGTATAGAGAAAGGCAGCAGTACATTGATTTTATATCCTGCAACTTTGCTGAATTCATGTGCCAGTTCTAGCAATTTTTTGGTGGAGTGTTTTGGGTTCTCTACAAAGAGCATCACGTCTTTTGAATATACTGAAACTTTGACTTCTTCCTTGCCTATTTGGGTGCCTTTTATTTCTTTTGTTGTTTGATTGCTGAGGCTAGGACCTCCAGTACTATGTTAAATACCAATGGTGATAGTGGACATCCTTGTCATTTTTCTGACTATAGAGGAAAAGTGTCAGTTTTTCTCCATTGAAAATGATATTAGTTGTGGGTTTTTCATATATGGCCTTTAGGATATTGAGGTATGTTCCTTCTATCCCTACTTTGCTGAGGGTTTTTATCAATAATGGATGCTATATTTTGTCAAATATTTTTCTGCATCTATTGAAAGAATCATATATTTATCATCACTTCTTTCATTATTATGGTATATAACATTGATTGATTTGTGAATATTGAACCATCTCTGGAGTCAAAAATAAATCCCATTTGATCATGGTGGACAATTATTTTAATGTGCTGTTGGATTTGATTTGTTAATATCTTGTTGAAAATTTTTGTATGCTTATTCATTAGGTAGATTAGCCTGTAATTCTTCCATTTAGTGGGGTCTTTGTCTAGTTTTGGAATCAAGATAATGCTTGCCTCATACAATAAGTTTGGAAGTTTTCCTTCTGATTCTATTTTTTGGAACATTTTGAGAAAAACAGTAGGTATTAACTCCTCTTTAAATGTCTGGTAGAATTTCCCTGGGAAGCCATCTGGCCCTGGACTTTCGTTTGTTGGTCTATTTTTGATTACTGATTCAATTACTTTGCTACTATGGGTCTTCTCAAGTTTTCTATTTATTTCTGTTTCAGTTTTGATAGTTTAAATGTTTCTAGAAATTTATCAATTTCTTCCAGATTTCCCAAATTGTTGACATGTAATTATTCATAATATTTCATTGTAATTTCTTGTATTCTTGTGGTGATGGTTGTGATCTCTCCTCTCTCATTCATGATTTTATTTCTGTTGATCCTTTCTCTTTTCTTTTTGATAAGTTTGGCTAGAGGTTTATCAATTTGATTAATTCCTTCAAAGAACCAGCTCTTAGTTTCAATGATCTGTTCTACTCTTTTCTTTGTTTCTATATAACATTTAATTCTACTCTAATATTTATTACTTTCCTTTTTCTGTTGTCTTTATGCTTTATTTTCTGTTTCTTTTCTAGTGCCTTTAGGTGCAAGGTTAGATTATGTGTTTGAGACTTTTCTTATTTTTTGAGGTAGAGCTGTAGTACTATATACTTCTGATGACTGCCTTGGCTGCACCTCAGAGATTCTGGACTGTTGTGTTTTCATTTTCATTTGCTTCCATGTTTTCTATCTTTCTTTAATTTCCTGATTAATCCATTCATTCAGTAGTAGGAGGTTCTTTCAACTCCATGTTTATGGTCTTTCCATTTTTTTTCCTCTCATTTACTTTAAGTTTCACAGCACTGTGGTTGGAAACTATGCATGGTATAACCTTAATCTTTTTGTATTTGTTGATACATGATTTGTGATACAGTATGTGGTCTATCCTGGAGAATATCCATGTGCACTTTAAAAGAATGTGTATTTTGCTGCTTTTGGATGAAATAGTCTGAACATGACTGTTAAGTCCATCCAGTCCAATGTGTCCCTAGGTCCCATTGTATCCTTGTTGATTTTCTGGTGTTAAAGTTAAAGTTAAAGGAATGTTAAAGCCAACTCCTATTATTGTATTATCAATGAGTTTCTTTATGTTTGTTATTAATTAATTTACATATTTGGGTGTTTCATGTTGGGGGCATAAATATTTACCATTGTTAGGTCTTCTTGTTGGATGGACCTCTTTATTATGATACCGTGTCCTTCTTCATCTCTTTTTATAGCCTTGGCTTAAACTCTAGTTTGTCTGATCTAAGTATGGCTACTCCAGCTTTCTTTTGATATCTATTACCATCAAAAGATGGTAGTTTTCCATCCCCTCACTTTCAGTCTGTAGATGTCTTTATGTCTAAGGTGAGTCTCTTGTAAGCAGCATATAGATGGGTGTTTTTTTGTTTGTTTGTTTTTCTTAGCCATTCTGATACCCTCTGACTTTTGATTGGAACATTTAGTGCATTTTAATTCAGAGTGATTATTGATAGATATGAATTTAGTGCCATTTTATTACATGTGTGTTGTTTCTGCAGAATTTTTTCCATTCCTTTCTACTGTTTGTTGTTTTTAGTGCTTCTTTCCCACTCACAACGTCCCCTTTAATATTTCTTGCAGGTATGGTTTAGTAGTTACACACTCCTTTAGTCTTTATTTGTATGGGGAATTCTTTATCTCTCATTTTATTCTAAATGATACCCTTGCTGGTAAAGTAGTCTTGGTTGCATTTTTTTTTTCTATTCAGCTGTTGAATATATCATGTCACTCCTTTCTGGCCTGCCATGTTTCTGTGAAGAGATCTGCTGGTAAGCTTATTTGTCTCCCTTTGTAGCTTGGTGATTTCTTTTCCCTTGCTGCTTTCAGAATTTTTCCCTCATTTCTGTATTTTGCAAACTTACTACAATATATCTTGGTGTTGGCCTACTTTTGTTGATTTTGGTGGAGTTTTCTGTGTCTTCTGGATTTGAATGTCTGTTTCCTTCCCAAGAGTGGGTAAGTTTTCAGCTATAATTTTCTCAAATAAATCTTCCTGTTTTTCCCTCTCTTCTTCTTGGACTCTTGTAACACAAGTCTTATTATGCTTTATGGATATATGTGTTTTATAAGTCGACATTCATGATCCAATATTTTTATTTTCTCCATATCTTCAGCTTCATTATTTTCCTTAATTTTATCTTCTATATTACTTATTCATTCCTCTGTTTCTTCCATCCTTGTGGTCAATACATCCAGTCAGTTTTGAATCTCATTTATAGCATTTTTTACTTTGGCCTTTTTAGGTCTTTTTTCTCTGTGTTAAGGGACTCCATGGTGTCTTCTATGCTTTTCTCAAGTCCAGCTAGTATTCTACAATTGTTGTTTTAAATTCTCATTCAGACATATAACTTCTATGTGTTTTGATTAGATTACTGGCCATGATTTTTTTTTTTATTCTTTCTTTTGGGATGGATTGCTGTCTTCAGGCATGTTGTCTAGGTCTGTCTTCTGTGTGATAGGAAAGCCTGTTATGTTTCCTGCTTCTGAGAGTAATGGCTATGTTAAGAAAAGTTCATATACTGTCTAGGGTCTGGTGCTTCAGAAAGTGTTTCTGGTGTATGCTGTGTAAACTCTGCTGTTGTGTTTTGGCTGCTCTTCTCTCAGTGTTTCTCCTTGCCTATAGTGGAGCATTTGGACATTGTCTACTGTGTGGCTTATTTTAACTAGGTGTGTTTTGGTCTGCATGTTATGAAGCTCTGTCTAATTTCCACTAGAGTTGAAGCTTTGCAGCACTCTATGGTCAGTAGACTTGGTGTGTGTGTGGGTTTTGTGCTGGTCCTCTTGAGGAGATGCCTGCTCCTTCTCTGTTTCTCTGGAGACACTTTCCCTAGTAAAAAAGTACTAGTAGAGTGCAGGGGGGCATGGCATGGTGTAATCAGTTCAAGCCTCCACCGTGGGCACTGTGCTGCTCACTGATGTCTGTCCATGTTGATGGGTGGAGGGAAAATTACATCAGTCTGTTCTCTTGTCCCCAGAGTTGGGAGTTTGTGACCACCGCTGTTCAGAAAGCCCTTTAGAAGAGTGAAGAGTCTCCCCTCGTGTGTCCCATGCATCCCTGATGCATGTGTGTCCCATGCTTTCACACTGTCTGTGTCTGAGCCATGTACCCCCCTGGGTGTGCAGTGTTTCTGTGTTTTATCTCAGGAAACAGGGGCGGATGAGTTTGAAAACTCCAAATTGTAGGGACCTGGCATGGCAGGTACGCATGCTAATCCTCTGGGAGAGTTTCTCACTGTGCTGTTGCTGGTGTTGGTTTGTCCCAGAAAGGCAGTGACAAAGAACACATAGGGGCTTGGAATTTATGGCAATGTGTAGCAATAGCTGACATCCAGTTTAGCTTCCCTTGGCAGGTGTCTGCTTCTATGCTACTGAACTTGGCAGCATAATAGTTCCTACCAACTCTTTTCTCCCCTGAGAGGCAGTGCCACCTCTTCCAAATGCATTCCAAGAAGGAGCATTGTCTCTCTTGGTGTGACCTAAGGAATCCTCACACCACACTCTGTTCCTGGGCTTCTCCCTCCTTATCCATAAGAGAGCTGCTTCACTTGTCAGGCTCTACCCTGGTGATGGTGTGGAGTTATAAAGCTTTAGGCTTTGAGTTTTGCTATTTGTAAAAACTTGTGATAATCAGACCCTCTCATTATTGAAGCAAATGATCTTGAAGTGTTTTTCTTGTGCAATCCACTGTGTGCTTATCTCTTTTTTTTCTCTCTCTCTCTCCTTCTGTCCCTCCCTCCCTCCCCCTCCCTTCTCTCTGTGATCAGGGATCCTTCCTCTCTGCAGCACCTGTGATTCTGTTCTCCTCCAATCATGTGTCCGAACTTCCTACCTTCCACAATGTGGCTTTTTTCTTCCTTTACTTGTGCTGTTTGTTCTCTAACTCATGAGATTGATTTCTTGTGTTTTCAGAATTATTTGATAATTATCTAGCTGAGTTTGAGGAATGAGGCAAGCATAGGTTTCCCTACTACTCTGCCATCTTAACTCCTGATCCCTTAACTTTATAGATGTGTCCTTAAAGCTTAATTGATACACTTGTAGGCAGTATATAATTAAGTCCCTGTCTTTTGATTTGAGAATTCAAATAATTTATATCATTTTATCTTTTGTATCCGTTAACAAATTATTGTAGCTCTATCTATTTTTAATATTATTGTTTTCTAGTCTTTACACTAATGCTTAGTGGTTAAAACCCACCGCATTACAGTATTAGAGTGTTCTGAACCAGAGTGTATGTTTACATTTATGCATTTATGGTATAATTTCATATATTTTAATTTTACTAATTAGCGTCATTTTCAGCTTCAGAATCCATTTCAGCATTTCTTTTAAGGCAGGTCTATTCATAATAAACTGCCTCAGCTTTTGTTTGTTAGAGAACACTTATTTTGCTTTCATTGCTGAAGGACAAATTTGCTGGTAAAATATTCTTGGATTGCAGTTTTTTTTTCTTTCAACACTTTGAATATAGCATTCCATTGTCTCATGGCTTGCAGTTTCTGCTGATAAATCCACTGATGACTTTGTGTGGGTTCCCTCATGTAAAAGTATATATTTTTTCTTGCTGCTTTTAAAATATCATCATTATTTTTTTTGCTTTTAGACTGTTTTAGAATAGTGTGTCTTAAAAAAGATCATTTTGCATTAAAATTTTTTCTGACCTATTAACTTCATGATCTTGGATGTCCAAATCTCTCCTTATGGCTGTGAATTTCTTACCCATTATTTCCTTAAATAAGCTTTCTATTGTTTTCTCCATCTCTTCTTCTTCTGGGACTTCAATAATATGTATATTGCTTCTCTTAATAGTGTTCCATAAATCTCATTGATTTTCTTCATTCCCTTAATTCTTTTTCTGTTCTATTTTATGTATGTATGTATGTATGTATGTATGTATTTGTTTGGATAATTTTGATTGATCTTATAGCACACTGATCTAATTGTTTTGCTTTGTCATTATGGTATTGAAACTCTCTCTTGAATTCTTTAGTTCAATCATTGTATGCCTGAGCTCCAAAATTTTCGATTGATTCATATTTTATAGTTCATTTATTTATTTTTTTTTACATTTATTTATTTTGAAAGGGTGTGTGCACACAAGTGTGTGTGGGGGGGGGCACAGAGAGAGTCAGAGAGAGAATCCCAAGCAGGCTCTGCACCAGCAGCATGTAGTCCAATGCAAGGCTCCAACTCACACACTGTGAGATAATGACTGTTTCTAAATCTAAATTGGATGCTTAATCAACAGCCACCGAGGTGCTCCCATTCGTTTCTTAAATTGAGGTATAATTTACATAACATTATATTAATTTTGGATGTACGATGTAATGATTCAATACTTATATGTGTTGCAATGATCACCACAGTAAGACTAGTTAATATCTATCACTGTCACAGTTGCAAGTTTTTCTTGTGATGAGGGCTTTTACAATCCACTTTCCTAGCTATTTGTAGATATGTAATGCAGTATTATTAAGTATAATCACCATATTGTATATTACATTCTGTTGAATTATTTATTTTATGAGTGGAAATTTGTATCTTTTGACCCTCTTCACCTATTTCATCATCTCCTTCCCATGCTTTATGCAACCCCCAATTTGTTATTTATATCTATGAGAATGAGCATGATTTGTTTTGTTTTGTTGTTGTTGTTGCTGTTATTGTTGAATTTAGATTTCACATAAATATGGTACTTTACTTTTTCTGTGTGAATTATTTCACTTAGCATAATGTCTTTAGATTGATACATGTCACATTATTATTCTTTTCTTAGGATTGAATATGTATATACACATCAAATGTCCTTTATTCATCCATTAATGGACATTTAGTTTTTTCTTATGTCTTGACTATTATAAATTATGTTGCAATAAATATAGAGATTCATATAACTTTTCTTAAGTTTATTTACAGAGAGAGAGAGAGAGAAAGAGGCAGAGAGAGGCAGAGAGAAATAATCCAAAACAGGTTCCATAAGGTCAGTGCAGAGCCCGATGTGGGGCTCAAACTCGCAAACTGTGAGATCATGACCCATGTCACAATCTAGACTTGGATGGTTAACTGACTGAGCCACCCAGTTGTCAGCATATAACCTTTTGAATTAATATTTTCATTTTACCTAGATAAATACCCAGGAATGAAATTGCTGGATTATATGACAGCTTTAGTTTTATTTTTTTAAGAACCTCAATACTTTTTGCCACTGTGACTGAACATGTTTGCATTCCACCAACAATGCACACAGGTTTCTTTTCTTTTCATAACCTCACCAACATTTTTTTTCCTTTTTCATAACAGCCCCTCTAACATGTGTGAGTTGATATCTCACTGTGGTTTTGATTTGCATTTCCCTCATTGTCTGTTGTCCATCTTTATATCTTTTTAGAAAAAACTATCAACTCAGATCCTCTGCCTATTTTCTACTTGATTAATATTATTATTATTATTACTAATTTGCCATTGAGTTGTGCACTTTTTGTCTTGTTTTTATTTTTTTAATGTGAAATTGATTGTCAAATTAGTTTCCATACAACACCCAGTGCTCATCCCAACAGGTGTCCTCCTCAATGCCTATCACCCACCATCCCCTCTCACCCATCCCCCAACACCATCAGTTTATTCTCATTTTTTTTCTTAAATATGAAATTTATTGTCAAATTGATTTCCTACAACACCCATTGCTCATCCCAACAGGTTCCTTCCTCAATACCCATTACCCACCCTCCCCTCTCTCCCACAACCCACCAACCCTCAGTTTGTTCTTAGTTTTTAAGAGTCTCTTATGTTTTGGCTCCCTCCCTCCCTTTTTATTTTCCCTTACCCTCCCCCATGGTCTTCTGTTAAGTTTCTCAGGATCCACATAAGAATGAAAACATATGGAATCTGTCTTTCTCTCTATGACTTATTTCACTTAGCCTAACACCTTCCAGTTCCACCCACGTTGTTACAGAAGGCCATATTTCATTCTTTCTCATTGCCATGTAGTATTCCATTGTGTATATAAACCACAATTTCTTTATCCATTCATCAGTTGATGGACATTTAAGCTCTTTCCACAATTTGGCTATTGTTGAAAGTGCTGCTATAAACATTGGGGTACAAGTGCCCCTCTGCATCAGCACTCCTGTATCCCTTGGGTAAATTCCTAGCAGTGTTGTTGCTGGGTCATAGGGTAGATCTCTTTTTAATTTTTTGAAGAACCTCCACACTGTTTTCCAGAGCAGCTGCACCTGTTTGCATTCCCACCAAGAGTGCAAGAGGGTTCCCGTTTCTCCACATCCTCTCCAGCATCTATAGTCTCCTGATTTGTTCATTTTGGCCACTCTGACTGGCATCAGGTGATATCTGAGTGTGGTTTTGATTTGTATTTCTCTGATGAGGAGTGACATTGAGAATCTTTCCATGTGTCTGTTGGCCATCCAGATGTCTTCTTTAGAGAAGTGTTTATTCATGTTTTCTGCCCATTTCTTCACTGGGTTATTTGTTTTTCGGGTGTGGAGTTTGGTGAGTTCTTTACATTTTGGATACTAGCCCTTTGTCTGATATATCATTTGCAAATATCTTTTCCCATTCCATCATTACCTTTTATTTGTTGATTATTTCCTTTGCAGTACAGCAGCTTTTTATCTTCATGAGGTCCCAATAGTTCATTTTTGCTTTAATCGCCTTGCATTTGGAGATGCGTCAAGTAAGAAATTGCTGTGGCTGAGGTCAGAGAGATTTTTTCCTGGTTTCTCCTCTAGGGTTTTGATATTTTCCTGTCTGACATTCAAGTCCTTCATCAATTTTGAGTTTATTTTTGTGAATGGTGTAAGAAAGTGGTCTAGTTTCTTCCTTCTGCATGTTGCTGTCCAGTTCTCCCAGCACCATTTGTTAAAGAGACTGTCTTTTTTCCATTGGCTATTCTTTCCTGCTTTGTCAAAGATTAGCTGGCCATACTTTTGTGGGTCTAGTTCTGGGGTTTCTATTCTATTCCATTGGTCTATGTGTCTGTTTTTGTGCCAATACCATGCTGTCTTGATGATTACAGCTTTGTAGTAGAGGCTAAAGTCTGGGATTGTGATGCCTCATGCTTTGGTCTTCCTATTCAAACTTACGTTGGCTATTCGGGGTCTTTTGTGGTTCCATACAAATTTTAGGTTTGCTTGTTCTAGCTTCGAGAAGAATTTTGGTGCAATTTTGATTGGGATTGCATTGAATGTGTAGATAGCTTTGGGCAGTATTGACATTTTAATAATATTTATTCTTCCAATCCATGAGCCTGGAATGCTTTTCCATTTGTTTGTATCTTCTTCAATTTCCTTCATAAACTTTCCATAGTTTTCAGCATACAGATCTTTTACATCATTGGTTAGGTTTATTCTTAGGTATTTTATGATTCTTGGTGCAATTGTGAATGAGATCAGTTTCTTTGTTTGTCTTTCTGTTGCTTCATTATTAGCGTATAAGAATGCAACTGATTTCTGTACATTGATTTTGTATCCTGTGACTTTGCTAAATTCATGTATCAGTTCTAGCAGACTTTTGGTGGAGTCTATTGGGTGTTCCATGTCTAATATTATGTCATCTGCAAAACGTGAAAGCTTAACTTCATCTTTGACAATTTTGATGCCTTTGATTTCCTTTTGTTGTCTGATTGCTAATGCTAGCACTTCCAACACTATGTTAAACAACAGCGGTTAGAGTGGACATCCCTGTCGTGTTCCTGATCTCAGGGGGAAAACTCTCAGTTTTTCCCCATTGAGGATGATATTAGTTGTGGGCTTTTCATAAATGGCTTTGATGATGTTAAGTATGTTCCTTCTATCCCGACTTTCTCGAGGGTTTTTATTAAGAAACGGTGCTGTATTTTGTCAAATGTTTTTTCTGCATCAATTGACAGGATCATATGTTTTTTATCTTTTCTTTTATTAATATGATGTATCACATTGATTGATTTGTGAATGTTGAACCATACCTTCAGCCCGGGAAGGAATCCCACTGGATCATGGTGAATAAGTCTTTTTATATGCTGTTGAATTCGATTTGCTAGTATCTTATTGAGAATTTTTGCATCCATATCCATCAGGGATATTGGCCTGTAGTTCTTTTCTTTTCTTTTCTTTTCTTTTCTTTTCTTTTCTTTTCTTTTCTTTTTTTTTCTGGGTCTCTGTATGGTTTAGGAATCAAAGTAATACTGGCTTCATAGAACAAGTCTGGAAGTTTTCCTTCCCTTTCTATTTTTTGGAAAAGCTTGAGAAGGATAGGTATTATCTTTGCCTTAAATGTCTGATAGTATTTCCCAGGGAAGCCATTTGGTCCTGGCCTCTTATTTGTTGGAAGATTTTTGATAACTGATTCAATTTCTTTGCTGATTATGGGTCTGTTCAAGTTTTCTATTTCTTCCTATTTGAGTTTTGGAAGTGGGTAGGTGCTTAGAAATTTGTCCATTTCTTCCAGGCTGTGTAGTTTGTTGGCATATAATTTTTCCTAGTATTCCCTGATAATTGCTTGTATTTTTGAGGGATTGGTTGTAATAATTCCATTTTCATTCTTGATTTTATCTATTTGGGTCATCTCCCTTTTCTTTTTAAGAAGCCTGGCTACAGGTTTATCAATGTGGTTTATTTTTTCAAAAAACTGAGTTGTGTACTTTTTAATCTTTGCAGTATTAACCTTTTTTTCAGATATGATTTTCTATCAATCTCCCATTAAGTAGATTGATTTTCATTTTGTTGAAGTTTTCCTTTTTTGTGCAGAACCTGTTTAGTTTGATGTATCCCACCAATTTATTTTTTATTATGTTGCATTTGCTTTTGGTGTCAAATCCAAAAACTAATTATCAAGACTCATGTAGAGAACATCATTACCAATGTTTTCGTCTAGAAATTTTATTATTTAAGATTTCTTACATCCACTTTGGGATCATTTTTGTGTATGATGTAAAACAGTGGGTCAATTTCATCCATTTGCGTTTATTGAGGAGAATGTCCTTTTTTTATTGTAAGTTTTCATCTCCTTTGTTGTAAATTAATCGATCATATATAGGTTAGATTCGTTTTAATTTTTGTATCTCTTAATTGCACTTATTTTGTTCTTGTACTATTTTCCTGACATTGTTAAGTTATTTATCTTTGTTCTTTGAACATCTTTAGGATAATTATACTGAATTTTTTGTTGGGAAATCTGGATCTTTATTAGTTTGCAGCCACTTACAGAAATTTATCGTATTATTTTGGTGATGGCATGTCTCTATGGCTCTTTGTGATGTATGTAGGTATTTTCCCTTGACAAATTAGTCACCTCTTGTAGAGCTTATGAATGACTTTCGTAAGGGAAGATTTTACTTGTTGGAGGGAGCACACTGGAGTATGCTGTTAACCCAGTTCTAGTGATGAAAGTTGACAACTACAGGGGCATTTTGCAGCACTGGGTCCAGGGAAGCATTATTATCTTCAGCTTAGTCCATTGGAATCCACCTTATTAAAAACTGTTTTGTCCTTGCATTGTACTGTGAGTAGTCTGCAGTTACTGCAAGGCCTGTTTCACCCCCAGTTTTATTGGCTAGGAATCAGGTCAGGTAGTGGAGGTGGCTGAAGCCGGTGTGTGCACACATCCTTTGTGGGGACCAGCTGCAGGTGCCTGTGTAATGGCAGGTACCGTTTTCAGACACACATGTAGTGGTGGGGGCCAGTGCATGCAGCATGAACTGAGGCCAACTACAGGCTCGCTGGCAGCTGTAAGGGCCCTAGTTGTTGACATGTTCTCCTATGGCTGCACAGTTTCCCCCTGGGCTTGTGCACTGTGGTGGAAGACTTTGATAGATATCAACCAAGTGGTATGCAAATTAACAGCTGTTGGGACTAGTCTTGTGTGCATGCTTAATATTGGGGGCTAGCCATCAGAGTCTAGGCTGGTATCTTGACTCAGCTCTACTACAAAGTCATTGGCTGGATGCTACGATAATTTTTAGTCTCTAGAAGAGGTGGGGGTGGCAGGCTCTGAGGAAGCACACAAGCAGCTGGCATCAGCACTCAAATATCTTTGGGTTGAAAGCTGGTGAAATCTGTAGGATATCGGTGGTGTCTGTATTGGCCATTAGTTCTTCAATGCTGAAATCATCCAACTGTGACTGCAGAGTAGGCCACTTTGAACAGTGATTGTTCTGGCTACATGTCAGTTATTGGCAACCCCTACATTTCTCTTTTGTCCCTATCCATCTGTATATTTCTCAACCTTGCAGGTTTGGTGGAGTAAAGCTGATGTGATATCTTCATTTGGTAACCTGAAAGGCTGTGAAAGCTGGTCACTCATCCTGCTCTTTCTTTCCTGGTGAGGAGATCTCTTCCTAGCTAGGGACTTACCTCTTAATGATGAGTAGTGTTGTTTTGGATAATGGGATGATTCAGACAAAATGAAATGGTTCACCCTCCCTTCTTGCATGGTTATTTTCATGTTTTTTTTTTCCCCAGCATGTTGCTAAAGTTTTAGAATAGACTCCAGAACTCTCTCAGAGCTGTTTTTTTTGTTTTGTTTTGTTTTGTTTGTTTGTTTGTTTTGCAATAGCTATCTATTTGTTGGTCTTTGTAGAGAGATGGAGACTGGGGTTTCTTATGTCACCATTTTGGTGACATTTTTCTCATATTTTTGATTATCAAAATTATATGTAAAGATAATCTAGAAAATATGCATTAGAAGTATTTCAAATTTATAGTATTTTGTAGAGTATTGTAGAAATTATCATTACATTTCATTAAAGATAAACTATGGACAAAGCACAGTGGAAATTTGCTTTCCCTTCACAAACAAGTGATATTGGGAGGCAAACCATGAACATTGTGATTCAAGGACATGAGCTCTTTTTATTAACTTAAATTATAATTCACGTGTATTGCAGTACTGGTTTCAGAAGTGGAATTCTGTGATTCATCACTTACACATAACACCCAGTACTCATCCCAACAAGTGCTCTCCTATTATAATGCCTGTCACCCATTTAGCACATGTCCCTACTACACAGCTCCCCTCCAACAACCCTCAGTGTGTTCTCTGTATTTAAGAGTCTCTTATGGTTTGCTTCCTTCTCTGTTTTGATCTTTTTTAATTTTTTCTTACCTTTCCGTAAGTTCATCTGTTTTGTTTCTTAAACTCCACATACAAGTGAAATCATATGATATTTGTCTTTCTCTGACTTATTTTGCTTGGCATAATACACTCTAGTTCCATCCACATTGTTAAAAATAGCAAGATTTCATTCTTTGTGAACACCAAGTAATATTTATATATATATATATATATATATATACCACTTCTTTATCCATTCATCAGTCAATGGACATTTGTGTTTTTTACATAATTTGGCTATTGCTGATAGTGCTGTTGTAAACATTGGGATGCATGTGTTCCTGTAAATCAGCATTTTCTATCCTTTGGATAAATACCTAGCAGTGCAAATGTTGGGTATAGGGTAACTCTATTTTTAATTTTTTGAGGAACCTCCATACTGTTTTCCAGAGTGGTTGCACCAGCTTTCATTCTCACCAGCAGTGAAAACGTGCTGCCCTTTCTCCACCTACTCGCCAACATCTGTTGTTTCCTGAGTTGTTAATTTTAGCCATTCTGATAGGCATGAGGCAGTACCTCATTGTGGTTTTGATTTCTATTTTCCTGATGATGAATGATGTTGAGCATCTTTTCATGTGTTTGTTAGCCACCTGGATGTGTTTTTTGGAAAAGTGTCTACTCGTGTTCCCTGCCCACTTTTTCACTGGATCATTTGATTTTTGGGTGTTGAGACTGAGAAGTTCTTTATAGATTTGGGATGCTAACCCTTTATACGATATGTCATTTGCGAATATCCTCTCCCAGTTGCCTTTTAGTTTTCTTGATTATTTATTTCACTGTGCAGTAGCTTTTTTATCTTGATGAGGTCCCCGTAATTCATTTTTGCTTCTGTTTTCCTTGCCTCCACAGACATATCTAGTAAGAATTTGCTGTGGCCAAAGTTACAGGTTGCTACCTGTTTTTTCCTCTAGGATTTTGATCATTTCCTTTCATTTAAGTCTTTCATCCATTTTGAATTTATTTTTCTGTATGGTGTTAGAAAGTGGAAGGACATAAGCTCTTTACATTTTGTGGCTGAGCCATTTTAAATACGTTGTTTTGAGACTTCACACAGTAGATGAGGAAAAGGGAAGAAGATTGTGCATAAATGGCTTTTTTTCACTTTTTATTTACAAAGTTCTAAATTCAATACAAGTTGCAAAGTAATACATAAATATTCCATATACCCCTCCCTTAGTTTCCCCTAATGGGTACATCTCACATCATTATAATTTAAAAGCCATTAAATTATCATTGTGTATGCGGAGTTTTTGTCATTTTATTACACATACGGATTCATATTGCCATTCAAATGTCACCCCAATCAAGATACAGAACAATTATTAACCACAAAAATTCCTCATTCTTCTCCTTTATTGTCATATCCACATTCCTCCCCATTCTCCATCCTTAATCCTAGATAATTATTCATCTGTTCTCTATCTCTAAAATGTTGTCATTTCAAAAATGTTATTTAATCAAAATCATGATTTATGTGACTTTTTGAGATTAGCATGAAGATCCATCCAAGTTTGTATAATATGTATTTTTTAAATTTTTTAACGTTTATTTATTTTTGAGAGACAGAGAGGGACAGAGCACAAGTGGGGGAGGGGCAGAGAAAGAGGGGGACACAGATCCAAAACAGGCTCCAGGCTCTGAGCTGTCAGCAGATAGCCCACAAACCCACAAACTGTGAGATCATGACCTGGAGCTGAAGTTAGTCACTTAACTGACTGAGCCACCCAGGTGCCCCTGATCCATCCAAAGTTTATATTGATAGTTCATTCCTTTTTTTATTATTTTAAATTTTTTGATGTTTATTTATTTTTGAGAGAGAGAAGGAGACACAGAATCAGAAGCAGACTCCAGGCTTTGAGCTTTCAGCACAAGGCCTGATTCTGGGCTTGAACTCATGAACCATAAGATCATGACCTGGGCCAAATTCAGACACTTAACCAACTGAGCCACCCAGGTACCCCAGTTTATTCCTTTTTTATTGCTGAGTAGTATACCATGATATGGATGCATGGCAGTTTGTTTTTTTTTAACCACTTGCCTGTTAAAAATATATACAGATTGTTTCCAGATTTAGGCTACAACAAATAAAATAGCAATGAATACTCATGTACAGGTTTGGTGTGAACATAAATTTTAATTTTCCTGGGGTAAATGGACATGAATGCAATTGCTTGATTGAATGCTAGTTTCAAGTTTAGTTTATGAGAATCTGTGCATGAATTTTTTATGGGTCAGGTTTGGAAATGGTGAGCTTTATTTTTCTTCCAACATTGCACTGAATAAAAATGTGATAAATGGCCACTTCCAAGAGGGATTTAAGAAATGTAGTCTATTTGCTTACAAACAAACAAAACAGAAACAATTTTTGATGAATGCATATTAATATCTGCTACCCATACTATAAACTTTTTTTTTTATTTAGCTTGCTAAATTCTATTTGATTTCTTGGCTGAAACTAGTTTTATATTTGCCATCTGCAAAATTACTAAGTGGAATACTTGTAGGGGAGAGAAGTTAACTTTTTTCCCAGGTAATTTTTGTGTGTTTTGATGTTATTTTTTCTCATATATACATGGCACTAGCAAGCATTGCTTTAGATATAGACACCATTAAGAAATGATACCAAATATTGTTGCACTGTTTAGTGAGGAACTGCTTTGGCATAGCTATAAATTTATTGAGCTTATTGTATCAAAACAGCTCTATATAGCATATGATATTAAAGAAGTTGTTTGACTCTCCTCTACTCCTTTTCACCTTGAAGTAATTGTTTTGCATTATGTATATGCAATCAGAAATTTATTTTGCTCACATATTATTCTTCCAGAAACAAAATAATCTGTTTATACATGCAACTAAAACAGTAGGAATATAAAAAAAAACTGGAAGGGAATTTATGTGTAACCTTCACCCCCACATTCTTTAAGACAGAATTTAACCTTAACTCTGGGGGGGTAATTTCTGGTAGGGTAATTTGAGTAGTTTTAACCAATTGATCAAAAAGTGATATTTTAGTTTTCCCTAAATCAGCAATATTACTTTTTTTATTCCTTTTTTTCTGCTTGTACTGTAAAGTCATGTTTGATACTGGAAAAAATACTGTGCTCCAAATAAAAATGACAAAAAAATTATCTATATTTACAATGCACTTAGTTTGTTCTGGCTACTTTCCTAAATGTTTTGTGTGTATTATCTCATATAATTCCTGCTATAAACTATACTAGATTATTATATTATTTCAATATTAAAGAATAAAAAGTTGAGAATTAGAGTTCAAATAATTTGCACTAGGTCATACAGCTCAAAAATTGAAATGTGCAACTTGAACATAGGTCTTTGTAACTCCATATTCCAGCTATTAACCATGATGCGACTCTGCATTTCCTCCACTGTGGGTTTGTCACTTTGGCAATCTCTGGAAAATTTAGTTATTGCCCAATAAATTGTATAGTGGTGGGGCTTTTTCTACACTCTGATGATATATTGTCTTCATAACAGTAAAATCTGAATTGTAGGTCTCTGACATGACTAGTTGTTTGCTTCCTTTTCTGGACAATGTGTTTGCTGTTGTTACAATATTTTATGTTCTGAATTTTTCTTTCATTGGAATACTTGCCTGCTGCTTGTTTTGTTATAAATATGTCTGCCAATCTTTGCTTTCTATTTGTCTCAGATATAGTTGAAATCTCTCTTGCTTTTTCCTATCCTTCAGCAAGAAAACCATGCCCTACTGTATTTACCAAGGTCTGATATTTATATTTAAACACCCTGGAAGGGGAAAAATATGGGACAAACTTGAGAAAATCAAGTTTTAGTTTTTGTCTTTTTGCACAGATGAGGATTTAGTCGTGCTACTTTACAAAAATATGCTTCAAGACCGGTGATACGGACACTTGCTCTTTCTGAATTTCAATTTACCTGATGTAGGGAATTTGTTGTTCTTAAGGAGTCCTAGAAAAGTGTTGTGTTACCATACTTTCAATACCTATTTCACACCTTTATAAATAAATCCCACAATAGGCAAGAAACTACTTTTTCTTGTCTCTAGAAATCTGCCTTGCTCTGTGGTCTCAGACTCTTCAGATATTATGCTAATTAGCTCATCCCCCGAGATTTGCTTTCCAAGCAGAGCAAGTGGAATTTTCTTAAACAGTTTTTGTTTTCTAAAGTGTAATGTGCTTGACTATAGTTACTTGTTTGTGAGATGATTTATTTTGGTCATACATAGAAAATTTTTTAAAATGCATTTGGTGCATTTTAAAGTTATTGGGAAGTCATAATATCTTAAATCCATGATTAAATGAATCTATTGCTTAGAACATTGCTAAAGTAAATAGTGATTTAAAAAATATATGAGAATATACAGAATATTGGGAAAAAACACTAGAAAGTAGTTTATACACATGTGGAAAAATATATCAAATTTACATATGAATGTAGTTTAGATGTTAATGTATTAAGTCTTGAGTATTGCAAGTTGTAAATTTAAAAAAATAATAATTATTTAATATTTTAGAAGAAAATATATCTATGTGGCTCAAATATTAAATATAGATAATAAAACATTTTTTTTCTGTTGAGTACTGTTCCTATTCTTATCCCTCCACATTTCCTCCCAACATAACAGATTACAAGTATTATTAACCTCTTGTGAGTATATCATTCCAGATATTTTATTTTTTATGTAAAAACTTATAAAATATTTATTTCTTCATTATATCATTTTTACACAAATGGAAGATTACTATACACACTCTTTTGCATCTTCCTTTTTCAAGTTAACAATTGCGTGGTCCTCTTTTTCATACACAGAGAGTTTCATCATTTTTGTTTGTTTGTTTGTTTTCTTATAAATTAACAGACTTTATTTCTTTTTTTAAGATTTTATTTTTAAGTGATCTCTCCATCTAATGTGGGGCCTGAACTCACAACTCCAAGATCAAGAGTCACATGCTCCAACTACTCAGCCAGCCGGGTGCTCCTAACATCTTACTTTCTTTCTTTCTTCCTAATTTAAATGTGATTTTGTTAACATACAGTGAAATATTGGTTTCAGGAGTAGAATTTAGTGATTTTAGTGATTCATCACTTACACACTACAACTAGTGCTCATTATAACAAGTGCTCTCCTTAATACCCATCTCCCATCTAGCCCATCTCTCACCCACCTCCCTCTATCAACCCTGTTTTTCTCTATTGCTAAGAGTCTCTTATGGTTTATTCCTTCTCTAGACTTTATTTCCTTTTTAATGTTTATTTTATTTTTTGAGAGAGAGAGACAGAGTGTGAGTGGGGGAGGGGCAGAGAGACAGAGAGAGACAGAGAGAGAGAAAGAGAGAATCCAAAGTAGGCTCCAGGGTCTGAGCTATAAGCAAAGAGCCCGACATACGGCTCGAAACCACAAACCGTGAGATCATGACCTGAGCCGAAGTCAGACACTTCACAGACTGAGCCACCCAGGCGCCCCTAGACTTTATTTTTTAAAGCAGTTTTAGATTTAGAGAAGAATCAAGCAGTAAGTATAGAGTTTCCATATACCTCACATCTCCCCCCCCAAATTTCTCTGTTATTAATGTCTTACATTAATGTGGTATATGTTTTACAATTGACACTTTTTTTTTACAATATGATACATGATTACTAACTAAAAGCCATAATTTACAATAAGGTTCACCCTTTGTGTTGTACAATTCTATAGGTTTTGATATATGCATGCTGTCATGTATGCATCATTTCAGTTATTGTTCAGAATAGTTTCACTGTCCTAAATATCTCTGTATTCCATTATTCATCTCTCTTTTCCTCCACTTTCTAATAGCACGGAACCACTGAACATTTTACTCTCTATATAGGTTTGCCTTTTACATAATGCCATGTAGTTGGAGTCATACAGTATGGAGCTTTTTACATTAGTTTCTTTCACTCAGCAATATGGTTTTAAGTTTTTCTCTGTCTCTTTGTGGCTTGATAGTTGTTTCTTTTTATTGCTGAATAAAATTCCATTGTATTATTATATTATATTTTATCCACTCACCTATGAGGGAAATCTTGGTTGATTCTATGTTCTTGGTTGATTCTATGAATTATGAATAACATTTCCATAAATATTCATGTGTATGTTTTTGTATGGACATACGTTTTCATTTGGATAAATAACTAGAAGCTTGATTGCAAGATTGTATTGTAAGACTATGTTTAGCTTTATAAGGAACTTCCAGGTTTCTTCCAAAGTGGCTATACTATTTTGCATTCTCATCATCAATGAGAGTTCCTTTTCCACATCCTCATTATATTTGGTGTTGTCATGTTTGGGAATTTAGTCATTCTAATAGGTGTGCAGTGGGATCTCATTCCTGTTATTTTTTGTCTGTTTGCTTCAAATTTTTATTTAAATTCCAGTTAGCTAACATATAGTGTAATATTAGGTTTTGGAGTAGAATTTAGTGATTCATAACTTACATACAACACCCAGTGATCATCACAAGTGCCCTCCTTAATACCATAACCCACTTAACCCATACTCCTACCCACCTCCCTTCCAAGAATCCTCAGTTTGTTCTCTATAGTTTGACCCTCTTTTTTTCCCCCTGTTTATCTGTTTCATTTCTTAAATCCCACAGATGAGTGAAATCATATTGTATTTGTCTTTCTCTGACTGACTTATTTAGCTTCTGGCTCCATCCATGTCATTGCAAATGGCAATATTTCATTCTTTTAGGTGGCTAATATTGCATTGTATATGTATACCACAACTACTTTATTCATTGCTCTTCTAATTTGAAATGTCCTAATGATATATGATACCCAGCATCTTTTCCTATGTTTATTTGCCATCTGTGTATATTATTTGGTGAGTTCAAAGTTTAGATATGATGCTCACATTTAAAAATACATATTATTAATGTTACAGTATTATTTTTGAATAAATTATTATTTATTATATGTTTACAGACTAAAAATTAAATATATAAAGATATAAAAAATGTTCTTTCTATACACACCCATATGTATATATTTATATTTATCATCTATCTATCTAAGATCTATCTATTGTTTCAGTGAAGTCACGTTGCAAAATTATGGTCTTTGTGAATTTTTTTATCATCTGAAGTATTTTAAGCTGTACAGTTCAGTAGTATTAATTTATATTTACTTTGCTGTGGAACCGATCACCAGAAAGTTTTTTCTTGTAAAACCAAAAGTCTATATCTGTTGAACAGCATCTCCCTATTCCCCACTTCCACCAGCCCCTGAGACCATAATCTTATTATCTGTTTTCCTGAGTTTGACTGCTTTAGATACCTCCTACAAGTGGAGTCATACAACATATTTTTTTGTGATCAGCTTATTTCATTTAGCATAATGTTCTCAGAGATCTTTTATGTTTTAGCATGTGATAAGACTTCTTACTTCCTACATTTTTAAGGCAAAATAATATTCTGTTATATATTTTTTTATTTCTTAAAACATTCATCTATCATCGACCATTTGGGTTGTTTCTACATATTAGATATTGTGAACAATGTTGCAATGAACTTGGTAGATTTCCTCAATCTTGTTTTCAGAAGTGGAATTGATGGGTCATATGGTAATTTGACTTTTAATTTTTGTAGTAATTTCCATACTGTTTCCCATAGAATCTGAACCATTTTACATTACTGCCAATAGCGTATAATAATTCTCATTTCTTTACAACCACACCATGACTTGTTTTTTTCTGTTTTTGTTTGCTTGTTTGTTTTAATAGTAGCCATGCTAATGGATGTGAAGAGGTATATCTTTGTAGTCTTGATTTTCTTTTTTCTAATAATTAGTGAAGTTGATCATCTTTTCATGTCCTTATTGGTTATTTATATGTCTTTTTTGAGAAATAATTATTTAAGTCCTTTGCCCATGTTTTTAATCAGGTTGTTTATTTTTTTGTTGTTGTTATTGAGTGGGAATATTTATGTATTCTGGATATTAATCCATCAATAGATACATAATTTCCAAGTACTTTTTCTCATTTCATTGGTTGCCTTTCATTCTGTTGATGATTTTCTTTGATGTACAAAAATTTTTACATTTGAAGTATTCCAATGTATTTACTTGTACTTTTATGCTTTTATTATCATATCCAAGAAACCACTGCCAAATCTAATGTAATGGAATTTTGCTTCTGTGTTTTTTTTCTAAGAAGTTTATAAGATTAGATTTTACAGTTAGGTCTTAATTCATTATGAGTTGACATTTGTATGTGGCTTAAAGTAAGGGTACAGATTTATTCTTTTGAATAGGGGTATCCAGTTTTCCCAACACCATTTACTGAAAAGACTGTCTATCCTCATTGAACTTTCCTGGAACTATTGTCAAAAAGAATTTGCCCACATATGTGAAGGTTTCTTTCTGTGCTCTGTATCCTATTATTTTGGTTTGTATTTTTATTTTTATGCCAGTAATGCACTGAATGTTTTGTTTTTACTGTAGGTTGTTGTAAGTTTTCAAATGAGGAAGTGCACGATTCCCAATTTTGTTCTTTAGAAAGTTAATTAGGTTGTTTGGAGTCTCTTGAGATTCCATATGACATTTAGGATGAACTTTTCTATTTCTATTTAAAAAATTGGAATTTTTATAGGAGTTGCATCACATTTATAGATCACTTTGATTAGTAGTGGTATCGTAACAATATTGAGCATTCCAATTCATGAACACTAAATATCGTTTCATTTACTGATGTCATCTTAAATTCTCTCAGCCAAGTTTTATAATACTCATTGTACAAATATTTATTTTCCTTGGTTAAATTTATTCTTATTTTTGATGTTATTAATAATAGAATTTATTTCATGGAAGATGGCAACATAAGAGGACTCAAGGCTTACCTCTTCCTGTGATTACAACTAGATACCTATTAAAACATCCTAAATGCTCCATAAATTTACCTGAACATTGGCAGAAAAAACTCCACAACTAAAGGTAAAGAAGATATCACAGGGAAGAAGATAGGAAGTATAGAGATGCAGTTTCAAAAAGAAATAAACCATGGCTTCTGTGGTGGGGAGGGAGTTGAAGTCACAGAGAAGGGCAAGAGACAGACTAACACACAGGGGAGTGCACAGGGAAAACAAATCACCATAGCAACTGGCTTGGAAAGTGACTGGAGATGAATTTTGTTATTCCTGGCAACAAGTGTGTTTAAATCCTGGAGTTTTAAAGGTCAGTGTGCTTGGCTGGGATAGATCCCTGTGGACATTGCACTGCTCTTGCTGATATGGCAAGAAAACAACCCACAGACACATAGCCTGGAAAGAGTTATCTGAAAAGTGCCTAGGGCATACAGTGGGGAGGTTATTTGCTTATCGTGGAGAACATCTCAGAAAGACAACAGTTCACAGAGAAACTGCTATGAGAACAAAAACTGCCCTATTCCATTTCCCTTCCCCATTCCTCAGCATAAACACAGGGCAGCCTGAGGGAACTAGTGCAGACAACACTCCCTACCTAACTTGCTTATACCAAGCCATAGCATCCTCATCCGTGTGTAAGCTTCCATCCCTGTTACACTTGCCACACTCCCAGCACTGCAGGCCCCTCCTGCAGAAGACCAGCTCAAATGCCTGCTCACACTGCATCTCCTAATGGGGGAGTTTTGCAGAACCTTGGTTCAGGCAGCCATGGTGACAAGTCTCATTTCACAAGCAGACCACAACACACCAAGTTAAAATGTGCTACTGTCAGGCCAGAGACAAAACACTTCCCACAACAAGCAAAGAGAGCATCTACAGATGACTGGCCTGAAGGAAAGGTGGCCAGGACAAAAAAGTAGAGCATAAGCAGGACACATTGGAGACATTCCTGGAAGCATGAGGCCCTGGGAAACAAGGGATACCACACAGCACCTCTTCTTCATAAGGCCATTACCATAAAAAATAAGAGATGTAGCTGACTTTCCTAACATACAGAAATAGGTACCAAGTTTTAGAATGAGAAGACAGAGAAATGTATCCCAAATGAAAGTAAAGAACAAGGCCATTGCCAGAGGTCTAAGTGAAACGGATATAAGTGACATGCCAGATAGAGAACTTAAAGCAATTATCATAAGGATACTCACTAGACTTGATAAAAGAGTGGAAAATATGAATGAGACCCTTAACACAGAGATAATAACATAACATAATAACATAGCAGAGGTAATAACATAGCAGAGGGAAAGGGTAGAAAAAAATGAAACAAGAAACATGCTTTTTGGAATAAATGGTAGGATGGAAAAATGGGAGGAAGGAATTAGTAAACTAGAATATAGAGTAATCAAGATGGAAAAAAAAGAGAAAAAAAAGAATTATGCAAAATGAGAATAGACTTAGGGAAATCAATGACTCCATTAAATGTAATAACAATCTTATTATAGGAGTCCCAGAAGATAAAGAGAGAGAAAAGGGGGCAGAAAATTTATTTGAAGAAATAATATCTGAAAACTTCTCTAATCTGGTAAAAGAAACAAATACCGAGATTAAGAAGGTGCAGAGAACTCCCATCAAAATCAACAAAAGCAGACCAATGCCAAGACATATCATAATTAAATTGACAGTATATAGTGATATAAAATTAAAACAGCAAGACAAAAGAAGACAGCAATGTTCAAGGGAAAAGCATTAGGGTAGTAGAAGCTTTTTCAGCAGAAACTTTGCAAGTCAGATAAAGTGGCATGATATTTTCAAAGTTCTGAATGAGGAAAATTTGCAGCCAAGAATACTGTATCCAGCAAGACTATTATTCAGGATAGAAGGAGAGATAAAGAATTTCCAAAACAAACAAAAACTAAAGGAGTTCATGACCACTAAACTAGCCCTGTAAGAAATGTTAAAAGGAACTCTTTGGAAAGGAGACACCTGAAGTGACAGTATAAAGGTAGGAAACACAAAAGCATTAAAAATGTATATTTCTGTAAAAATCATTCAAGGAACTCATAAGATAAAAAGATGTAAAATATGACAACACATACCTAAAATGTCTGAAGAAAAAGAGAAAAGAATGGGTTCAAATGTAAAACCCAACTTAATAAAGACTGCTATATGCAGAAGATGTTATGTACAAACCTAATGGTAACCATATATCGAAAGCCAACAATAAATATGCAAGGACTAAAGAGAAATAAATCCAAATGTATCATTAAAGAAAATGAGTAAACCATAGAAGAAATAAAAAATGAGAGAAAATCTTCAGAAACAAACACAATCAAATAATAAAATGACAATAAATACATATATATCAATATTTAATTTGAATATAAATGGACTAAATACTCCAATCAACAGATATTGGGTGACAGAATGGATTTTAAAAACACTCATCTAGATTCTGCCTACAAGAGACTGATTTTAGACCTAAAGATACCTGCAGATTGAAAGGAAATGGAGAAACATCTATCATGAATAGATGTCAAAAGAAAGCTGAAGTAGCAATACTTATTTCAGACAAGGTCGACTTTGAAACAAAGACTGTTACATGGGATAATGAGTAACATTATATAATAATAAAGGGAAATATACAAGAAAATATAACAATTGTAAATATATATGCACACAACACAACATAGGGATATGCAAATACATAACACACTTAAATATAAATGAACTAAATAATAATATAATAATAGGGGAATTTAACATCCCACTTACATCAACGGAGAGATAATCTAAACAGAAAATCAATAAGGATAGACTGGTTTTGAATGACGCACAGGAACAGATGAATTTAACAAATATATTCAGAGCATTCCATCTTAAAACATCAGAATACACATTCTTTTCAAGCATACATGGAACATTCTGCAGAATAGATCACATATTAGCCCACAAAGCAAACCGCAACAAATTTAACAAGATTGAAGTCATACCATGCATCTTTTTTTAAAATTTTTAATGCTTATCTTTGAGAGAGAGGGAGAGACAGAACATGAGCAGGAGAGGGGCAGAGAGAGGGAGACACAGAATCTGAAACAGGCTCCAGGCTCTGAGATATCAGCACAGAGCCTGAAGCAGGGCTTGAACTCATGAACTGCAAGATCATGACCTGAGCTGAAGTCACATCCTTAACCTACTGAGACACCCAGGTGCCCCTACCATGCATCTTTTCCGACCACATCACTATGAAAGAAGTCAACTACAAGAAAAAATATGGAAAGACAGCAAATAAATGGAGGTTAAATAACATGCTGCTATACAAAGAATAGGTGAACAAGGAAATAAAATAAGAAAAAAGAATGTGCACTGAAGCAAATGAATATAAAACCAAAATGGTCCAAAAGCTTTGGGTTCCAGCTTACAGTAGTTCTACACAGAAAATTCATAGCAATACAAGCCTTCCTCAAGAAGCAAGAAAAATCTTAAATAAACGACCTAACCTTACACCTAAACGTTTCAGGAAAAGAGCAACAAAAAAAACTAAACCAGTAGAATGAAGGAAATAATAAAATTAGAAGGGAAACAGGAGATAGAGAAATGAGAGAGAGAGAGAAAGAGAGAGAGAAAGAGAGAGAGAGAACCTGTAAATGAAACCAGGAACTGGTTCTTTGAAATATTCAATAAAACTGATAAAATTCTAGACAGATTTATCATGAAAAAAAACAGAAAACATTTCAATAAATAGAATCACAAATGAGAGAGGAGAAATAACAACCGACACCACAGAAATACGATTATAAGGAAACATCATGAAAACCTGCATGTCAACAAATTGGACAACCTAGAAACAATGGATAAATTTCTAGAAATTCATAAATTACAAAAATTAAAACAGTAATAAATAGACAACTTGAACAGACTGATAACCAGCAAGGAAACTGAATCAGTAATCAAAAACTCCCAACAGAAGCCCGAGACCAAATGGTTTCACAGAAGAATTCTACTAAACATTTAAAGAAGAGTTAACTATTTCAAAAAATAGAAAAGTGAGGAAAACTCCAAATTCATTTTATGAGGCCAGCATTACCCCAATACCAAAACCAGATAATGTCACCACTAAAAAAAAGAGAACTACAGGACAATATCTCTGATGAAAATAGATGAAAAATCCTCAAAAAATACTAGCCCATAGAATCCAATAATACATTAAGGCAATCATTCCCCACAGTCAAGTGGAATTTTTTCCCAGGGTTTTGTGTTTCAATATTCACAAATGAGTCATGGTGATGCACCACATCATAAGAGAGAGGATAAGAAGAATATGATCATTTCAATAGACACCAAAGAAAGCACTTGACAAAGTACAACATCCATTCATGATAAAAAAAAAAAATCTCAACAAAGAAGGTTTAGAGGAAACATACCTCAAAATAGCAAAGCCATCTATGAAACACCTACAGCCAGCATCATCATTAATGAGAAAAACTACGAGCTTTTCAGCTAAGTTCAGGTACAAGAAAAGGATGTCCACTCTCACCACTTTTATTCAACATAGTACTGGAAGTTCTAGCCATGGCAATCAGACAACATAAATAAATAAAAGGCATCAAAATTGGTAAGAATGAAGAAAATCTTTCAATATTTGCCAATGACATGATACTCTATAAAAAAATAATTCCACCAAAAAACTGCTAGAACATATTCTCAAATTTAGTAAAGTCACAGGGTACAAAATCAATGTGCAGAAATCTGTTGCATTTCTCTACAACAATAATGAAGAAGTAGAAAGAGAAATTAAGGAATCAATCCCACTTACAACTGCAGCCAAAATAATAAGATACTTAGGAATAAAACTAACCAAATTTTTGAAAGGCTTGTACTCTGAAAACTGTAAAACACTGATGAAAGCAATTAAAGATGACAAAAGTAATGGAAAGACATTCCATGCATATGGATTGGAAGAAAAAAACATTTTTTTAATTTTATTTTTTATTTTTTTTAAATTTATATCCAAATTAGTTAGCATATAGTGTGGCAATGCTTTCAGGAGTAGATTCCTTAGTGCCCCCTACCCATTTAGCCCATCCCTTCTCCCACAACCCCTCCAGTAACCGTCAGTTTGTTTTCCATATTTATGAGTCTCTTCTGTTTTGTCCCCTCCCTGTTTTTATATTATTTTTGTTTCCCTTCCCTTATGTTCATCTGTTTTGTCTCTTAAAGTCCTCATATGAGTCATATGAGTGAAGTCATATGATTTTTGTCTTTCTCTGACTAATTTCACTTAGCATAATACCCTCCAGTTCCATCCACATAGTTGCAAATGGCAAGATTTCATTCTTTTTGATTGTCGAGTAATACTACAAAAATATTTTTAAAATGTCTATACTACCCAGAACAACGTACACATTTATTGCAATCCCTATAAAATTACAAACAGCATTCTTCACAGAACCACAACAAACAATTCTAAATTTTGTATGGTACCACAAAAGACCCCAAATAACCAAAGCAGTCTTGAAAAACAAAAAAAAAACAAATCTGGAGATATCACAACTCTAGACTTTGAGGTATCTTACCAAGCTGTAATAATTAAAAACGATATGATACTGGCACAAAAATAGACACATAGATCATTAGAACAGAATATAAAACACAGAAATGAATCCATAACTGTATGGTCAACCAATCATTGAGAAAGCAGGAAAAAATATTCAGTGGGGAAAGGTAACTCTTTTCAACAAATCTTATTGGAGAAACTAGACAGCAACATGCAAATGAAATAAACTGACCACTTTCTTATACCATGCACAAACATAAATTCAAAATGGATGAAAGATCTAAATGTGAGGTTGGAAACCATAAGAATCCCAGAAGAGATCATAAGCAGTAAGCTCTTTGACTTTGGCTGAAGGAACTTTTTTCTACATACATCTCCAGAGGCAAGAGAAATAAAAGCAAAAATCAGCTATTGGGACTATGTCAACGTATAATGCTTCTGCACAGTGAAGTAAATGATCAACAAAACTAAAAGGCAACCTATATAATGGGAGAAGATATGACATATCCAATAAAGGGTTAGTATCCAAATATATATAAAGAACTTTAAAAATTCAACACCTACCAAACAAATAATCCAATTAAAAAATGGGCAGAAGACATTAATAATTTCTCCAAAAGAGAGATAGAAATAGCCAACACACACATGAAAAGACGTTCATCATCACTCATCATCAGGGAATTACAAATTAAAAGTACAATGAAATATCACCTCACACTTGTCAAAATGGCTAAAATCAAAAACACAAGAAACAAGTGTTAGCAAGGATGTGGAAAAAAGAGAACACTCCTGCACTGTTGGTGGGAATGCAACCTGGTGCAGCCACTGTGGAAAACAGTATGGAGCTTCCTCAGAAAGTTAAAAATAAAACTACTCCATGATCCTGCAGTTGCACTAGGGGTATTTACCCAAAGAATAAAAAAGTACTAATTCAAAGGGATAAATGCACCCCCATGTTTATAGCAGCATTATGTACAGTAGCCAAATCATGAAAGCAGCCCAGATATCCCTTAACTGATGAATGCATAAAGAAGATGTGGTATGTATCTGTGTGTGTGTGTGTGTGTGTGTGTGTGTGTAATGGAATATTACAAAATCACAAATAAGACTGAAATGTTGCCATTTTCAATGACAAGGATGGAGCTAGAGAGATTAATGCTAAGCGAAATAAATTAGTCAGAGAAAGACAAACACCATGTGATTTCACTCATATGTGGAATTTAAGAGAGGAAACAAATGAACAAAGGGGTAAAAAAGAGTGAGAAACAAGCCAAGAAACAGACTCAGAGGGGATAGTTGTGGCAGGATGGGTAAATAGGTGATGGGGATTACGGAATGCACTTGTTATGAGCAGGAGGTGATATATGGAATTGTTTGATCACTATATTGTATACCTGAAAATAGTTAGCACTGTATATTAACTGATTAGAAGTAAATAAAAAACTTAAAAAAAGGAATATATGTCCTAATTTCCTTTTTGTATTTTTCATTGCTACTATATAGAAATGTAACTGATTTGTGTGTTTATATTGTATCTTTAAAGTGTTCTGTTTGATTGTTCATAACAGTTTGTGTGTGTGTGTGTGTGTGTGTGTGTGCATAAGAACTACCTAGGTTTTTGCACATATAAGATTATACCCTTTTTGAACATAGATAAACTTACTTCTACCTTTCCAATTTTTATGCCATATATATATATACACACACATATGTGTGTGTGTGTGTGTGTGTGTGTGTGTGTGTAATGGGTTTGGCTAGAACTTCCAGTACAGTGTTGAATAGAGATCCTCAAGGAGGAAATTCTTGTCTTTTCCCTGATTTTAGAGGAAAAACAATGATCTTTTACCATTGAGTATAATGTTAGCTGTGATCTCTTAATTTATAAACTTTATAATGTTAAAATACTTTTATTAAAGAAAAAAGTTTTCTTCAGTTCCAAAATTGTTAACTGTTTTTATCATGAAAGTATGTTTAATTTTGTCTCATGTTTTTTCGCCAAGTACGATAATCATGTACTTTATTTGCCTTCATTTTGTTAATGTATTATGTTTATTGATTTTCATATGGTAAACCAGGTTTATTCCAGGAATAAACCCTATTTGGTCATTGTATATAATACTCTTTATGTGCCGCTGAATTCTGTGTGTATTATTTTGAGGATTTTTGCATCAATAGTTATCACATATACCGGTTTACACTTATTTTCCTGTAGTATTTTTGTTTGGCTTTGTTATCAGAGTAATTCTTGCTTCATAGAATTCATTTGGTAGTGTTTGCTTATCTTCACGGTTTTCTAAGAATTTGAAGAAGATTGACTAAATCATTTTTTAAACATTTGGTAGAATTGTGCAGTGAAGACATCTGGGTCCTGGGCTTTTATTTGTTATGCTAACTCTGCATGTTATTCCCAAATGCATATCAGTACCTATTAAAATGTTTACAAAGGAAAGCTTCCAAGATTATTGGAAAGAACCAGGTTGTGTGATCCTGGAGATCTTCCTTCTATTCTAGCCACCTCCCACAGACTGTGGGATATAGATGAACCACATCACTTTTCTGGGCTTTGGCTTTTCTAATCTGTGAAATGAAAAGTTGGGCTACTGTATCTTAAAATCTGTTTTGATTCTAATGGTTTATGACTCTATGCAGAATGGTTAATATATGATGCTCTGACATAAATGGTTCATCTCATTTACCATTTGTAAAATACTTGCGATGATTGATACACATTGTAAAGGATCGTATATCTCATGTTTTATTTATGTCATTACGCAGTCTAAAATTGCTTATGCTAGATGGGCATATTTTAACATTGTGTCTATGTTATGCCATAATGAATAGAAACAAATAATTTAATCAACCAATTGCTTCCCTAATTTTAATTAATAACCAATTGTACACATTTTTACTGATTTGACTTTTTTTGGTATGGGGTAGTATCTTAGTCAATTCAGGCTGTATAACAATTTACAATAGATTGGGTGGTTTTTACAACAAACATTTATTTCTCACAGCTCCGGAGGTTAGGAAATCCATGATCAAAGTGCTGGAAGATTTGGTGTCTGGTGAGGACCCCTCTTGGTTTCCAGATGGACATCTTGTTATATCTTCACATAGTGGAAAGTTTCATCTCTTTATCCCCTTATAGCATCATCAATCCGATCATGGTGGCTTCACTTCTATGACCTCATTAAAATCCAATTTTCTCCCAAAATCCCTACCTCCAAATACCATCACATCAGAGACTGGGATTTCAATATAAATTTTTAGGGTACACAAACAACAAATATTCATCCCAAAGGAGGAGGTAGATGCTCTCTTAATCTGTTATAAAATATAAGATATTATTTATATTCAATAAACATGTACAGAAAATTCATTTTTCTGGTACTATTTTAGTCACTATAAGAGATATATATTAGCTGGAGAGATTTTCTCGTCCCTCAAGCAACTTCTTGTCTACTAGCAGAGAAAAAGAAAATATACATTTAAGTAAATGTATAAAAATATACCAATTTTCAGGGTTATATTTTTACTTCAAATTTAACTTTGGGCATACAAAAAGGTTTTTTGAAAATAATCTACCAGTTTTAATAATAAACCAAATAAATTTTATTAAGTGACTAGTTTTAGAATTCATTTTATGTTTCACGTTTGTGGCAATGTTGTGAGTCAAGAGATAGCCGTTGTAGTCTTAGCCTCTCAGTATGATAAAGAGCAAGTCATATAACTGTTTCTCCTAGTTTATTTTTTTTTCAGGCATGTTTATAATTGCCCGTAGAAACAAATTCATGATGGCTGCTTTATAATTCTTTCCAGGTAATTTCAACATTTCTGTCGTTTTTGGTGTTGGCATCTGTTGGTTGCTGTTTTTTTTTTTTTTTCTCATTCAAGCTGAGATTTTTCTGGTTATTAATATGGTGAAATATTTTCAGTTGTAACATGAACATTGTCATTAGTCTGAGATTATGTACAGTATTTAAATTGTATATTTGAATGGGACTATTCTCACAGTGCATATGTGGGAAAAGTAGAGTATTCTGTCTCATTATTGCTGAGTGTAGGTAGAAGTCCAGGTTTTCCACTCAGCTTCCACTTACACTTGATATGGGAGAGAACCTTGGTGACCCCTGGACAAAGGTAGAAGTCTAGACTCACCACTCATCTTCCACTGACAGAGAGGAGCAAGGATGTTTTATTGCCACAGAGTGGTAATGGAAGTTCAGGCACCTCACCTGGTCTCTGCTGACATTGCAGAGAAAAGGAAGGGTGCCTTCTTACTACTAGGTAAAGATGGAGGTTCATACATTTGGCCTCCATTAACACTAAGGGGGAAAATATGTCCTTGTTAAAGTTTAATGGGGGCAGACATTCAAGTTCCCTCTCCTGCCTTTACTGGTTATAAGGAATGTGGAGAGCATTTATTTCTGTGGTATTTGCCTGAATTAAGACTGGTATTGTCAAAAATATTTTTGGCTTGGTAGGTCACCCTTTCTTACTTCTTTGGGAAGAGAGGGCACGTGTGTCTTGGAACATTTTTTTCTACCCTTGTTAGTTTTTCTGAGTTTTTTAATACTCCTTCACCAAGTATGGAATTTGGGAGGGAAAAGAAAAACCCAGGGAACTTACAGGTGTGTTGTTCATTACATATCAAGATCCTTGGTCTGCATCACTTCTGTTCATCTTTCAGAGTTTTTGCATGTTTATTTTATACATAATACTCAGGGGGGTTAGCCATATTTAATTGGAAGGATTTACTATATGTTTTCTGAAAACACAAGTCCTTATACTTTTAGCCCCCGAATATGTGAAATGAGGACAATGTAACTGTTGTACAGAACTACCTAATTATTTTAAATCAGATCTTTTAAGATACAGTTCAGATACCATGAAAGTCACATTTTTGATTGTATAGTTGCATAAGTTTTCGAAACTAGTTGTGTAACCATCTCCACAATCATGATATAAATTTCCAAATTATTCTTCATCTATTTTTCAATCAACAACCCACCCCCATCTATAGCTTCATACAGACTTTGATATGTTTTTTATCATTATAGCCTAGCTTTTATTGTCCTAATTTTTATATTTCCTTGTTATTATAAAGTAATATTCCACTGTATGACTATATAACAATTGAGTTATGTGCTCACTGGTTGATAGATATTTGGGAATTTTTGGTGATTATGAACAAAGCTTCTGTGAGTATCACCATACACGTTTTTAAATGAGCTTAAATTGCCATAACTTTTGGGTAAACAACTAGAGAGAGATTGTTGGAACAATATGGTCAGTATACATTTACCTTTATAAGAAATTGCTCAACATTTTTTTTTCTAATATGGTTCTGGAAGTATCATTTATTATAACAACATACTATATACATAAACTCTAGTGCTATGCAATTGTAAAGTAGTAATAAACATTGGATTTAAAATTATTTATAAACAACATTTCTCAATAATTTTTTATTTACTGACTAGAATAATTAATTTATTTTTCTAAACCTCTGCCAAAGCTTCTGGTCAACAGTGTACCAACTAAAGAGGATTTTTATTTGAATGACTTTGCTACCTTGTCCAATGATGCATTCTGTCTACTTAGAAAAACTATTAGGACAAAATTTTCCTTGTACTGCTTATTTTATAATATGTTATTTATGAAATATTTACTCTTTATAAAATGGCCTACTGGGATCAATGTTGACAAATATAAAATCTTTCTTACAGTTATTTAATTATTACCTATTTGTACAATGCTATTAGATAGATTTTTCCCCATTTACTTACATATTACCTAATTTCAAAAGGATTTGAGGTGCTTATGAAGTTAACAGTAGTGTAACATAGAAAAATAATTATAAAAATAGAATAAATTTATTTGAGAGAAATTAAGTAATGATATACTTTGAGAAGTTGAAAAATGTTTTATCAGCTATTTATTTTCAAGAATGTCACCTTAAGTAGCTCCTGTGTATTAGATTGCTATGGTTCCCATAATGAAGTACTACAGATTGGGTAGCTTAAACAACAACAATTTAGTTTAAAAAGTTTTCTTAAAAAAAAAAAAGAAATTGACTTACTTATGGAATCTGGTAATCTGAGATCTAGGGATTTACAGTGTTGATTTCTTCTGAAAGAAGAAGAAATCTCTCTTCTTAGCTTGTAGATAACCTTCATCTCCCTGTGTGTTCACATGGCCTTTCTTTTGTATTCATCTATGTTCTAATTTTCTCTAATATAAAGACACCAGCAATAATGTGTTAGAGCCCACACTAAAGACCTCATTTTAACTTAATTACCCTTTTAAAGATTCTATTTTCAAATACATTCATATTCTGAGGTATTATGTGTTATAATTTGAACATATGGATTTGGTGAGGCATAATTCAGCTCATTAACATCCTGATTTAAAGTCTGTGGACTGAAGAGAGCTAAGATGGTGGCATAGCAGGAGGACCCATAGACTTGTCTCATCCCTTGAATACAATTAGATAACTGTCATATCATTTAGAATACCCAAGAAATCTACCTGAATACTGACAGAACAAACTGCACAACTAGAGGGAGAGAAGAGGCCATATCAAGGAAGGTATGAAGTGTGAAGATATGGTGTGGGGGAGAAATGGATCACAAGTGCTGTGGAGGGGACAGAGCCCTGATCATGGAGAAAGGTGAGATAGACTTGAATGCATGGGGATAAGCACAATAACACTTCCCCAAAACCATGGGCTGGGAAAATGAGAGGGGTTGATTTTCATGAGTTTCTGAAACCAGTGTGGCTCAAAGACAGGAGTTGTTTTTCCTTTATTTATTTTTGAGAGAGAGGGGGAGAGAGACAGAGTGCGAGTGGGGAAGGGATAGAGAGGTAGACACAAAATCTAAAGCAGGCTCCAGGCTCTGAGCTGTCAGCACAGAGTCCAATGTAGGTCTTGAACTCACATGCCATGAGATCATGACCTGAGCTGAAGTCAGACACTTAACTGACTGAGCCACCCAGGCTTCTCACAGACTGTAATTTTAAAGGTTGATGGGCTTGGTTGGGATAGAGACCTGAGAGTGCTGCCCTAATCCTAGAGAGAAGGTAGGCAAATAGCCCCAGGCAGAAGGTGTCATGTGAGAATCCCCTAAAGCTCATGGGGAGGAACTGTCCTCTCTTCTTAGAGGGCATTTGTGAGAGGTGGCATTGGCTCTCTGGAGACAAAAGAGCCAGTGGGCACCATTTCACTCTCCTGTGCTTCAACATAGGTATAGACACACCTGCTTGAAGGCAGCTAACCTCAACACTGGCTGTTCAGCCTTCTTTGTTCGAAATCCCATTCCCCTGCTTTCTGACAGAACGGCCCTTCTCCGTCAAACCTGCAACAGTCCCAGTGTGATAAGACCCTCACAAAAAGAACCAGCCCAGGTCACTACCACACCAAGTATCTAAATTTTGGAGTTTTAAAAGTCAAAATGTCTTGGTTAGGATAGAGCCCAAAATGCACTGGGCTGCTCTGAGCAGGCAAGCAACCCAGAGACAGACAGTGTGAAAACAGTGATCTGAAAAACATCTGGGACACATGAGGGGAAATTATTCATTCTTCTGGGAGTGCTTGCTTGAAAGGAGGAAGCATTGAGACCCCTTTCAAGGGACAAAGGAGCCTGGCTGGCACCATTTCTGTCCCCAGCCCTCCAGCATAGGCCAACTTCAGTGAACAGCACAGTGCCAACACCAGCTGCCTAACCTGCTTACACTAAATCCTGCCCCACTGCACTCTGCTGAAAGTGTTTTTCTGTGGCAAGTGCTCCTAAGGCCCAGCACACAGGCCCCTTCACCAGATGACCAGTGGAAACAACTACACACACCACATCTACTGACCAGAGGATTCTGCAAGCCAGTAGAATGAACTCATTTAACAAACAGACAAGAGCACAACTAGTTAAAACTTGCCACACTCTGGACAAGGTCCAAACACTGTCTACTGTAGGCAAGGAAAATCTCTGCAGATTACTGGCTTTAATGATAGATAAGCCAAAACTCAGCAGCACGGTGCATGCAGCACACACCAGAGACACTCCATGAATTTCCAGACCCTGGACACTACATTATCTCTTCGTCATAAAGCCATTATTCTCAGGAACAAGAAATATATAAAAGGGTTTTCTAACACAGAAAAGAAGACAGAGACTTAGACAAAATGTCAAGACAGAAAACTTCATCCCAAAAGAAAGAATAAGACAAGGTCACAGCCAGAGATCTAATCTAAACAGATATAAATAATATGTCTGATGCAGAATTTAAAACAAGAATCATAAGGATACACCCTGAGCTTGAGAAAAGCATGCAAGACATCAGGGAGACCCGTACCACAAATATAAAAGAGTTAAAAGACAATCAATGAGAAATGAAAAATGCAGTATCTGAGATTTGAAACAGTCTAGTGAATGACTACAAGGATGGAAGAAGCAGAGGAACGAATAAGTGATTTGGAAGATAGAATAATGAAAAAATAATGAAGCTGAACAAAATAGAGAAAGAAAAATTATGGATCACTAGAATAGACTTAGAGAACTCAGTGACTCCAGGTTTTTGTTTGTTTGTTTCTTTGTAGTTTTCATTTTCAAGGTTGCATTAGCTATTTGGGGTCTTTTGTGTTTTCAGGGGTGTGAACATTTTGAGAATTTTATTTTTTTTTCCAATCCATGAGCACAGTATATCTTTCCATTTATTTCTGTTTTGTTCAATTTCCTACAACAATGTCTTTGTAGTTTCCAGTTTATTAATCTTTCACCTCTTGTCTTAAATTATTCCTGATCATTTTATTCTTTTTGATGCTATTGTTAATGGGATTGTTTTTACTTAACTTTCTAATAGTTCACTATTACTGCATTAAAACACAACTGATTTTTGTGTATTTATTTTGTTTCTTGCCAAATTACTGAATTTATTATTTCTGTGTGTGTGCAAGTGTGTGTGTATGTGTGAAGTCTTCAGGATATAAGATCATGTCTTTTACAAAGAGACACAACTTTACTATTTTATGTTTTGGATTTTACCCCCCTTTTTCTTGCCTGATTTATGGTCATGGCGTCAAGTATCATGTTGAATAAGAATGATGTAAGTTGTCAACCCTGTATTATTAATCTTCTTAGATGAAGATCTTTCAATCTTTCACTGTGGCCTATATTTGCTGTGGGCTTGTATGTATAGCCCTCTGCCCATTTTTCTTTATATATTTTGTATGAGTTGTATAATTTATTTGTGCATTTAGGTTATTAACCCCTTATCAGATATCTCATTTGCAAATATATTTTTTTTCCATTTATAGGTTGCTTTTTTGTTTTGCTGATATTTTTCTTTGCTGAGCACAAGTTTTTTTTTTAATTTTTATTTTGGTGTAATACCAATAGTTTAATTTTGCTCTTGTTTCCCTTCCTGAGATTACATATCTAGATAAATGTTTCTATGGATAATGCCAAAGAAATTACTGCCTAGGTTTCTTCTAGGAGTTTTATAGTTTCAGGTCTCACATCTAGATTTTTAATCTATTTTGAGTTTATTTTGGTGTATGGTATAAGACAGTGGTCCCTTTTATTTTTTTGCATATTGATGTGCAGTTTTTCCAGCATCATTTTTGAAGACTGTCTTTTCATGAAATGAACATTCTCTCCCCCTCTGTCATTGATTAATTGACCATATAAGAGTGGGTTTATTTCAGGGTTCTTTATTCTGTTCAAGTGATCTATATGTCTATTTTTGTGCCACTACCATTCCATTTTGATTGCTAGAGCATTGTCTTATATCTTGAAAACTAGGATTATGATACCTCCAAGTGGTGTTGTTCTTTCTCAAGACTGAATTAACTATTCAGGTCTCTTGTGGTTCCATACAAATTTTAGTTTGATTTTACTTAGTTCTGTGAAAAATGCAGATGGTATTTAATAGGGATCATATTAAATGTGTAGATTCCTTTGGGTAGTATGGGAATATTAATGATATTGATTCTTCCAATCCAGGAGCATTGGATATCTTTCAATTTGCTTGTGAAAAATGACTTTTTTTAATTACAAAACAGTATCTATTCATTATGGAAAATTTGGATCATATTCTACTTAGTATTTTCAACCCCTTTGGGGATAAAGTCATACTTTTCAGTAATATATCAAATTTGAGAGTGCCTCTCCATTTTAATGGAGACAGTGTTTACATTTTCCTGTCAGTGTTTATAAAATTTCAATTCATAATGATCCAAATAATCTGCCTACTATTGTTAGATTTAAAAATAAAAAAAAAATACAGTTGGATGCAGAGCTAAATTAACTGTTTAGTATAAGCATGCTTCAAATATTGTCTTGGATTTTAACTTTCAAATTTATGACCTGAACTTTAATGTTATTCTCTGCTTTTTATTTTTTTAATGTTTACTTATTTTTGAGACAGAGACAGAGCACGAACAGGGGAGAGTCAGAGAGAGAGGGAGACACAGAATCTGAAACAGGCTCCAGGCTCTGAGCTGTCAGCACAGAGCCTGATGTAGGGCTCAAACTCACAGACCACGAGATCATGACCAGAGCCAAAGTTGGGCGCTTAACCGACTGAGTTAACCAGGCACTCCAAATGTTATTCTCTGCTTTTTAGAGAATAAAACTAATGATTCAGAATAACAAAAAAGATCAAAAAATTTTATTAAGGAATTAATAAAAAACAAAACCAAACACAAATATATCACAGATCTTAGGACACATGTAGTCTACTCTCCCATACTTACTAGTGTCTCCAGTCCCACATGGTGAGAGGAAGGTCTTTTTATTTTTAAGGTTTACATCTCTATGCTTTATTTTTTGTGTAAGTAATAATATCATTAAAGTTTAGCAATTCTTCAGATTATGCATTTTATTAATATATCATGTTTTATTTTCTTTTTTTAATATGAAATTTATTGTCAAATTGGTTTACATACAACATCAAGTGCTCATCCCAACAGGTGTGCTCCTCAATACCCACCACCCACCCTCTCCTCCCTTCCACCCCCAATCAACCCTCAGTTTTTTTTCTGTTTTTATGAGTCTCTTATGTTTTGAGAAGGTCTTTATTAAAGTAGAGATATTCAGAACCAAGTAGGTTTTGTAGTCAGACATGCCTGCCACAAATTCGCAACTTTCAATTCCTTATCTGCAAAATTCAGTAGTATCTACATAAAATGGGTGGTATGAATAAGTAAATGGCATAACATGAATAAGGTTAGGGTATATAGGTCTCTGGTTATTTCTTCAGTCAAGTAAAAGAAAATTAAACTACATTTACTAAACTCTACTAGTGAAAATCTTGAAACAACTATATATTAGATTTTGCTTTTATTTGCTATGAAAATTCTTAAATACACCCAAAGGTATAAAGAGTATTAACAATGAAATTCCATGTATATAATATCCAACTTTAAGAATTATAAACATTTTGCCATTCTCATTCTCTTTCTTGCTGTTTAATTCTATTTTATATCCCAGATCAAATATACGTTTACCCATGAATAATTCAATATATGTTAGAAAAATTTTAAAAATAAGTATTAAATTCCTTTTCCAAATGTACCTGGAAATTTGAATGACCTCCCACATTCTTTATTTTTATTTTTAGTTTTTAATTTTTTTTACATTTTTTAATATGAAATTTATTCTGAAATTGGTTTCCATACAACACCCAATGCTCATCCCAACCAGTGTCCTCCTTAATTCCCAACACCCACTCTCCACTACCTCCCACCCCACATAAACCCTCAGTTTATTCTCAGTTTTTAAGAGTCTATTATGGTTTGGTTCTCTCCCTCTTTAACCTCTTTTTTTTCTTCACCTCCCCTATAGACTTCCGTTAAGTTTCTCAGGATACACATAAGAGAGAAAACATATGGTATCTGTCTTTCTCTCTATGACTCATTTCACTTAGTATAACATTCTCCAGTTCCATCCATGTTGCTCCAAAGACCGTATTTCATTCTTTCTCATTGCCAAGTAGTATTCCATTGTGTATAAAAACCACAATTTCTTTATCCATTCATCAGTTGATAGACATTTAGGCTCTTTCCATAATTTGGCTATTGTTGAAAGTGCTGCTATAAACATTGGGGTACAAGTGTCCTTATGCATCAGTACTCCTGTATCCCTTAAGTAAATTCCTAGCAGTGTTATTGCTGTGTCATAGGGTAGATCTATTTTTAATTTTTTGAGGAACCTCCACACTGTTTTCCAGAGCAGCTGCACCAGTTTGCATTCCCACCAACAGTGCAAGAAGGATCCCATTTCTCCACATCCTCTCCAGCATCTATAGTCTCCTGATTTGTTCATTTTAGCCACTCTTACTGGTGTGAGATGGTATCTTCAGTGTGGTTTTGTTTTGTATTTCCCTGATGAGGAGTGACGTTGAGCATCTTTTCATGTGCCTGTTGGCCATCTGGATGTCTTCTTTAGAAAAGTGTCTATTCATGTCCTCTTCCCATTTCTTTCCTGGATCTAAAAAAAAAATGTAGAGCAGATCAATGAAACCAAGTGTTGGTTTTTTGAAAAAATAAACAAAATTGATAAAACTCTAGCCAGGCCTCTCAAAAATAAAAGGGAGATGACCCAAATAGATAAAATCATGAATAAAAATGGAATTGTTGCAACCGATGCCTCATAAATACAAGCAATTATCAGGGAATACTAGGAAAAATTATATGCCAACTGGACAAGCTGGAAGAAATGGACAAATTCCTAAGCACCCACCCACTTGCAAAACTCAAACAGGAAGAAATAGAAAACTTTAACAGACCAATAATCATCAAAGAAATTGAATCAGTTATCAAAAATCTTCTAACAAATAAGAGTCCAGGACCAGATGGCTTCCCTGGGGAATGCTACCAGACATTCAAAGCAGAGATAATATCTATCCTTCTCTAGGTGTTCCAAAAAGTAGAAAGGGAAGGAAAACTTCCAGACTCATTCTATGAAGCCAGCATTACTTTGATTCCTAAACCAGAGAGAGACCCAGCAAAAAAAGAGAACTACAGGCCAATATCTCTGATGAATATGGATGCAAAAACTCTCAATAAGTTGCTAGCAAATCGAATTCAACAGCATTTAAAAAGACTTATTCACCATGATCAAGTGTGATTCCTTCCTGGGCTGGAGGGCTGGTTCAACATTTGCAAATCAATCAATGTGTTACATCACATTAATAAAATAAAAGAAAAGAACCATGTGATCCTGTGAATCCATATAGAAAAAGCATTTGACAAAATTCAGCATCCTTTCTTAAGAAAAATCCTCGAGAAAGTCGGGATAGAAGGAACATACTTAAACATCATCAAAGCCATTTATGAAAAGCCCACAGCCAATATCATCCTCAATGGGGAAAAACTGAGAACTTTCCCCCTGAGATCAGGAACATGAGAGGGATGTCCACCCTTACTGCTTAGTGTTGGACTAAGTGTTTAACATAGTGTTGGAAGTGCTAGCATCAGCAATCAGACAACAAAAGGAAATCAAAGGCATCAAAATTGGCAAAGATGAAGTTAAGCTTTGACTTTTTGCAGATGACATGGTATTATACGTGGAAAGTCTGATAGACTCCACCAAAAGTCTGTGAGAACTGATACATGAATTCAGCAAAGCTGCAGGACACAAAATTAATGTACAGAAATCAGTTGCACTCTTATACGCTAATAATGAAGTAACAGAAAAACAAATAAAGAAACTGATCCCAGTCACAATTGCACCAAGAATCATAAAATACCTAGGAATAAATCTAAAGAAAGATGTAAAGGATGTATATGTCAAAAAACTTTAGAAAGCTTACAAAGGAAATCGAAGAATATACAAAGAAATGGAAAAACATTCCGTGTTCAATGATTGGAAAAGAAATATTGTTATAATGTCAATACTACCCAAAGCTATCTACAGATTCAATGCAATCTCAATCAAAATTGCACCAGCATTCTTCTTGAAGCTAGAACAAGCAATCCTAAAATTTGTATGGAACCACAAAGACCCCAAATAGCCAAAGTAATATTGAAGATGAAGACCAAAATGGGAGGCCTCACAATCCCAGACTTTAGACTCTGCTACAAAGTTGCAGTCATCAAGACAGCAAGGTATTGGCACAAAAACAGACACATAGACCAATGGAATAAAATAGACACTCCAGAATTGAACCCAAAAACTATGGCCAACTAATCTTTGACAAAGCAGGAAAGAATATCCAATGGAAAAAAGACAGTCTCTGTAACAAATGGTGCTGGGAGAACTGGACAGCAACATGCAGAAGGATGAAACTAGACCACTTTCTTACACCATTCACAAAAATAGACTCAAAATGGATAAAGGACTTTAATGTGAGACAGGAAACCATCAAAACACTAGAGAAGAAATCAAGGAAAAACCTCTCTCACCTCAGCCACAGCAGTTTCTTACTTGACACATCTCCAAAGGCAAGGGAATTAAAAGCAAAAATGAACTACTGGGACCTCATTAAGTTTAAAAAGCTTCTGCACTGTAAAGGAAACAATCAACAAAACTAAAAGGGAGCCAATGGAATGTGAAAAGATATTTGCAAATGGCATATCAGACAAAGGGCTTGTATCCAACATTTATAAAGAACTCACCAAACTCCACAGCCTCCCACATTCTTTAAATCAAATATCATCATAAAATAAGTCAAATAAATTTTATGTTTCCTAAATGCATATAAAACTTTTGTTTACACTATGCTCTAGTCCATTTAGTGTGCAATAACATTATGTCAAAAATGTACATTAATTAAAATCTTTTGCTAAAAAAGTGCTAACCAACTTCTGAGGTTTTACTGAGTCATTATCTTTTTATTGAAGGATGGTCTTGCCTCCATGTTGCTGACTGTGCATTGATTAAGATGGTGGGCTGATGAAGGTTGATGTTGCTGTTATAATTTCTTAAAATAAGGCAAAATAGAAGTTTCCCACAAGGAACTTCTCCAGGAAAAAAAGAACTGGCAGATGCCATTCTGTTCTCCCACCCCTTACCACAGACACATAGACACTTATAGAAAGCAGCACAAAGCTGGTTCACACTACCTAACTTGCTTGCACTGTACCCTGTACCTGCAGAAAAAATACTCTATCCATCAAGGTTATCATTTAGAATAGGACAAATGAACAGCTTCTCAGACAAACAAAAACTAAGTATCTCAAGACCATTATACCAACCCTACAAAAAATATTAAACGGGATTCTTTGAGTGGAAAGGAAAGACCATAAGTGAAAGTATGACACATAGGAAACAAAAAGCAGTAAAAATAGGTATTTCTTTAAAAAAATCAAGAGGGTAAGAAAATAAATGGATGTCAAATGACACCATATACCTAAAACTGGGGGCAGAAGAATAAGAATGGATTCAAACTTAAGCAACCATCAACTTAATATGGACTGCTATGTGCAGATGTAATATACAAACCTAATGGTAAGCACAAATAAAAAATCAGTAATAGATGTGACAAAATTAAAGACAAAGGAATCTATGCATATCACTGAAGAAAAACAGCAAACCATGGAAGATAGATAAAAAAGGATCAGAGAAAAACTACAAAAGGAACCACAAAACAGTAACAAAATTGCAGTAAATACATATCTATAAATAATTCCTTTGAATGTAAATCAGCCAAATGTTCCAATCAAAAGACATAAGGTGACAGAGTGAATAATAATAATACATCATTTCATTTCAGACCTAAAAACACCTGCAGATTGAAAGTCAGGGAATGGAGAAACATTTATCATGCAAGTGGAATTCAAAAGAAAGCAGGAGCAGCAACAATTTTATTAGAAATATTAGACTTTAAAACAAAGACTATACCAAAAGATGAAAAAAGGACACTAAATAATAATAAAAAGTACAATGAAACAAGAAGATACAACAATTGTCAATTTTTATGTGAGAACCAAAATACATAACACAATTAACAAATATAAATAAAGTAATTGATAAGTATACAATAATACTGGGGGACATTAATACCCCACTTACATAGATGGACAGACCATTAAAACAAAACAAAACAAAACAAAACAAAAAAGCCAGCTAGCAAACAGTGACTTTGGAGTTAAGTTGGTGGAGTAGAATCGGGACTCTGAGATTGTCTTGTCCCTAAAACACAGCTATATCGGCAACAAACCATTTTGGACACGTAGGAAATTGATCTGAGGATTAAAACAACAATTTGCATAATTTGAGCCACAGAATATGGCAGGTATGTGGTTCAGAGAGGTAAACTTGGTAATAGAAAAGTTAATGTGCCACAGATGGTAAGGGGGTATTTTTGTGGAGAGAGGACAGAAAAATATAGAGAAAAGAGGGGGGGGGAGCACAGCATAGTGGAATCAAGGAGGAAAAGTAATCACCCTGAAATTGGAGAGAGAGAGAGAGAAAGGGTGAAAACACTCGCAGGAGACTGAACAAGAAATCTGTTCCCTAAAACCATTGACAGGGAAATAGGAGAGCGTTTCAATATTGCCAGGTTTCTATAAACATGGAGCACAGAGTCTGAAGTTTCAGAGATCAGTGGCCTGGAAGTGTTTCAGCCGGGAAGTAGGGCTAATCCCCAGAAGCAGGCAGCAGAGTCTGAGGGATCCATGTGTCACACGTAGAGAAGTGGTTCCCCTGCTTGGAGTGCATTTGGTAGAGGTGATACAGCCTCCATGTGGGCAAAAGTCCTGGTGGACACTGGAGAGCAGCCACGTTTACTGATATTGGAACAAAGATGCCAGATGAGTACAGAAAAACCTGGCATTGGCTTTGTGTTGTGATTTATAATAAACTCTGAGCCTCTGCCACTGTGCAATCATGAGAACAATTTCTGGGACAAGATGGTACCCTGCCATTGCTCAGCAAGACCCCTTCTGGGATAATCTGTGCATGTCCATGCTGCAGGTGTCTCTGGAGTGTTGGGTTTTGAAACACATCCCCATCTGAGATAAATTCTAGAGGGAGGTGCTGCCTGGAAGGCAGACAGCTTGGACACAGACAGGGTAAATGCTGGGAACTGACGGAAGCCTGAAACAAAGGAGTGATTGATTGCACATCTGTGAGGGCATGGAATTTTTACACCATGGGTGAAGCCATTTTCATCTCTAGTGCACGTGTGTTGGCACACACACTGATTGACCACAGTGAGATAAGCAGTGCCACCAAGTGCAGAAAAGAGCCTTCAAAGAAAGTCCAACCCACCTGTGACTTCCAGGCACAACCCACAGAAGGCAAGCACAAATCCTTTCCACCCACTTAGTCCATGGACCATAGTGTACTACAAGGCTTCAGTTCTGGGGGAAACTGGAACTAACTTCATTCAGGTTTCATTCTGTTTGCTTGTTTGTTTGTTTGTTTTCTTTGCTTCTATTTTTGCTTATGTTGTTTTCTGTTTTCTTTATTTCCCTTTTCTTTCATGGATGTAGAAAGTAAATTTTTTATTCTATTTTATTTTCTTTATTTTATGTTATTCTATTTTATTGTTTAAATTTTTAAAAAGTTTTAAGTTTTTAAACTTCTTTTCTCTTTTTTCACTTATCTATCAAGCTTCTTCCAACAAGCAGACAGAAACACACCTAGGATCTAGCTTCCTCTATTTAGTTATTTGTTTTGTTTTTGCTTTTCATTTTTATTTTTTAATTTATTAATTTTTTTCTTCTTCCAAAATGACAAGACAAGGGAATTCACGCCAAAAAAAGAGCACTAAGAAATTACAGACAGGGATTTAATCAACACAGAAAAAAAGTAAAATGTACGAATTAGAATTTGAAACCATGGTTATAAGAATAGTGGGGTTGCAAAAGTGCATAGAATACCAGAGAATCTCTTTCTGCAGAAATAAAAGAACTTAAATCTATTCAGGCCAAATTTAAAAGTGCCATAACCAAGATGCATTCTCGAATGGCTGCTGTTATGGCACAGATGGATGAAGCAGGACAGCGAATCAGTAATATAGAAGATAAAATTATGGAAAACAATGAAACAGAAAAAAGAGGGAAGGAAAGTAAAAGATAATGATACAAAACTTAGAGAACTCAATGATATATTAAAGAATATCATATCATAGGAATCCAAGTAGATGAAGAGAGAGCAAAAAGGACAGAAGATTTATGTGAGAAAATTATAGGTGAAAACTTCTCTTATCTGAGTAAGGACACAGACAAAAAATCCAAGGAGTGCAGAGAACTCCCATTAGATTCAACAAAAACTGACCATCACTAAGGCATGTCATGTCAAATTCACAAAGTACACAGACAAGGAAGAAAAGAATCATAAAAGCAAGAAGGGGAAAAAAATTTTTAACCTACAAGGGAAGACAGATCAAGCCCATAGCAGATATGTTGACAGAAACTTAGCCAACCAGAATGGAGTGGCAATAAATATGCAATGTGCTGAATGGGAAAAATATGCAGGCAGGAATTCTTTATCCAGCAAGACTGTCATTCAAAATAGAAGGAGAGATAAAGAGTTTCCCAGAAAAACAAAAACTAAAGGAGTACATGACCACTAAACCAGCCCTTCCAGAAATTTTAAGTAGTACTCTATTAGTGGAGAAAACAAAACAAAACAAAACAAAACAGAAGCAACAAAGACTAGAAAGGACCAGAGAACATCACCAGTAACACCAACTCTACAGGCAAAACATTGAAACTAAATTCCTATCTTTCAATAAACACTCTGAATGTACATGGACTAAGTGCTCTAATTAAAAGATATAGGGTATAAGAATGGATAAAAAACAAACAAACAAGATCCACATCTATGGTGCTTACAAGACTCATTTTAGACATAAAGACACCTGCAGATTGATACTGAGGGGATGGAGAAACATGTATCATGCTAATGGACATCAAAATAAAGCTAGAGCAACTCCACTTATATCAGACAAACTAGATTTAAAAACGAAGACTGTAACAAGAGATGAATGGCATTATATCACAATTAAGTGGTCTATCCACCAAGAATGATTTTAAATCATCTATGATTAATGATTTCAAATACCTATGCCAATAACTTAGGGGAACCTAAATACATAAAAATTAATCATAAACATAAAGAAACTCATTGATAAAAATAGAATAATAGGAGGGGAATTTAACACCCTACTTACAGAAATGGACAGATCATCTAGCAAAAAATCAACAAGAAAACAATAGCTTTGAATGATACACTGGTCTGAATGGAATTAACCAGTATATTTAGAACATTTCATCCCAAAACAGCAGAATACACATTATTTTGACTGCACATGTAATATTCTCCAGAATAGATCACATACTGGTCACAAATCAGCCTTCAACAAGTACAAAAAGCTCGAGATCCTATCATGCAAATATTCAGACCACAACTTTATGAAACTTGAAATAAAACATAAGAAGAAATTTGGAAATACAATAGGTTATAGAATATACTACTAAAGAATGAATGGATTAATCAAGAAATTAAAGAAGAAATAAAAAACACATATGGAAACTAATAGAAATGAAAATACAACTGTCCAAAACTTTGGGATGCAACAAAGGCAGTCATAAGAGGGAATTATATAACAATCCAGTCCTTCCTACAAAGGAAGAAATGTCTCAAATACACATCCTAACATTACACCTAAATAATACGGAAACAGAATAGCACATAAAGTCCAAAACCAGCAGAATAAAGGAAGTAAAGTTTAGAACAGAAATAAATAATATCTAAACCAAAAAACAGTAGAACAGATCAAACTAGGAGCTGGTTCTTTGAAATAATCAACAAAATTGATTATGGCTAGCCAGATTTGTCACAAAGTAAAGAAAAAGACCCAAATAAATAAAACCTCAAATGAAAGAGGAGAGTTCACCAACAGCACCACAGAAATACAAACAATAATAAGATATAATTATGAGAAATTTTATGCCAAAAAATTGGCCAATATGGAAGAAATGAGTACATTCATAGAAACATATAAAATACCCAAACGGAAACAGAAAGAAATAGCAAAATTGAACAGATCCATAACTAGCAAAGAAATGGAATCGGCAATCAAAAATCTCCCAATAGACAAGGGTCCAGGGCCGAATGGCTTGCCAGGGGAATTCTATCACTCATTTAATGAAGAGTTAGTACCTATTATTTTGAAACTGTTCCTAAAATAGAAACAGAAGAAAAACATCCAAACTCATTCTATGAGGCCATTTCCTTGATTACAAAACTAAAGACCCCACTAAAACGGAGAATAACAGACCAATTTCCTTGATGAACATGTATGCAAAAATTCTCAACAAGATACTAGCAAACTGAATCCAACAACACATTAAAGAAATTATTTACCACGGTTAAGTGGGATGTATTCCTGGACTACAGGGGTGGTTCAATATATGCAAATTAATGTGATACATCATATAATGAAAGAATAAGAACCACATGATCCTCTCAATAGATGCAGAAAAAGTATTTGACAAAATATAGCATTCTTTCTTGATAAAAACCCTTAGGAAAATAGGGACAGGAGTAACATACCTCAACACCATAAAGGCCATATTCAAAAGACCCACAGCTGATAGCATCCTCAATGGGGAAAAACTGAGACCTTTTCCCCTAAGGTCCAGCACATGGCATGGAGGGCCACTCTCACCACTGTTGGTTATCGTAGTATTTGATGTTCTAGCCTCAGTAATAAGACAACAAAAAGAATCAAAGGCATAGATATCAGCAAGGAAGAAGTCAAACATTTACTCTTCCCAGATGACAAGAAACACTACATGGAAAATCGAAAAAAAACTACACCAAAAAACTGATAGAATCAATACATGAATTGAGCAAAGTCCTAGGATATAAAATGAATGCACACAAATCAGTTTCATTTCTATACACCAATAATGAAACATGAGAAAGAGAAACCAAGCTATCTATCCCATTTACAGTTGCACCAAAACCATAAGATACTTAGGGATAATGCTAACCAAAAAGGTAAAGGATCTGTACACTGAAAACTATAGAAAGCTTATGAAGGAAGTTGAAGAAGACACAATGAAATGGAAAATCATTCCATACTCATGGATTGGAAGAACAAATATTGTTAAAATGTGTACATTAACCAAAGCAATCTACAACTTCAATGCAATTCCTATCAAAATAACACCAGCATTCTTTACAGAACTAGAAAAAACAATTCTAAAATTTGTATGGAACCAGAAAAGACCCCAAATAGCCAAAGAAATATTGAAAAAGAAAACCAAATATGGAGGCATCAGGCTTTCAGACTACAAGCTGCAATAATAAAGACAGTATGGAACTGGCACAAGAACAGATACATAGAGCAATCAAACGGAATAGAGAACCCAGAAATGGATCATAATTGTCTGGCTAATGAATCTTTTATAAAGCAGGAAATGATATCCAATGGAAAAAAAAAGACAGACTCTTCAGCAAATGGCATTGGGAAAATTGGGTAGTGACACACGAATGAACATGGACCACTTTCTTACACCATACACAAAAATAAATTAAGAATGGATGAAAGACCTAAATATAAGACAGGAAACCATCAAAATATTAGAGAAAACAGGCAACAACCTCTTTGACCTTGGCCACCACAGCAACTTCTTTCTAGACATGTTTATAGAAGTAAGGGAAACAAAAGCAAAACTGAACTATTGGTACTTCATCAACATAAAAAAAAACCTTCTGCATATGGAAGGAAACAACAAAACTAAAAGGCAACTGATGGAATGGAAGAAGATATTTGCAAGTGAATAGTGGATAAAGGGTTAGTATCCAGAATCTATAAAGAACCTATCAAACTCAACACCCCCCCAAAAAAAACAATTGGCAGAAGACATGAACATACATTTTTCAAAAGAAAATATCCAGTTGGCTAACAGACACATGAAAAGTTGTTTAACATCACTCATCATCAGGGAAATACAAATCAAGTCACAATGAGGTACTACCTCATACCTGTCAGAATAGTTAAAATTAACAACTCAGGAAACAACAGATGTTGGCTAGTATGCAGAGAAAGGGGAACAGTTTTGCAGTTTTTGTGAGGTTGAAAACTGGTGCAGCCACTCCATATGGAGTGGCTCAAAAAAATCTGTATGGAGATTCTTCAAAAAATAAAAATATAACTACCCTACAACCCAGCAATTTCACTTCCAGGTATTTATCCAAAGGATACAAAAATACTGATTTGAAAGGGCACTTGCACCTCAATGATTATAGCAATAGCCAAATTATGGAAAGAGCCCAAATGTACGTTGACTGAAGAATGGATAAAGAAGATATTATATATATATATATATATATATATATATATATATATACACACACACACACACACACACACACACACACAATGGAATACTATTCAGCAATTAAAAAAATGAAATCTTGGCATTTGCAACAATGTGGAAGTAGCTAGAGTATATCATGCTAAGCGAAATAAGTTAGACAAAGACAGATATATGATTTACTCATGTGGAATTTAAGAAACAAAACAGATGCACATCGGGGAAGTGAAGGAAAAATAAGAAAGAAAAAACAGAGAGGGAGACAAACAAAAAGAGACTCTTAACTATAGAGAACAAACATAGGGTTGCTGGAGGTTTGGTGGGTTGTGTGATGGGCTAAATGGTGATGGGCGCTTAGGAGGGAACTTGTTAGGATGAGTATTGGGTGTTATATGTAAGTGATGAATCACTAAATTCTATTCCTGAGACCATTATTACACTATATGTTAACTAAGTTGGATTTAAATTTAAAAAATAAAAAATAAAAAAAAGAAACAATGGCTTTCAATGACAAACTGGATCAGATGGATTTTACAGATATATTCAAACACTCCATCTTAAAATAGCAGAATAAACATTTTTTTAAATTTTTTTTAACGTTTATTTATTTTTGAGACAGAGAGAGACAGAGCATGAACGGGGGAGGGTCAGAGAGAGGGAGACACAGAATCTGAAACAGGCTCCAGGCTCTGAGCTGTCAGCACAGAGCCTGATGCGGGGCTCGAACTCACGGACCGCGAGATCATGACCTGAGCCAAAGTCGGCCGCTTAACCGACTGAGCCACCCAGGCGCCCCAACAGAATACACATTTTTATGGGCCTACAGTACATTATTCAGAATAGATCACGTATTAGGCCACAAAGCAATCCTCAACAAATTCAACATTTTAAAAATCATACCATGCATCTTTTCTCACCCCAAATGGTATGACATGAGAAAACAACCATAAGAAAAAAACTAGAAAGACCTTATAGACTTGAAAGTTAAGTAACATGCTATGAAACAATGAATGTGTCAACTGAGAAATAAAAAAAAAAAAAACAAAATAAAAAAAAGTACATAGAAACAAATACAACTTAAAACTCTGCAATCCAAAACATTTGAGATGCTGAAAAATCAATTTGAAGACAGAAGTTTATGGCAATATAGGCTTATAAATAAAGAAGCAAGAAAGATCTGAAATAAACAACTTAATCTTACACTGAAAGGAGCTAGAAAAATAGGAACAGACAAAAGCCAAAGCCACTAGTAGGAAGGAAACAATAAAGGTAAGGGCAGAAATAAATGATACCAAATGATACAAAAAAAAAATCAATAGAACAGAGCAATGAAATCAGAAGCTGGTTCTTTGAAAAGATCAACAAAATTGACAAATTTCTACACAGATTCATTACAACACACACACACACACACACACACACACACACACACACCATAAAGAACTCAAATAAACAAAATCCCAAATGAAATAGGAGAAATAACCAATGCCAGAGAAATACAAATAATTGTCAGAGAATATTATGAAAAAATATATGCCGACAAATTAAGCAAACTAGAAGAAATGGATAAATTCCTAGAACCATATAAATTACCAAAAGTGAAGCTGGAATAAAAGAAATTTTGAACATACATATTACCAATAAGGAGATTGAATTAGTAATTCAAAAGCTCCCAGGAAAAAAAAAAAAAAGTCCAGGACCAGATGACTTCACAGGAGAATTCTACCAAACATTTAAAGAAGAGTCAATAGCTATTCTTCTCAAACTCTTGCTACTTGCAATTATGTGGATGAAGCTAGAAAGTATAATGTTTAAGCAAAATAAGTCAGAGAAAAACAAATGTTTTCACTCATATGTGGAATTTAAGAAGAAAACAAATATTCAAAGGGAAGAGAAAAAGAATGAAGAGCAAGACAGTCCAAGAAACATATTCAACTACAGAGAACAAACTGATGGTTAACAGAACAAAGTGGGCATGGGATGGGAATCTTGGGAATTAAAGAGTGCACTTGTGATAAGCACTGGGTGATGTATGGAATTGTTGAATTACTATATTGTACATCTGAAACTGATATATCTATGTTAACCATTTTGGATGTAAAAAACAAAAGTTTCCCACTTTGTCTTTTCCTTATGAATGATTTTTCCTTAATTTTTGATGTTATTTGATAGAATTTTACCAATAGATTTTACCTATAGAATTTCTTTCAAAATTAGAGTCAATCTTCTTAAACCCTGTCATTGCTTTATCAAACAAGTTTATGTAATATTCTAAATATTTTGTTGTCCTTTTAACAAACTTCACAGCATCTTCAACAGGAGTTGAGTCCATCTCAACAAACCACTTCATTTGCTCATTCATAAAATCGACTCCTCATTTGTTAAAGTTCTATCTTTAGATTGTAGCAATTCAGTCATATCTCAGGCTCTACTTGTAATTTTACTTCCCTTGCTATTTACACCACGTCTCCAGTTAAGTTTTTTCACTGCACACTTGGACCTATCAAAGTCATCTATAAGGGTTGGAATTAACTTCTTTCTAATTCTTGTTAATGTTGATAGCTTTACGTCTTCATGTTCATAATGACATCTAGAATGGTGAATTCTTTCTAGAAGATTTTCAGATTACTTTGCCCTGATCCATCATAAGAATCATGATCTATGACAGATATAGCCATATGAAAATAGATTTCCTCTATAAGACTTGAAAGTTGAAATTACTCCTTGATCCATGGGCTACAAAATGGATATTGTGTAAACAGGCATGAAAACAGCATTAATTTTGTTGCACATATCCTCAGAGTTATTGGGTGACCAGGTGCATTGTCAATAAGCAGTAATACTTTAATAGAAATCCTTTTCTCTGAACAGAAATCTTCAACATTGGGCCTATAATATTCAGTAAATTATGTTATAAAGAGATGTGCTGTCATTCATATTTGTTGCTTCATTTATAGAACACAGGAAGAGTAGCCTCCTCATATTTCTTAAGGACCCTTGGATTTTCAGAATGGTGGATGAACACTGACATCAATTTAAAGTCATCAGCTGTATTAGCCCCCAACAAGAGTCAGTCTGTCCTTTGAAGCTTTGAACCAGGAACTGACTTCTCTCTAGCTATGAGAGTTCTAGTAGGCATTCTCTTCTATATAATGTAGCTTAGAAAACAATTTCATATAAAGTAAAAATCTGTTGCTTTATATAGATATATTTATTAATTATCATAGCTAGATATTCTTGATGACCTGCTGCAGCTTCTACATGAGCACTTCCTACTTCACCCTGCATTTTTAAATTATGGAGATAGCTTCTTTCCTTAAACCTCATGAACCAACCTGCCAGCTTCAAAATTTTCTTTTGCAGCTTCCTCACTTCTCTCAGCTTTCATAGAATTGAAGAGAGTTAGGGCCTTGCTCTGGGTTAGGTTTTGGTCTAAAGGAATATTATGGCCTGTTTAATCTTCTATCCAGACAATTAAACTTTCTCCATATCAACCATAAGCCTGTTTTGTTTTCTTTTCGCATGTGTATGTACTGGAGTAGCACTTTTAATTTCCTTCAAGAACTTTTCCTTTGTATTGAAAACTTGGCTAATTATTTTGTGTGAGAGGTCTACTTTTGACTTATCTCAGCTTTCCACATGCTTTCCTCACTAAGCTTAATTATTTTTAGCTTTTGATTTAAAGTGAGATATATGCAACTTTTCCTTTATCACTTGAACACTTACTGGCCATTGTAGGGTTATTAATTTACCTACGTTTAATATTGCTATGTCTATTGGCATAAGGGAGTCCAAGAAAAGAGAGAGAAATGGGGGACTAGCTGGTGGGTGGAACAGTCAAAACACACACAATATTCATCAATTACATTTGCCATTTTATATGGGTCTGATTTGTGACACTCCAAAACAATTACAATAGTAACATCAAAGATCACTAATCACAGATTACCATAAGAAATATAATAATAATTAAAAAGTTTAAAATATTGCAAGAATAACCAAAATATGACACAGAGATACAAAGTGAGTCAATGTTGGAAAAAATGGCTGTAACAGACTTGCTTAAACACAGAGTTGCCATAAACCTTCAATTTGTAGAGTAGAATACCTGTGAAATGCGATAAAGTGAAGCAAAATAAAATGAGTTATGCCTGTACCCTATAAATCAAATGTCTAAAGGAAATTGGTATTGAGATACTCAGAGTATAGTGCTGCAGAAAACAAATACAAACACTGTCACAAGATTATTTTTTGTGTAATTAAGGCAGAAAGAGACAAACTTTCATCACAAGAAACTAAAAGCAGTTTCACAGAAATGGAAAACAAAATTCTCAGGAAATGAAATTTTAATTCCCATTGCAATTGTGTTTTTGCATCAATGGGATAAAATTTTGTGCTTGTAACTAACTGAAGCCTTCTATTGGATATATCTTACATTTGAAAGCCTTCAGTTCTTTAAAAAAATTCTTTTCTAATGTTTATTTGTTTTTGAGAGAAAGAAAGACAGAGAGCAAGCAGGGGAGGGGCAGAGAGAGAGTGAGACACAAAATCCAAAGCAGGCTCCAGGCACCAAGCTGTCAGCACAGAGCCCAATGTGGTGGGGCTTGAACTCACAAATCATGAGATCATGACCTGAGCTGACCTCTCAACTAACTGAGCCACCAGGTGTCCTGAAAGCCTTCAGTCCTTGACTTGAAACGTACATGAGCTAAACTCCATTGAAAGGAATTATGTGGGATTATTCTTCTAACAACCTAATTCTTTCATCCTCTGTCTCTGTGTAAACATTAAAGCTGAATGCACTATTAATGGCTTACATAATATTTAAAGCAATCATTCCCATAAGAATAGAGTAAAAATGAAAAGCCCAAATGAAGAATAGAAAATACTTATGTATATGCCTTCTATTCAAATTAGTATTGACAATTGGAAAAAAAATGACCAATATCAATTCACTGAAAATCTTATAAACTTCAGTAGGGTTTGAATAGAAAATAGGAAGAGATAGAGATTCAATGATCTGGAATACATTCTCAAATTCTACCACTAACCAGCAAGATGATATAAAAAAGAATAATGTGAGATGAATGTCTTCTACAGTAAAGGAATTATATATAACACACTGTTTTTACTGCTATATGTGTGTATTTTTTTCTATGAGAAACAATCTCATGGCTTTATTAAAATAGCAAAGCTGCCAGGTGAATTGTCAGGTGGTTTGCTGTGGTAAATGTTTACTACTTAACAGTAGAATACACAAACGCAAATATGCACACAAGTTGAAGGTTATCAGTGTCTGAGGACAGCATAAAAATCCACTAATTCAGCATCTATTTTCAGGATTTGTGCAGTTTTACTCAAATAGGCTCGTGGTCAAATATTTCCTCTCTTCTCTTCTTTCGTCTAAAACCCTGTGGGGTTGTATATCCTTCTGACCCCCAGCAGTGAGGTGATAATGGGGACAGAAGCAGAAAAAGTCTGATGAATTTTCTGAATAGGCCTAACTGAACGACAAAACTAACATTTTATCCTTCCTTGTAACATCCATTGAATGAGTGGAGTTAGAGATATTTCTTTTTAAAATCAATGAGCACTTTGTACTTCAACTAGGATCTATTAGCTTCTAAGTTCAGTAAGTTTGAGTCACTAACATGAACTAAACCATTCCAATCTGTTCAAACACTTTTAATTTTGGTATATAAGTAGAGCTATGTTGAGATGTATGTTCCATATGTTCAGTTATTGTTGAACTGCAAAAACTGGAAGCCAATGAAAATAGGAATGAATGCCTTCTCCACCAGTACTTTCCAGTTTCAGGTTCAATATCTGGACATGCTAACTGCAATCAGTATTTTATTTAAATAAGTAAATTTATTAAATTTATACCAGTGAATTTTTGGAATGCAACCTTTATAAAACCTCTTTTTTCTACTTACTTCTCCACTCAATTTAAAAATTATCTCCTGAATTTTTTTTTCCTCCACCACAGTGTTTGGACTTTACAAAGTCATTCATAAATGCAGCTAAAAAGAGAAACCTTTAATGGCTAATCTGCATTTTTGCTTCAGCACAGTATCAATCTGACAATAACAGTTTTGATACCGTGCACTTTTTGCTGGGTGGAACAAGAATAATAAATTAGATACGAACTTTTGTGATATTGTATTATAAAGAGTCTACAACACACATTATATTTACATCAATTGTCAAAATGAAAAAGGATTAATAACTATTGTACTATCTAGTCTTTTTAATACAACTGCAGCCTGAGGAAGCACATACTTTAGGATTTACTGCTTTATTTCCTTACTATAATTCTGAATAGAAGAAATTTTCCATTATAAAAAACCCAACTGCCTAGTGTATAGATTTTTTATAAAATCTATTATAATAGATATCCAATTTTCCTTGTTATAATTCAGAAATGAAATTGAGAACAGGCCTGGAGAAGAAAACTATCAAGAATAAGTTTTTATTTGAAGTCAAAGGTCACTAAGTAGCAGAGATGTTTCTTTTTAGGAAATCACACATCAGATTGCATTGTCTTTTTGTTGATTTATCACTGATGGGGAGACTTTTGAATGAAAATCATAAAAATGCCTACAAATGTGTTTTTAAGTTTATTTATTTTGAGAGAGAGAGAGAGAGAGAGAGAGAGAGAGAGAGCAGGGGAGGGGCAGAGATAGAGGAGAGAGAGAATTCTAGTTGGCTCCATACTGACTGTGAGCCCAATGCGGGGCTCAAACCCACAAATTGTGAGATCATGACCTGAGCCAAAATCAAGAGTTGAACATTTAACCAACTGAGCCACCTGGGCACCCCAAAAATTCCTACAAATATTTTAATGTTCAGGGGCCACATGGTCATATGTATGTGGTCCCAGAACCAATACTGCTATTTTCTAGAGAAAGACACTAATCACAGAGTGGTTCAGTGACTGCACCAAGATAATTACCCAACCCTGTGGTTCAGTTCTATATTTTACTAGCTGAATGGAGAAGAAACCTAGACCTTCGGACTGCTCTGTGAAACCACCATAGATGACTTGCTTCCTCTTAGTGATTATGGTCCTTTCAGAGGATTTCTAAAATAAATTCTACCTCAGTGTTGCTAAGAATGTTTGCACAATAAAATCAAGAGAGATTTTTTTTTATGCCAGAGAACACTAGATTATGATTCAGCATAGCAAAGATAAGGAGGGTCTTCATTTCAAACTGTTCAAACATACAGCAGCTTGAATTTAAGACATTAATAATATCTTACAACATGTGAAAATCAGGGTGCTCACTCAAAATGCTTAAGCTTAAAATAATACAATGACAACGCAATAGTCTAAGATGGACTCTAAAAACAAATTCAAGAAAAGGATAGAAAACTTTAAGTTAGGGGACTTAAACTTCAGACCCGAAGCAATTCCCTTTAAGCAATTCCCTTCTTCTTGCTGGTCTTAGTTTTCTTATCTTTAATAGGGAGAAATTAGACTAGAATTAGTGACTTTCTGTAGATGAGATACTGATGGTCACAAAAAGTTTGAAACTCTGGTGAAAACTCAGGACCCCTCATCAGAAAATGGCAAAAAGTCATAACAGCCACCCTCACCCCACACATATTCACAAAGCATTTTACCAACAATTTGAAGTGACATGTGCCCCCCCACTAAAGCTTATACATAGACTCCAGTTAAAAAAAAGAACCTTTTAAATTCTAACAAAATATGATTCTGCATTTCTAATTCAATGATGTGTAATTTATTTATGCATGCTACATACTAATGAAGATAACTGCCCAGTCAAAATACGTAAAACTTGGGATAGGCAGGGATATTCCCCAAGATTAGTTGTTCTATTTGATGGGCTCACATTTTTACGTCCACATTTTATATCCAGCTTTTTAAGAACCTGTAAACATTCTCAGAAGCTGAAAAAAATGTATCAGCTCTAAAATGTGCAAAGAAAATGACAATTTAAACACGTGTTTAAATTTAGATAACATAACACATCAGCTAATTAACTATCACTCAATTATTAAATAATTATATATAAATATAATAAAGTTTAAGTCCTAACATATTTTTTCATTTTTTCTCCCAAATTTTAATTTAAATTCTAGTTAGTTAATGTATAGTGTATTATTGGTTTTAGGAGTGGAATTTAGTGATTCCTCACTTACATATAACACCCAGTGCTCATTATAACAAGTGCTGTCCTTAAAACCCATCACCCAATTAGCTCATCCCTCACCAACCTCCCTTCATCAACCCACAGTTTGTTCTCTATCATTGAGTGTCTTATGGTTTGCTTCCCTCTCTCTCTCTTTTTTCCTTCCCATATATTCATCTGTTTTGTTTCTTAAATTAAACATGAGTGAAATCATATGGTATTTGTCTTTCTCTGATGTATTCAACTTAGCATAATACATTCTAGCTCCATCCATATCATTGAAAATGTCAAGATTTCATTCTTTTTAAATAATTTTTTAATGTTTATTTATTTTGGGGAGATAGAAAGAGTGGGGGAGGGGCATTGAGAGAGGGAGACACAGAATCTGAATCAGGCTCCAGGCTCTGAGCTGTCAGCACAGAGCCCAATACGGGACTCGAACCTACAAAGTGCGGGATCATGACCTGGGCCAAAGTCAGACACTCAAGTGACTGATCCATCCAGGTGCCCCAAGATTTCATTATTTTTGATGGGAAAGTAATATTCCATTGTATATAAATACCACTTATTCTTTATTCATTCATCAGTTGATGGGCATTTGGGCTCTTTCCATAGTTTGGCTATTGTTGATAATGCAGATATAAACATCTAGGTGAATGTGCCCTTTGAATCCGTATCTTTGTATCTTTTGTGTAAATACCTAGTAGTGCAATTGCCTGATTGTAGGGTAGCTTTATTTTTAACTTTTTTTGGGAACCTCCATACAACATATTTTTCTTAACAGAGCTCAAAGTTATAATGTTAATGATATTCTTTAGATTTTTTTCACCAAAAGTGTATTTAATGTACAATGATATATATTTTCATATTTTTGGCATGATGAAGGATAAACTTTTAAATCTAAAACTATCTGAGGCCTAAAAGGGTATCAAACAGGTTTGCTCCAAGACCTACCCTCCAATTTTCTGGAAAGAAATAGTAGTTAGTATGCATCAAGACACTAAAGTTTACATATACCAAGAACCTAACTGAGATCCTTTTTTATGAGGAAGTAGAAAGCAGTCACAGGACCAGGGAAACAGTGGATATTAGGCTCTGGATCATAGACTTGGTTGGGGGTGTGCGTTGAATACTACTTAAGATGCAAGTGGAAAGGAGAGAAAACAAGTAACTTGTGCTGTTTTAGAATTTCAAGGTTGGCTGAAGTAGTTTACTTTAAGGTCTTTGGGTGTGTTTTTTTTTTAACTCTATTATAAGATAATTTAAACATACAGTAAAGCTAAGAGAATCATATAATGAACTCCATATACACACTATTAAGATTTAATGACCCTTAATATTTTGACCCATAAGACCCATAAGATATTGGACAAGTATGTTGCATAGGTACTTCTCCATATATCTTTTTTTTTTTTTTTTTTTTTTCCACAGCATAATTTTTTTTTTTTTAATATATGAAATTTACTGTCAAATTGGTTTCCATACAACACCCAGTGCTCATCCCAAAAGGTGCCCTCCTCAATACCCATCACCCACCCTGCCCTCCCTCCCACCCTGCCCTCCCTCCCACCCCCCATCAACCCTCAGTTTGTTCTCAGTTTTTAACAGTCTCTAATGCTTTGGCTCTCTCCCACTCTAACCTCTTTTTTTTTTTTTTTTCCTTCCCCTCCCCCATGGGTTTCTGTTATGTTTCTCAGGATCCACATAAGAGTGAAACCATATGGTATCTGTCTTTCTCTGTATGGCTTATTTCACTTAGCATCACACTCTCCAGTTCCATCCATGTTGCTACAAAAGGCCATATTTCATTTTTTCTCATTGCCACGTAGTATTCCATTGTGTATATAAACCACAATTTCTTTATCCATTCATCAGTTGATGGACATTTAGGCTCTTTCCATAATTTGGCTATTGTTGAGAGTGCCGCTATAAACATTGGGGTACAGGTGCCCCTATGCATCAGTACTCCTGTATCCCTTGGATAAATTCCTAGCAGTGCTATTGCTGGGTCATAGGGTAGGTCTATTTTTAATTTTCTGAGGAACCTCCACACTGCTTTCCAGAGCGGCTGCACCAATTTGCATTCCCACCAACAGTGCAAGAGGGTTCCTGTTTCTCCACATCCTCTCCAGCATCTATAGTCTCCTGATTTCTTCATTTTGGCCACTCTGACTGGCGTGAGGTGGTATCTGAGTGTGGTTTTGATTTGTATTTCCCTGATAAGGAGCGACGTTGAACATCTTTTCATGTGCCTGTTGGCCATCCGGATGCCTTCTTTAGAGAAGTGTCTATTCATGTTTTCTGCCCATTTCTTCACTGGGTTATTTGTTTTTCGGGTGTGGAGTTTGGTGAGCTCTTTATAGATTTTGGATACTAGCCCTTTGTCCGATGTGTCATTTGCAAATATCTTTTCCCATTCCGTTGGTTGCCTTTTAGTTTTGTTGGTTGTTTCCTTTGCTGTGCAGAAGCTTTTTATCTTCATAAGGTCCCAGTAATTCACTTTTGCTTTTAATTCCCTTGCCTTTGGGGATGTGCCGAGTAAGAGATTGCTACGGCTGAGGTCAGAGAGGTCTTTTCCTGCTTTCTCCTCTAAGGTTTTGATGGTTTCCTGTCTCACATTCAGGTCCTTTATCCATTTTGAGTTTATTTTTGTGAATGGTGTGAGAAAGTGGTCTAGTTTCAACCTTCTGCATGTTGCTGTCCAGTTCTCCCAGCACCATTTGTTAAAGAGACTGTCTTTTTTCCATTGGATGTTCTTTCCTGCTTTGTCAAAGATGAGTTGGCCATACGTTTGTGGGTCTAGTTCTGGGGTTTCTATTCTATTCCATTGGTCTATGTGTCTGTTTTTATGCCAATACCATGCTGTCTTGATGATGACAGCTTTGTAGTAGAGGCTAAAGTCTGGGATTGTGATGCCTCCTGCTTTGGTCTTCTTCTTCAAAATTACTTTGGCTATTCGGGGCCTTTTGTGGTTCCATATGAATTTTAGGATTGCTTGTTCTAGTTTCGAGAAGAATGCTGGTGCAATTTTGATTGGGATTGCATTGAATGTGTAGATAGCTTTGGGTAGTATTGACATTTTGACAATATTTATTCTTCCAATCCATGAGCAGGGAATGTCTTTCCATTTCTTTATATCTTCTTCAATTACCTGCATAAGCTTTCTATAGTTTTCAGCATACAGATCTTTTACATCTTTGGTTAGATTTATTCCTAGGTATTTTATGCTTCTTGGTGCAATTGTGAATGGGATCAGTTTCTTCATTTGTCTTTCTGTTGCTTCATTGTTAGTGTATAAGAATGCAACTGATTTCTGCACATTGATTTTGTATCCTGCAACTTTGCTGAATTCATGTATCAGTTCTAGCAGACTTTTGGTGGAGTCTATCGGATTTTCCATGTATAATATCATGTCATCTGCAAAAAGCGAAAGCTTGACTTCATCTTTGCCAATTTTGATGCCTTTGATTTCCTTTTGTTGTCTGATTGCTGATGCTAGAACTTCCAGCACTATATTAAACAGCAGCGGTGACAGTGGGCATCCCTGTCGTGTTCCTGATCTCAGGGAAAAGGCTCTCAGTTTTTCCCCGTTGAGGATGATGTTAGCTGTGGGCTTTTCATAAATGGCCTTTATGATCTTTAAGTATGTTCCTTCTATCCCGACTTTCTCAAGGGTTTTTATTAAGAAAGGGTGCTGGATTTTGTCAAAGGCCTTTTCTGCATCGATTGACAGGATCATATGGTTCTTCTCTTTTTTTTTGTTAATGTGATGTATCACGTTGATCGATTTGCGAATGTTGAACCAGCCCTGCATCCCAGGAATGAATCCCACTTGATCATGGTGAATAATTCTTTTTATATGCTGTTGAATTCGATTTGCTAGTATCTTATTAAGAATTTTTGCATCCATATTCATCAGGGATATTGGCCTGTAGTTCTCTTTTTTTACTGGGTCTCTGTCTGGTTTAGGAATCAAAGTAATACTGGCTTCATAGAATGAGTCTGGAAGTTTTCCTTCCCTTTCTATTTCTTGGAATAGCTTGAGAAGGATAGGTATTATCTCTGCTTTAAATGTCTGGTAGAACTCCCCTGGGAAGCCATCTGGTCCTGGACTCTTATTTGTTGGGAGATTTTTGATAACCGATTCAATTTCTTCGCTGGTTATGGGTCTGTTCAAGCTTTCTATTTCCTCCTGATTGAGTTTTGGAAGAGTGTGGGTGTTTAGAAATTTGTCCATTTCTTCCAGGTTGTCCAATTTGCTGGCATATAATTTTTCATAGTATTCCCTGATAATTGTTTGTATCTCTGAGGGATTGGTTGTAATAATCCCATTTTCATTCATGATTTTATCTATTTGGGTCATCTCCCTTTTCTTTTTGAGAAGCCTGGCTAGAGGTTTGTCAATTTTGTTTATTTTTTCAAAAAACCAACTCTTGGTTTCGTTGATCTGCTCTACAGTTTTTTTAGATTCTATATTGTTTATTTCTGCTCTGATCTTTATTATTTCTCTTCTTCTGCTGGGTTTAGGCTGCCTTTGCTGTTCTGCTTCTATTTCCTTTAGGTGTGCTGTTAGATTTTGTATTTGGGATTTTTCTTGTTTCTTGAGATAGGCCTGGATTGCAATGTATTTTCCTCTCAGGACTGCCTTCGCTGCATCCCAAAGCGTTTGGATTGTTGTATTTTCATTTTCGTTTGTTTCCATATATGTTTTAATTTCTTCTCTAATTTCCTGGTTGACCCACTCATTCGTTACTAGGGTGTTCTTTAACCTCCATGCTTTTGGAGGTTTTCCAGACTTTTTCCTGTGGTTGATTTCAAGCTTCATAGCATTGTGGTCTGAAAGTATGCATGGTATAATTTCAATTCTTGTAAACTTATGAAGGGCTGTTTTGTGACCCAGTATATGATCTATCTTGGAGAATGTTCCATGTGCACTCGAGAAGAAAGTATATTCTGTTGCTTTGGGATGCAGAGTTCTAAATATATCTGTCAAGTCCATCTGATCCAATGTATCATTCAGGGCCCTTGTTTCTTTATTGACTGTGTGTCTAGATGATCTATCCATTTCTGTAAGTGGGGTGTTAAAGTCCCCTGCAATGACCACATTCTTATCAATAAGGTTGCTTATGTTTATGAGTAATTGTTTTATATATCTGGGGGCTCGGGTATTTGGCGCATAGACATTTATAATAGTTAGCTCTTCCTGGTGGATAGACCCTGTGATTATTATATAATGCCCTTCTTCATCTCTTGTTACAGCCTTTAATTTAAAGTCTAGTTTGTCTGATATAAGTATGGCTACTCCAGCTTTCTTTTGGCTTCCAGGAGCATGATAGATAGTTCTCCATCCCCTCACTCTCAATCTAAAGGTGTCCTCAGATCTAAAATGAGTCTCTTGTAGACAGCAAATAGATGGGTCTTGTTTTTTTATCCATTCTGATACCCTATGTCTTTTAGTTGGTGCATTTAATCCATTTACATTCAGTGTTATTATAGAAAGATATGGGTTTAGAGTCATTGTGATGTCTGTATGTTTTATGCTTGTAGTGATGTCTCTGGTACTTTGTCTCACAGGATCCCCCTTAGGATCTCTTGTAGGCCTGGTTTAGTGGTGACAAATTCCTTCAGTTTTTGTTTGTTTGGGAAGACCTTTATCTCTCCTTCTATTCTAAATCACAGACTTGCTGGATAAAGGATTCTCGGCTGCATATTTTTTCTGTTTAGCACACTGTAGATGTCGTGCCAAGCCTTTCTGGCCTGCCAAGTTTCAAAGGAGAGATCAGTCACGAGTCTTATAGGTGTCCCTTTATATGTGAGGGCACGTTTATCCCTTGCTGCTTTCAGAATTTTCTCTTTATCCTTGTATTTTGCCAGTTTCACTATGATATGTCGTGCAGAAGATCGATTCAAGTTACGTCTGAAGGGAGTTCTCTGTGCCTCTTGGATTTCAATGCCTTTTTCCTTCCCCAGTTCAGGGAAGTTCTCAGCTATAATTTGTTCAAGTACCCCTTCAGCACCTTTCCCTCTCTCTTCCTCCTCTGGGATACCAATTATGCGTATATTATTTTTTTTTAGTGTATCACTTAGTTCTCTAATTTTCCCCTCATACTCCTGGATTTTTTTATCTCTCTTTCTTTCAGCTTCCTCTTTCTCCATAACTTTATCTTCTAGTTCACCTATTCTCTCCTCTGCCTCTTCAAGCCGAGCCATCGTGGATTCCATTTTGTTTTGCATTTCGTTTAAAGCGTTTTTCAACTCCTCGTGACTGTTCCTTAGTCCCTCGATCTTTGTAGCAAGAGATTCTCTTCTGTCCTGTATACTGTTTTCAAGCCCAGCGATTAATTTTATGACTATTGTTCTAAATTCACTTTCTGTTATATTATTTAAATCCTTTTTGATCAGTTCATTAGCTGTTGTTATTTCCTGGAGATTCTTCTGAGGGGAATTCTTCCGTTTGGTCATTTTGGAGAGTCCCTGGCGTGGTGAGGACCTGCAGTGCACTTCCCCTGTGCTGTGGTGTATAACTGGAGTTGGTGGGCGGGGCCGCAGTCCGACCCAATGTCTGCCCCCAGCCCACTGCTGGGGCCACAGTCAGACTGGTGTGTGCCTTCTCTTCCCCTCTCCTAGGGGCGGGATTCACTGTGGGGTGGCGTGGCCCGTCTGGGCTACTTGCACACTGCCAGGCTTGTGTTGCTGGGGATCTGGCGTATTAGCTGGGGTGGGTAGGCAAGGTGCACGGGGGCTGGAGGGGCAGGCTTAGCTCGCTTCTCCTTAGGTGATCCACTTCAGGAGGAGCCCTGTGGCAGCGGGAGGGAGTCAGATCCGCTGCCGGAGGTTTGGCTCCGCAGAAGCACAGAGTTGGGTGTTTGCGCAGAGCGAGCAAGTCCCCTGGCAGGAACTGGTTCCCTTTGGGATTTTGGCTGGGGGATGGGCGGGGGAGATGGCGCTGGCGCCTTTATTCCCCGCCAAGCTGAGCTCTGCCGTCCGGGGGCTCAGCAGCTCTCCCTCCCTTTGTCCTCCAGCCTTCCCGCTTTCCGCGCAGAGCTGTTAACTTATGACCTCCCAGACGCTAAGTCGCGCTTGCTGTCGGAACACAGTCTGTCCGGCCCCTCCGCTTTTGCCAGCCCGACTCGGGGGCTCTGCTTGGCCGGCGAGCCGCCCCTCCGCCCCGGCTCCCTCCCGCCAGTCCGTGGAGCGCGCACCGCCTCGCCGCCCTTCCTACCGTCTTCCGTGGGCCTCTAGTCTGCTCTTGACTCCGGAGACTCCCTTCTGCTAATCCTCTGGCGGTTTTCTGGGTTCTTTAGGCAGGTGTAGGTGGAATCTAAGTGATCGGCAGGACGCGCTGTGAGCCCCGCGTCCTCCTACGCCGCCATCTTCCGGAACCCCCTGAGATGGAGACCAATTTTAAGAGAAAATTGAAACAGAAGATTTTATATATTTACAATCTATAAGGAAAAGTATGTGGAATTTTTAAAATCAAATATTTTGGTCCAGAAAAAGATCTGGAAATAGACAGTGACTGTTTTCTAGTCACACTTATCTGGAAATTAAAGATGTTAATAGAAATGCTCTTTATTATGAGGCAGATTATTATACATCAGAATGTTATGCTAAAACAAAAAAACAATTTCGTATTAAGAAATCCTTCAGGTAGACTGTTATGTACACTCTAAGCCAATATTATATTGGATAAAAATGTCTGACTAAGGTGCATGTTGGTGGATTGTTCAATTAAGAGTCTGACTCTTTATCTCGGCTCAAGTCATGATCTCATGGTTCATGAGTTTGAGCCCCTCATTGGGCTCTGCACTGATAGTGCAGAGCATGCTTGGGATTCTGTCTTTCCTACTCTCTGCCCTTCACCTGCTTGCACACTCTCTCTGTCTCTGTCTCAAAATAAATAAATTAACTTACAAACAAAAACCCTTAATTTAAAACATGCCTGATTAAATGTTAATTCACTCCCCCTGCATTTTGCTGCTCTTTAGTCTACTTTTTCTAGACAAAAATAAAAATTAAATAAGTAAGCAAACCAAAAAAGATGTTTTAAGATTGATGAGTTTCCTTCTTTAAAAATAAATTCTGTTAACTCTATGTAGTTTTTGCAACAATCACTTTAGTACAACTTTGACTTAACAAGATAGAATCAACATTTAGTGACAGTATTAATCCCTAAGAAAGCTACCTCAAAGTAAGACAGCATTTTTTAATTGACTATATACAATTAATGTCAAGGATTTTTCCTATTTAACACTAAATATATTGCCTCAAAAAAAGGGACTAAAGTTTTACTTCATTGATAATTACCAACATGAAAACTGACAAATTTAACTATTTTCTCACTCTCTAAAAGTGTTAGATCATCAGCAACTATCATATTAATGAATTAATTTCATTAGAGAAATTCTGAAGATTTCCTTTGTATATTAATATGGATAACTGCAATGCAATATGTTTGAGGTCACTGGTGGACCTTTGAAAACTTAATCAGAATGGATTACAAAAAAATTGTACTGAACATAAAACCTTTCATATAAGATAAAACTGATAAATTTTACATTTTGTTGGATCTACAAATTATGTAAATGAAAAAAGTGGTGTTGTTGCTATAATGTTGAAAAGATTTTGCCTTAGCAAAAATCTGTTTTTCTCTTTTGAATTTCCCCCCTTGTTGTAGAAAGTGAAGCTAGAGAGATGTACAGAATAGAGATGACTACTGTACTTTAACATTTCTAAAATCTTAATTTTTCCCACATAATATCGTTTATTATGTCACCTGCAAGATGTTGCTAAAAATAGATTATTAGGACAGAGTGTAATTTTTAAAAAAAATTTTGTGAAACACCCCCCAAAAAAAAGAAAATACAAAGCAAAAAAACTGAGCATTTGTTATGATAGTCTATGAATTTAGCAACAACAACAACAACAACAACAACAAATAAATAACCTAGGAAAAACTGTCTAGCTGTTAGTTCTACTTCCAACATGTCTCTGTAACTCATTTTTCTTTTATCTTATGGTGAGAAAGGAAATGCTTTCTTAACCTTAGACAAAAAGAAAAGACATTACTTAGAATATCTGTATAGCTAGAACTAGAGCATCTACAGAAGGGAAGACTAGTCAAATGGGGGTTAAAAAATTTGAGGGTGGCTCAGTCGGTTAAAAGCCCAACCTTTGGTTTCTACTCAGGTCATGATCTGACGGTTCATGGGTTCAAGCTTCATGTCAGGCTCTAAGCTGATGCTGTGGGGCCTGATTGGGATTCTCTCTCTCTCCTTGTCTCTCTGTCCCTCCTCTGCTCATACTCTCTCAAAGTAAATAAATACATAATTTATTTTTTTTTATTTTTTTATTTTTTATTTTTTATTTTTTTTAATATATGAATTTTGTCAAATTGGTTTCCATACAACACCCAGTGCTCATCCCAAAAGGTGCCCTCCTCAATACCCATCACCCACCCTCCCCTCCCTCCCACCCCCCATCAACCCTCAGTTTGTTCTCAGTTTTTAACAGTCTCTTATGCTTTGGCTCTCTCCCACTCTAACCTCTTTTTTTTTTCCTTCCCCTCCCCCATGGGTTTCTGTTAAGTTTCTCAGGATCCACATAAGAGTGAAACCATATGGTATCTGTCTTTCTCTGTATGGCTTATTTCACTTATAATAACACTCTCCAGTTCCATCCACGTTGCTACAAAAGGCCATATTTCATTCTTTCTCATTGTCACGTAGTACTCCATTGTGTATATAAACCACAATTTCTTTATCCATTCATCAGTTGATGGACATTTAGGCTCTTTCCATAATTTGGCTATTGTTGAGAGTGCTGCTATAAACATTGGGGTACAAGTGCCCCTATGCATCAATACTCCTGTATCCCTTGGGTAAATTCCTAGCAGTGCTATTGCTGGTCATAGGGTAGGTCTATTTTTAATTTTCTGAGGAACCTCCACACTGCTTTCCAGAGCGGCTGCACCAATTTGCATTCCCACCAACAGTGCAAGAGGGTTCCCGTTTCTCCACATCCTCGCCAGCATCTATAGTCTCCTGATTTCTTCATTTTGGCCACTCTGACTGGCGTGAGGTGATATCTGAGTGTGGTTTTGATTTGTCTTTCCCTGATAAGGAGTGACGTTGAACATCTTTTCATGTGCCTGTTGGCCATCTGGATGTCTTCTTTAGAGAAGTGTCTATTCATGTTTTCTGCCCATTTCTTCACTGGGTTATTTGTTTTTCAGGTGTGGAGTTTGGTGAGTTCTTTATAGATTTTGGATAGTAGCCCTTTGTCCGAAATGTCATTTGCAAATATCTTTTCCCATTCCGTTGGTTGCCTTTTAGTTTTGTTGGTTGTTTCCTTTCCTGTGCAGAAGCTTTTTATCTTCATAAGGTCCCAGTAATTCACTTTTGCTTTTAATTCCCTTGCCTTTGGGGATGTGTCGAGTAAGAGATTGCTACAGCTGAGGTCAGAGAGGTCTTTTCCTGCTTTCTCCTCTAGGGTTTTGATGGTTTCCTGTCTCACATTCAGTTCCTTTATCCATTTTGAGTTTCTTTTTGTGAATGGTGTGAGAAAGTGGTCTAGTTTCAACCTTCTGCATGTTGCTGTCCAGTTCTCCCAGCACCATTTGTTGAAGAGACTGTCTTTTTTCCATTGGATGTTCTTTCCTGCTTTGTCAAAGATGAGTTGGCCATACGTTTGTGGGTCTAGTTCTGGGGTTTCTATTCTATTCCATTGGTCTATGTGTCTGTTTTTGTGCCAATACCATTCTGTCTTGATGATAACAGCTTTGTAGTAGAGGCTAAAGTCTGGGATTGTGATGCCTCCTGCTTTGGTCTTCTTCTTCAAAATTACTTTGGCTATTCGGGGCCTTTTGTGGTTCCATATGAATTTTAGGATGGCTTGTTCTAGTTTCGAGAAGAATGCTGGTGCAATTTTGATTGGGATTGCATTGAATGTGTAGATAGCTTTGGGTAGTATTGACATTTTGACAATATTTATTCTTCGAATCCATGAGCAGGGAATGTCTTTCCATTTCTTTAAATCTTCTTCTATTACCTTCATAAGCTTTCTATAGTTTTCAGCATACAGATCTTTTACGTCTTTGGTTAGATTTACTCCTAGGTATTTTATGCTTCTTGGTGCAATTGTGAATGGGATCAGTTTCTTTATTTGTCTTTCGGTTGCTTCATTGTTAGTGTATAAGAATGCAACTGATTTCTCTACATTGATTTTGTATCCTGCAACTTTGCTGAATTCATGTATCAGTTCTAGCAGACTTTTGGTGGAGTCTATTGGATTTTCCTTGTATAGTATCATGTCATCTGCAAAAAGTGAAAGCTTGACTTCATCTTTGCCAATTTTGATTCCTTTGATTTCCTTTTGTTGTCTGATTGCTTATGCTAGAACTTCCAGCAATATGTTAAACAACAGCGGTGAGAGTGGGCATCCCTGTCGTGTTCCTGATCTCAGGGGAAAAACTCTCAGTTTTTCCCCATTGAGGATGATGTTAGCTGTGGGCTTTTCATAAATGGCTTTTATGATATTTAAGTATGTTCCTTCTATCCTGACTTTCTCAAGGGTTTTTATTAAGAAAGGGTGCTGGATTTTGTCAAAGGCCTTTTCTGCATCGATTGACAGGATCATATGGTTCTTCTCTTTTTTTTATTAATGTGATGTATCACGTTGATTGATTTGCTAATGTTGACCCAGCCCTGCATCCCAGGAATGAATCCCACTTGATCATGGTGAATCATTTTTTTATATGCCGTTGAATTTGATTTACTAGTATCTTATTGAGAATTTTTGCATCCATATTCATTAGGGATATTGGCCTGTAGTTCTCTTTTTTTACTGGGTCTCTGTCTGGTTTAGGAATCAAAGTAATACAGGCTTCATAGAATGAGTCTGGAAGTTTTCCTTCCCTTTCTATTTCTTGGAATAGCTTGAGAAGGATAGGTATTATCTCTGCTTTGAACGTCTGGTAGAACTCCCCTAGGAAGCCATCTGGTCCTGGACTCTTATTTGTTGGGAGATTTTTGATAACCGATTCAACTTCTTCGCTGGTTATGGGTCTGTTCAAGCTTTCTCTTTCCTCCTGATTGAGTTTTGGAAGAGTGTGGGTGTTTAGGAATTTGTCCATTTCTTTCAGGTTGCCCAATTTGTTGGCATATAATTTTTCATAGTATTCCCTGATAATTGTCTATATCTCTGAGGGGTTGGTTGTAATAATTCCATTTTCATTCATGATTTTATCTATTTGGGTCATCTCCCTTTTCTTTTTGAGAAGCCTGGCTAGAGGTTTGTCAATTTTGTTTATTTTTTCAAAAAACCAACTCTTGGTTTCATTGATCTGCTCTACAGTTTTTTTAGATTCTATAGTGTTTATTTCTGCTCTGATCTTTATTATTTCTCTTCTTCTGCTGGGTTTAGGCTGCCTTTGCTGTTCTGCTTCTATTTCCTTTAGGTGTGCTGTTAGGTTTTGTATTTGGGATTTTTCTTGTTTCTTGAGATAGGCCTGGATTGCAATGTATTTTCCTCTCAGGACTGCCTTCGCTGCATCCCAAAGCGTTTGGATTGTTGTATTTTCATTTTCGTTTGTTTCCATATATATTTTAATTTCTTCTCTAATTGCCTGGTTGACCCACTCATTCGTTAGTAGGGTGTTCTTTAACCTCCATGCTTTTGGAGGTTTTCCAGACTTTTTCCTGTGGTTGATTTCAAGCTTCATAGCATTGTGGTCTGAAAGTATGCATGGTATAATTTCAATTCTTGTAAACTTATGAAGGGCTGTTTTGTGACCCAGTATATGATCTATCTTGGAGAATGTTCCATGTGCACTCGAGAAGAAAGTATATTCTGTTGCTTTGGGATGCAGAGTTCTAAATATATCTGTCAAGTCCATCTGATCCAATGTATCATTCAGCGCCCTTGTTTCTTTATTGACCGTGTGTCTAGATGATCTATCCATTTCTGTAAGTGGGGTGTTAAAATCCCCTGCAATTACCACATTCTTATCAATAAGGTTGCTTATGTTTGTGAGTAATTGTTTTATATATTTGGGGGCTCCGGTATTCGGCGCATAGATATTTATAATTGTTAGCTCTTCCTAATAGATAGACCCTGTAATTATTATATAATGCCCTTCTTCATTTCTTGTTACAGCCTTGAATTTAAAGTCTAGTTTGTCCGAAATAAGTATGGCTACTCCAGCTTCTTTTGGCTTCCAGTAGCATGATAAATAGTTCTCCATCCCCTCACTCTCAATCTAAAGGTGTCCTCAAGTCTAAAATGAGTCTCTTGTAGACAGCAAATAGATGGGTCTTGTTTTTTTTATCCATTCTGATACCCTATGTCTTTTGGTTGGCGCATTTAATCCATTTACATTCAGTGTTATTATAGAAAGATACGGGTTTAGAGTCATTGTGATGTCTGTATGTTTTATGCTTGTAGCGATGTCTCTGGTACTTTGTCTCACAGGATCCCCCTTAGGATCTCTTGTAGGGCTGGTTTCGTGGTGACAAATTCCTTCAGTTTTTGTTTGTTTGGGAAGACCTTTATTTCTCCTTCTATTCTAAATGACAGACTTGCTGGATAAAGGATTCTCGGCTGCATATTTTTTCTGTTTAGCACGCTGAAGATATCGTGCCAATCCTTTCTGGCCTGCCAAGTTTCAAAAGAGAGATCAGTCACGAGTCTTATAGGTCTCCCTTTATATGTGAGGGCACGTTTATCCCTTGCTGCTTTCAGAATTTTCTCTTTATCCTTGTATTTTGCCAGTTTCACTATGATATGTCGTGCAGAAGATCGATTCAAGTTACGTCTGAAGGGAGTTCTCTGTGCCTCTTGGATTTCAATGCCTTTTTCCTTCCCCAGTTCAGGGAAGTTCTCAACTATAATTTCTTCAAGTACCCCTTCAGCACCTTTCCCTCTCTCTTCCTCCTCTGGGATACCAATTATGCGTATATTATTTCTTTTTAGTGTATCACTTAGTTCCCTAATTTTCCCCTCATACTCCTGGATTTTTTTATCTCTCTTTCTCTCAGCTTCCTCTTTTTCCATAACTTTATCTTCTAGTTCACCTATTTTCTCCTCTGCCTCTTCAATCCGAGCCGTCGTGGTTTCCATTTTGTTTTGCATTTCGTTTAAAGCACTTTTCAGCTCCTCGTGATTGTTCCTTAGTCCCTTGATCTCTGTAGCAAGAGATTCTCTGCTGTCCTCTATACTGTTTTCAAGCCCAGCAATTAATTTTATGACTATTATTCTAAATTCACTTTCTGTTAAATTAGTTAAATCCTTTTTGATCAGTTCATTGGCTGTTGTTATTTCCTGGAGATTCTTCTGTGGGGAATTCTTCCATTTGGTCATTTTGGATAGTCCCTGGAGTGTTGGGGACCTGCAGGCACTTCCCCTGTGCTGTGGTGTATAACTGGAGTTGGTGGGCGGGGCCGCAGTCAGACCTGATGTCTGCCCCCAGCCCACCGCTGGGGCCACAGTCAGACTGGTGTTTGCTTTCTCTTCCCCTCTCCTAGAGGCGGGATTCACTGTGCGGTGGCTTGGCCCGTCTGGGCTACTTGCACACTGCCAGGCTTGTGTTGCTGGGGATCTGGCGTATTAGCTGGGGTGGGTGGCAACGTGCACGGTGGCAGGAGGGGCAGGCTTAGCTCGCTTCTCCTTAGGTGATCCACTTCAGGAGAGGCCCCGTGGCAGCAGGAGTGATTCAGATCCGCTGCCAGAGGTTTGGCTCTGCAGAAGCACATAGTTGGGTGTTTTCGCGGAGGGAGCAAGTTCCCTGGCAGGAACTGGTTCCCTTTGGGATTTTGGCTGGGGGATGGGCGGGGAAGATGGCGCTGGCGAGCGCCTTTGTTCCCTGCCAAGCTGAGCTCTGTTGTCCGGGGGCTCAGCAACTCTCCCTCCCTTTGTCCTCCAGCCTTCCCGCTTTCTGAGCAGAGCTGTTAACTTATGACCTCCCAGACGCTAAGTCGCGCTTGCTGTGGGAACACAGTCTGTCAGGCCTCTCTGCTTTTGCCAGCCAGACTCGGGGGCTCTGCTTGGCCGGCAAGCCGCCCCTCCACCCTGGCTCCCTCCCGCCAGTCCGTGGAGCGCACCGCCTCGCCGACCTTCCTACCCTCTTCCATGGGCCTCTTGTCTGCACTTGGCTCCGGAGACTCCATTCTGCTAATCCTCTGGCGGTTTTCTGGGTTATTTAGGCAGGTGTAGGTGGAAAATAAGTGATCAGCAGGACGCGCGGTGAGCCCAGCGTCCTCCTACGCCGCCATCTTCCCTCCAATCCAATAAATACATAATTAAAAAAAAACATTTAAAAAATCTGAGAGTACCTTCTGCTTATTTATGGTAATTGCTCGTAATTTAGGTTGGGTCTATGGAATTATGTGTGAGTCAAAGTGGAACTAAAAACAAGACAGGCAGTTCTTATTTGATGGCCAAATTAATGTTGTCTGAGGAGGGTTTTCATTATTTATAGATCTTTGATTGTGTAACTCCTAAATGCAAAGAATTTTGTACCTAAAATGGGTAAGTCACATATTCTCTGAGTCTGCTTCCTTACCTATAAAAATAGAGAAAATATCTACTTCATGGAGTCGTTGCAAGTGTTAGAATGGGAATAAATAATTTTTAAGTTTATCTGATTGAAATCCTTCAATATTGTATATTATGTGTATATGTATGTAATAAAATGGTAAATTGAAGCCATTATTCAGAGAATTCAAATAGAAACCTCACTTTAGATTTAGGTTTTTTGATTATTTTAAAGGAAATATTTGTGGTGATTTGAGCCAGCTTTATATTTTCCTTTCTTTTTATGCAAATTCTATAAAAATTAACATTTTACTCCTATTTACAATGTTTCAAAGCTACAAAATTATTTTTATTCCTTTTAGTACTTGAAGCTGTGAAATTTTCTTTTTACTTGTAGGACTTATTAGTGTCCATAATAGTCTGCATAAAGTATAATAAATTTTTCCTTCTTTGTAAAATGAAGATAATAACCTCCCTCATAGAACCATTGTGAGGATCAAATACCATAATATATACGAATATGCTTTACAGACAAAAATATGTTACACAAATGTTCTTTTTCTCTTCCTATTTATGTTGGATTTTGTACATGGAGAGTTATCGGGAAAGCTTGCCTCTTGAAAGAAGTTTCCAGGTCATGGGACTGAGTTTGCACTGAGCTAGTCACATTCACCTCGTTTCCTTTGTGACAAAATTAGGTGTTTGCTTCTGTTTCACTAAGTCAATGATTGCAGTTTGTCTTATTGAAAAGAAGTGATGCTGGGGCACCTAGGTGTTCACTACGTTAAGCGTCCAACTTTGGCTCAGGTCATGATCTCACAGCTCATGAGTTGCAGCCCCACCTTGGCCTCTGTGCTGACAGCACAGAACCTGGAGCCTGCTTTGGATTCTGTCTCCCTCTCTCTCTCTGCCCCTCCCCTTGCTCACTCTCTTTCTCTCTCTCTCCTTCCAAAATAAATAAGCATTAAAATAAGAAAAGAAGTGATGCTAATTGACCCTCATGAGATAAGACTACTTGCCATGTTTTCATTAATGCCATGATTTAGCCAACAACACTGACTAGTCACATATTAAATAACAGAACAACTGACTTCCCATTTTTCCACACTTTCTCTTTTTTTGCTTTTTCACATTTACTATATTACTATATTAACTATATAGTACTATATTAACAACCAGGAATATATTTATGCCCTTAAAGGTTTCTCATATTCTAAGAAAACTGACTGTGTAAGTCAGTATAGAACATGTTTGAAATTTAACAAAAATGTGTAGTTTTAGAGACTTAGCACTGTTTTAATTATATGAACCTCCCAAGTTTTACCCAAATGGAAGGAGGAAGCCCTAAGGAATTTTATGACTTCTGGAGAGCTAATGATATTTGTTGGGGTGCAGATTCTTTTTGGAAATCTCCACAAAGGAACTCTTCTCCTCGAGCTGGTGAAATTTGAAGAACAACTTCAAATAGCAAGACTGTCATCAAAAGAAATAGATGGGACAATATCTGAGGTCATTTCTTACAGTATTTAAAAATAATTTACAGTAAAATACCTACCTAAGGGCTAATTTCTTTTAAGAATTTCTGAACTGGAAAATGAACTCACCAGCTTCCTCCTTCAAATTTCGTTTTGTAGAAGTGATCAAGTGGAAGGACAGATATTACATGAAATGTAGATCTGGAAAAAGAACGTTAACAATAATGGAATTTCTTCATGGTGCTCATTTAGAAATATGAATGTAGAAAGAGTACATAGATAGAAGATGCTTTCACTTACAACCCATTTGTCTTCAATGAGGTCATCAGAAGGTCAAATGTTGTGCCACCTTGGACCATTTAGCAAAAACTAAAGCCTTTTCTCCAACTTCTAGGCCTTCTTTCATTTTCTTGGGGATTCGTTTCCCCTTGGCAACAGTCCAAAGTGCTAAATCCATGGGTGGAAGACCTTCAAAATGGGAAATTAAAATCTATCTTGACTCCCAGTGACTTATTAATTTGCTAGTAGACATAAGTGAAGGAAAAGAAAAGTTGCTATTTTTTCCCAAGGAAGAAAGGAACAGTGGGGTACCTAGGGTGCAGAACTAATTGTAATTGATACATGTTTTAAGAAAGTTGAGAGAGAGAGAGAGAGCTAGAATAAATATGTGCATAGTATGCAATGATGTTCAAGTTTACAATTTATTTTTCTAATATAAAATAACATAATTTGTTATGTTTATCATCATACAATTATTTTGCTCATACTACAAACACAGAAAATATTTATGTTTTTCATTCTTGCTTTCTGAAAACCAACAGATGTGTTGTGACTAGGAAGAAGTTACCCCCTCATGCACTAATGGTATATAGTATTATATTAATGCAAACCAAAGTTTTGACAAATATGTGTGACTGGGAGTTTTAGGTAGCACCATTCACTATTAAAATCTCTTCCTCAAAATGTTTGAAAGAAATGGGTTCAACACTAGTGAAGGAGATAGCTTAGTGAAAATGCTTGATCATTAGGAATTTTATATGACTACAATGGTGTGAAAGGAGAATAACCAATTTTGACCATTTTTTACTGTTTTGGCTGGCTATCAATGCATAGGTAAATGATGCTCCTAAGAGTAAATAATAGGATGCTATAATAGAGGAAAATACCTTTAAAAAAAATCTAGTCCAACCTGCTTGTTTCTTGGATAGAAAACTGAGACCAAATAAAAGTGGTTATCTCATTAAGGATAAAGAGATTATTAATATATAGTTTCCCCAGTCTTATGTTCTTCCCACTACACTATACAGATACGTTTAGATCAACCTTCAGTTACATTCAACCATTGTCACCCTCACCCTTTATTGGTCACTTTGATTGATTTTTTTGTGGATAAACAATAAATTCTTTGTGGAAATTTCAAATATTTTGAGTTCAAAATAATAGTTTATTTGCCTCATATGAATATAGTCTTTGTTTTATAGAATCAGAAATGTTAGAGTAAAAAAGATCTAGCCTTACCAGCATAGGAATCTATTTTTCAGCATCTTTAATGAGAACTCACTTAGCTTTTGCTTAAGTACCTTCAAAACGAGGAGCTCATTTTTTTTAAAAGGCAGCCTAATTTACCATCTGAGAAGATTGTTAGAAAATGCTTTCAAGGGGCTCCTAGATGGCTCAGTTGGTTAAGCGTCTAACTTTGGCTTAGGTCCTGATCTCGCAGTCTGTGAGTTCAAGCCCTGCATCAGGCTCTGTCCTGACAGCTTGCTCAGAGCCTGGAGGCTGCTCCAGATTCTGTCTCCCTTTCTCTTTGCCCGCCCCCGCCCCTGCAACTCACACTCTGTCTCTGGATCTTTAAAAAATAAGTAAACTTAAAAAAAAAAAAGAAAATGCTTTCAAATATTAACCTAACATTTATCTCTTTGTTATTTGCATATATAGTTATTTTTATCCCATATGGGACAATACAGACCAAATTTAATTCCTATTTTATAGTATGACATTTCATCACTTAAAACAACACAATCATGCCCTTCCTGTCTTCCAATCTATTTGAATTTCTTATATGAAAACATTTTCATATCTTTTAAGATCCAATGAGCTCTTGCTACATCATCTCCAGTGAGCCAAAATTATTCTTAAAAATGAATCACAAAAGGGGGTATATTATGGTTTTATTCGGAACAGTGCAGATGGCAGAAGGATAACTTCTATCCAAAGAAACTTTTTTTTTTTTGCTTCTATGGGATACCATTATTTTGAGTGTTTAGTATGTGTCAGAAACTCCTTTGTACTTTATATGCATTATCTAATTTAATCTTCCCCACAACCCAACTAGGTAGGTGCTTCTATTATTTCCATTTCATAGATGAAGAAACTGAGAAACAAATGTTGAGTAAGATGCCCAAGAATTCATAGAAAATAGATTGCAGATTTGAACTCAAATCTTGGGTTGATTAACTTGCTTAACTCCACAAATGGCTGTAAACTTATACTTTATGATGCCTTCCAAGCCACCTGAGCAACTGATTCATTTATCCTTCTATTGTTGGCTCATTTTATTCCTGTATATAACCTTGAGGTTTCCTATTTTACACAAATAATAATTAAATTTAGTCTGTACTTGCAGTTTACTGTTAATCAATCCTTAATAGAGAAGTTACATTGTTTTCTTCTCCATTTTCCATTCTTCTAGTTTTCTTCTAATCTAGATTTGTGAATTTTGCCTTATCTCAGAGAATTTTGTCATGTGTTGAGTTGAGCAATCTCTTAGAATTTTGTCATGTATTGAATTGAGCAATAAGCCATTAATATCTTTGTTTAAAGTATCTATAAATGTTGGACAGGAGAGGGAACTTCTTTCAGCTTAATATGCATTCATTAACTCATATTCTTTTATGACTATTAAACCAAAACCAATCTAACCTAATAGCACTATTATATAGTTTATGTTTTCCAGAAAACTATCAAGGATTTTACTAAAATAAAGCTACATTATAGCTATAACATCCTCTCATTTGTTGAAAAACAATTTTTATTTATTTAAAAAATTGAAATATAGTTGACATAGAATATTAAATTAATTTTAGGTATACAATTATATACATTACAAAATGCTTACTACAGTAAGTGTAGTTGCGATCTGCCACAATATAAAGTTATTACAATATTATGACTATATTCCCTATGCTGTACTTTTCATCCCTTTACCTTCTTTATTTTATAATAGAAAGTTTGTACCTCTTAATCCTCTTCAGATTTCACCCATCCCCGTTTTCTTTTTTAGAATTTTCTAGATAATAAGTTACAAATATGACTATTGACTTTAAAGTACCCACAGCTTAGTTAAAAAAAAAAAAGACTATAATATAATTAACTGTAATGTACACTAAGCAGTATTTAAACAGAGGTTCAGAAAATGTACTTTGATGAGTCAATGAAAGGGATAATTGGTTCAAGTTTGTGAAGAGAAAGGGCTGATTATTAACCTATGAACCGTCAAAAAGGGATATTTGCTTAATTTGGTAGGATTGTCTATTGGTGAACACATGTTAAATATTTGTGATCACTTCAGCTTGAGTTAGAAAGCATAACTCCTTAGATGAACTTCTCTGTCAGAATCACTTTTGGATATTTGGAATTTAACCTAGTTTAAGTCAATTTATCAGCCTTAGTACTTTGAAATTTAGGACACAGCAAGTCTATGCCCTGTACAAAAATCTAATTGTTTTTCCTTAAAACTGCAGAGAATTGGCTACTTTAAAACTTTTCTTTCCCAGGAGCCTCAGGGAACACTTCCTTCTCTTTATAGGTAATTTACATCATAGAGGATCTCTTTAACCAAATTCTACATTTTCCAATCTGGCTTTCTCTCAGACTGTACTGATCCTCACAATGAACTCTGCCCTTTGTTGTTCTGAATATTTTAAACACCTTAAAACAAACAAAACAGAACAATTTTAAAACATAGTTATACAGTGGTTTCTAAAACATGTATAAAATCTTTACAAATAAACCTATGTATATATGGTGCTAAAATATTTGGCCAGTTCAGTCCTACTTGTGTTTGTTTGTTTGTTTGTTTCTTGTTATATAGATATAGTGACCATATGCCCTGTATTTTATAAAACAGTTCTAATTTCAAATATTTGACCCCATTGTCCTCATATGTCTTAGTTCAGGGTGAGAAATTATATTGAGTGACTTAATAAAATATTTTGAAGAATGATTGAATTCCTTAAATGACCCAAATGTTTTGGTGCTAAGATAAGCCTAGATGTCTTCAGAATCTAATATATTGCTCTTCTTATTCATATCCATCTCCTTAACCTAACACATGGTTTAAGAACTCATAAACAAATCAAATGCTAAAAAATATTACTCTTGGCAACATTAAAAATTATTTGGCCCAATATAAGCAACAACATTTAGACAAGGATATAAAAATTATCGTATAGAGACTCCTGAAGCTAATATTGCACTGTATGTTAATTAGCTGGAATTTAAATAAAAACTTGGGGAAGAAAAGAAAGAAAAAAGAAAAAAAACAATGGCAAGGATATTGTCACTTTTTAAGCATTTCTTACAGCTCCACAAGGGCAGCTTTCTATATTGGGTCATATAAATAATTATTAGAAATGTGTTCTACACTAAAAGTGTAATCACTAATCATTTCTGACCCTCAAATTTCTTCTTCCATAAAATGAGTATGACAATAATAGCTCTTATTGCATAGTGATATTATACATATTAAGTAAGATCATTATAAATCATTTAGCAATGACCCTGGTACCTAGTAAGTAGTTCATGAATATTAGCTACTAATATCATTGTAACCAGAAAAGCTGTTTTTGTGTAATTCAATGCAATGGTACATTAAGGTAGAAAAAAGTGTTTAGAGTTGAGCTGATAAATATTAGGCAAAGCTAGTGAGAGGAACAGACCCTAGAAGAGATATGAGAATTAAATAGAAGAAAATATAAATTGGGTGTGTGGGTAAGAAAACAATATGACACATATTAATAGATAAGTTAACTGTTGGGGCGCCTGGGTGGCTCGGTCGGTTAAGCGTCTGACTTCGGCTCAGGTCATGATCTCACGGTCCGTGAGTTCGAGCCCCGCGTCGGGCTCTGTGCTGACAGCTCAGAGCCTGAAGCCTGTTTCAGATTCTGTGTCTCCCTCTCTGTCTGCCCCTCCCCTGTTCATGCTCTGTCTCTCTCTGTCTCAAAAATAAATAAACGTTAAAAAAAATTTAAAAAAAAAAAAAAAAAAAGATAAGTTAACTGTCAAGTGAAAACAAAAGTCTAGTTTGTTATAATAAAGCATTGCATGTAGTAATTTGGCATTTTGACAACAAAATGCTGTAATTTAGGCTTCTTCTTGTTTTTCAAGATAGCCTTCTTTAGTCATAAATAATAGTTGGATTCAGAGGTTGAAATGATCAGTCACCTGAATCCACTATTGCTAGGGTAACTCGAATAAGGAAGCTTCATATTCCTCCTTTTTATTTTTTCCAATTTCTGTCATGTATCAGAATTTTAATTAAGATTGTGGTCTTTGTCATATTTGGACTATAGTTTGTCTTTACATGTTTTATTGGTGATTCATCTGGATAAAGGAAATTATGCTAACAAACACATTTTAGCATCTATCATATGACAATTCTTGAGCTGAGTGCTTTACTTCTGTTACCTAATTTAATCCTTACAATACCCCATGGATAGTGATATCATCATCCTCATTCTACAGATGAGAAAACAGAGGCACAGAGAGGACAAGCAACTTACCTAAGACCACATAACTCTATTAAGTGAACTGGAGTTTGAACTCACGCAGTTTTGCACTAGAGTCCATAATACTATACTGCACTGCTTCTTATTAGAAAGTTCAGTACCTGACATACCAATAAATGCTTGGTAAACATTTATTGAATGAATTAGAGACAATGAATGAATTAATGTAGATAGTCAAATTTGTAAGATAATCTGACCATGTTAGTATAGTAATGAAGAAGAAAGCTGGGCACTTACCCATCATAGTTAATCAATGTAAATTACTAGGCAAGACAAATATCTCACTTTTGATTTAGTAGTACCTTCTTTTCCTGAGGTGTTGTTTTAATTGCCTAAACTTTACACTGAGGATTTCCTAAAACAAAGTGAAAGGAAAAAGGGATAATTTCAGTTTTATTTGACACTTGACTCAAGACCAATATTCCACATTTCAAATTATTCTATAAACCAGCGCAATCTAAATTTATTACTAAAGATAGCAGTATAACACTGTCAAGGTAGACAAGGGGGAAAGAAATCTGGGAACTAAACATTTAACTTTTTGGACTAATTCATGATATTGTTGTTTGGAAGCACTGCTCTATAATGCATAATTCAAGCTTTACTTCATACTATGTATGTGTATTTCTATTTGTATTGGGTTTTCTAGTTTGACAGTAGACATTATTCCAATGAGTTGGATAATTTCCATATCTCTTTCTAAATTTTACAATGGACAGAATTAGCCCTAATTTATATTTCACACTGCCTGTGTATAGATAAAGAAATCATTTCATTAGAGTTAAAAAGGAGATATTACATAGATATTACTTAGGAATTTATAGAAAGGTTCTCTTAGCTTCTGAGAAAATGCAAGCTTAACAGTAATGTAATTAGAATCTCCATCATAAGGCAGCTGAGTTTAGTCATGGATTTTACTAAATTACTGACACCTGTATCATTTGGATCCAAATGGGATTGCCTCAGACAAGAGATTCATGGGTATTTCTCTCTCTCCTCCTCCTTCTCTCTCTCTCATCTATCTACTCATCATCTACCTACCTAAACTATCATCTATAGTCTATCACTCTATAATTTATTATCATCTATTTATAAATAGTACTAGATTTTTATCTTTAAAACAAGTGAAGAATCTGAAACTTGATACTGTATTCCTTTTTTTTTTAAGGCAGCTAGGCTTTACTTAATAAAATCAGTAAAAGACATATAGTTGCATTTTGCTTCCCCTTTTATCAGCCTCTTTTTCAAAAGTATTTCAAACAACACTCTATTGAGTCAATGTTTATTTGAAAAAAGTGATCAGTTTCACTACAGAGAAAAATTAAATAATCACTTAGTGTACTGATTATGCTCTCAAAAACAAACTAGCAGCAAAACGTTCCATGTCACTGAATTTGTTTTTGCATCAATAAATATTCCTTCAGTATTTGACAATTAATTAATTCATTTATGTACATTTTGAAATAATGACCATTTGAGAGATTTTCAAGTTGTAATATTAGTTTTTTTATTCTTTTCTATATTTGCAACTCTGTGCTTAGTGTATATAAGTTCAGTGGTTTCAAATCTGAAACTAGATTTTTTTTCAGTAAAGCTACATTAGCATTCAGCTGTGAGTATGCAAGATAATAGTATTAAAACCAACCTTCCATTCTGTTGTCATGGATGCAGCACAACCCAATACTAGTGGCACTGTATCACTAGTCTTTGTACAATCTCATTTTTATCTACCAAGTTTAAGTATATTGCATGTAAAATTCTATCACTATATTAAAAAAACTTGCTACATTTAATATTTGAAAGATTAAAATATTAGAATCTATCTAAAATTTTTGAGCATAAGAATGCTTTTTTAAACATTCTTTTTTAAAAAAAATTATGTCACTATTTGTTATGAAAATCCAAAACAAAAGATCATGAATTTTACTGCTTTTTTATGACGAAATCATTTTTTTTCCTAACTCAGTCAATTCATACTCTTTTGTGGGTGAGTTGTGTAGACACAGGTAGTAAAAATAAAAAAAAAAAAAACCAGCATGTTTATTTTCTGAATTTACAGATAATTTTGCATGTTTCATTCATCTTCTTACAAAATCTATGCCATCAATTATAAAGAACTTATTAAGACAGAATAAGTACACATTTTCTTGGTGTAACTAATCTTGGTAGTGAAAAAAATTGGTCATAGGAATGCTGGCCTCAGACCTGATGGCCATATCTGGGACTTTAAAAACAATACACAACTCTATAGAAGGCAAGAATTTTAGGATTATGAAAAAATTAGATTTCGCTATACAATAACACAAAATGTCTCTAAGGACAAAGTCAACTAATTTGCAAACAGCCAAATTCATAGTTGGTTGCCTATAAAGTATAATGCCCAATATGTTTTAAAGTATAATGGCCAATATGTTTTCTCATTATTTGTGAGTACACATTTATTTGTTCTTGTTTTAAAAAAAAACACATTATTTTACGGTTTTGTTTAATCAAAGGGGTCTATGTCATTTTTTTCCCCATAACAGACAATTGGTGTTTTAACTTTAAAATAACAAAGAGATCTCTATGTGCTAAAAATAATATTTGCCTTTCTTTGTTAATTTAATTCTGAAAATTTGAATTTTTATGGTATGAAAGCAAATTTTGATAAGGTACTTTAAGTCCATAATTTTTGTCAGTGATCCTTTATTAATGAAACTTAAAATGCATAATTTTAAAGTAGTTTCTGATATTTACTTGTTATATATTAATAATAAAATTATTTGATTCTATGTAATTAAATTTGCTTTCTCTTTTTCAATAACTTGAACTGTACAGGTTGATTTTTTTGATATGATTACATCGAGCATCTATTACCCTATTTATGTAGAGACACCTCAGATTATGTATTGTTTTGGTTGAGGGTAACTTGAAAAGGGGGAGTTTATGGTGTGGGGAAAATCTGTCCCCACTCATAGTTAAACAACCATGAAGATACATGCATCAGTCAGCAAAAGCAGGAATCAACATTATGGAATGAAAATTAAAGAGTCAAACACTTAAGCATCTACTGTATCTGCTTGCTGCTAGACACTGAAGCATGGAAAACAGGATACACCTCTATGGATGGATAGCTTTCCTTATTAAAAAAACACAGTGGGAAGCACAGTAGGGGAATGTACTAAAACAAGGCTTTGTAGTAATTTCCTTGAAAGAAATTTCCCAAGATAGCAACTTGAAAATCTTTTAATCTTATGACTAGCTATAGAGTGTGATTTGCATTACGTGGTATTTAAAAATTCCATTAGTTTGCAACAGATGTGAAAGTTTCCCAAATTCCTCTCTCGTCCTTTATTTTTTTTCTTATAAAGCATTTGATATCTTGACTCATTAAAATGCATACACATTTGTGAGTTTTAATCCCATTGAAAAACTTTCTCAATGATATATTAGTTATTTCCGTTTTTAAGTTATTTCCATTTTGAATGAAAAATGTGACTTAGAAATTGACATAATGATGCCACAAGATACAATGATGAACTCTCATGCGTGCATTTTCTGCTTAATTCATTTAATGACTCCCACATTTCATCAGGTGAATACTGAATGTAATGTGGCATCCTTTTACTCCTTATAAATTGAATGGAAGGAAGGCTCAAGTGCTGTAAACTTATCTCATTTCTAATGGTTGAAAATAAATATTTCAAATGCCAACTTTAAATATATGTTTACATCTTGAAATACTAGTTTCTGTTGTGGATTTTTTTTTACCCTCAGATGCTACTTGTATTTTTGGAAAATTATTTTTTTTCTTTTGAATTTGAGTATGTCTATTGTTTACATTGCTCATTAAATGTATCTAAAGAGCAGAAACCTTGAAAAGTTACCATCTAAAACTATTGAAAGAGATTTTGTAATTTGTAATCCACTGATGGAGCATGCTTGAGCACCCTGTGGATTCTTAATATGTTTTAATTGGATTTCTAGTAATATGACCAAGGTTTTTTTAACAAATTGATTCTATTTATATACATTGTACTTTCAAAAAATCTTAAGGTTTTGATTATGGTAGACAAAGAGTGGAAACATATAATTTGGAATAAGGTAACCACAGATAGGCTTGGAGACTGAAAATAAAAAGACAACATATGTTATCATATTTAATTATTTATTCTATTTTTATTTATTAATTGTAGGTTTACATAAATTAACCCAAACATCAGCGATACACTCTGAATTTTACATAATTCTTTTAGAAACTTATAAATATAAAACTTAATCTGACTAAGTAGTTTGACTAAGTTGCAAAACAATATATGGTAAGCTGTAAATAGTTAACATGTTTTCTTACCGATTTTAACTTGTAAATATTTTTATGTAGCCATTAATAACAATACTTTAAAATGAAATTTTCCTTTTGAGTATCATATTTTAAAGATACATACAAACAAATTTTATTGCCAAAGACTTTTATTTACCTTGTTGCTTAGCAATAAAATTAAGATCTGATAATATTTGTGTTTTCCACATAAAGAAGAGCCACAAGAACATCTCACATTTCACATGTATAAAACTTGAGAGGAAACACAGTGAAAAAATTACTTATATGTTGTCTTCATTTTAACACAAAGATACTTTTAATATGTTGATATTAATTCTGCAATTGGTACATACCAGATATATTTTAATTTTCTTTCCTTAAGAGTAACATTTGTAAAATTCAACTGCATAATGTTAGTTTCTTTCATTATATTTGATCATTTTTCCAGTTAATTTAACCTTCAAGTTGATTTATCTCCTCCAAGAAAGAGTATCTTAAGTAACAGGTCATGTATCTAAACTGTCTTCATTTTACTTTTTTTTTCTTTGTTTTTCACTGTCGTCTGAAATTGAATGAAAAAAACCTTTCCTTTTTTATTGTGTTCCTCAGTTCCAGGAATAAAAAACTATTTCTAGTTTCAAGCAGAAAGAATTGGTTTTCCAGAAAAGTGAAGGTTTAATGACACTTAAAGTTGAATTGTCAATTTATTGAGAACTTTATAATATGCCACATTTGAAGATATATATATTTAAATGACTACAAGTCATTTTTGCATAATTTTGAAAAATTCTGAATTCAAATGGAAAGAGCTACTGAGATGATTATTTGGTAATGGGTTGATTTTGTATTATAAAACTCATACAATCTACCATTTTTAGTAGTTTTATTTACTGTAACCTCAAAATCTTTAACTTTCGTAGTTACAAGGTTTAGACTGAACTATATACATTGTTTCTTTAGAAACATATTTTTGGTTGAGTTTTAAGTTAAAAATCTGATGTTCATAAAGTAATTCAAAACAGGTTTCACATCATTATTGTAGTTGCTACTATAACACATGTGATATGCCCCGATTCGAGAGATCCCCCGGAAACAAACCACCAGAGTCCAGAGTCAAAGCCAAGCAGCAAGGGTCGTTTATTGCAGGTTCGAACCCGGTCCTTCGCGCACTCGTTGCCGGTGACGCTAAGAGGCCCCGAGCCAGGATCTTACAGCTTCTTTTATAGACAGGCACAAACAAGTTAGGGGTTTTTTGCGGTTACAAAGCCGTTATTTGTTGACATTTAAATTTGAACACTCAGCAGAACTTGATTGGTTCCCGCCTTTTTTTCAAACCACTCAGCAGAACTTGATTGGTTCCTGCCTTTAGGTCAGACCACAACTGGGCACCCCCTGGCTGGTTCCAGGAACCGCGGGGGGGGGGGGGGTCAGGTCTTTTCTTTGCAGTTGTGAGTACACCTGGTAATTTTTCTCTTAGTCTCTCACATGTATTTTATGTTTCTTACAATATTGTGCATAATTAAAGTCTTAGAAATGTGAAATATTTTCATGGTAAGAGAATACTTTTACATTTCTACATTTCCAAAACATCACTGTGGCTGTTAAGGGAAAGTGTATCTCAACTTACATGTGTATGTTACCAAAAATGATTCAATATAATTTTGTTTGTTTTATATATTTTGACAATTTAAAAATTCCTGCAGGCAAACAGTTATTCTATTTTTAACTAAAGCTTTACTTTTATAATCTATCTAGTGCTTTGAGTTCTGCCATTGATCTACGATTTATGTGATTTAAACCACCTCTTGGCTGTAACACTGGTTTCTGTCCAAGATCCTGAGTTGAATACCAATTATGAGATCAAATTTATGCTGCTGGACTAAGCAGCTGAATGAGTTCTCCATAAAGGGCTCCCTTCTCCATCCCTGCCACAGTTGAACCTTAACGAAGTATTTGTCAGAGAAAAGTATAAAGGGGGAAATAAATGAATCAAAGACAAATGTCTTATTCTATATATTTAGTATATTAAATAATTGTTTTTGAATCATACATATGCAGTCATGAATAGAGATGTGGTCATGCAGATAGAAGATATAAACTGTATATTTATTAAATGTATGTGTGTGTGTATAGATGTGTGTGTGTGTGCGCATGTGTGTGTGTGTGTGTTCCCATGTCAGGGAACATAGAATAAATACTCAAATTAATATTCATGGCTTTATTTAAAACCCAAATTAAATTAATTGCTAAAATCCACTCCACGGAGTAGCAAAGCTTCCATGCTTTAACTGTACTTCAGAATTTCCAAGCAGCAACCCAGTATTGGATCATAGATAACAAATTATTCCATTGAAAAGGACGGTGAATTTGTTGAGGGAGTAATATAAGAAATGTAGTTAACTGACTAGTTTTCTGTTAAGATCAGTGGTACTCAACTGAGAGTGATATTGTCCTTCAGGGAACATTTGGCAATATCTGGACACATTTTTGGTTATCACAACTGGTAGGGTAAGGTATTTGGTTTGTATTGGGTAGAGGCGACCAACAATGCTAAATAAAGATTTACAACATATAGGAAAATATCTCACAACAAATAATTTTCTGGCCTTATATGTCAAAAGTTACACTCTTGCAAAATCTTGATTTAGAAGTACCATACACTTAGCAGCTACGAAGCATGTTTGTAGGTATTATTGAAAAAGGAGAATAATTGGTATTTACTTCACAAAGAAAAGACATGCAAAATAACTTGGCCAAACAAATGTCAATGATAGGATGTGAAGTAGTGGGATATAGCTGGGTCCCAGCACCACAATTATTAAAGAATGCAAAACTATAAAAGCCACTGCCTGAAATATGACTGAAATTCAATGAGGCCTCTGAATTTAGCTTGGTTTGGTTGTTAAAAGATGCTAGCACCTTTTTTCTCCATGTATACATGTATGCCAACTTCATTTTTTTTAGATTTGAGCCCACCCAAATTTACATTTATGTATTTTTCACTTTGCATTCACTTTGAAACTGGAGACCCATATTCCTATATGCATAAGGATCATATCCTTTTAGGTATTTTGTAATACTTGGCAATTATACATTTGGATCATTTTTGAAACAGTTGTGTTATTTATCCAGGTCTAGTATTGTTTCTCTAGGAATTGACTAAGCCTTAAACTGAACTCACTCAATAAAATGTTAATATAAAAAAGCAATGATGCCCCAATTTCCAAACTGTAATAAAAACTGTTTAAGTGTCCTCATTGGTCCTTTAAACTGAAGAACTCAGAAAAGTAAGTGTGTGTGTGTGTGTGTGTGTGTGTGTGTGTGTGTGTGTGTGTATTTCAGGTTAGAATGCCCATTAATATTAATTTTAGGTTTAACAACTATCGATTACATCTTGTGACAAGATGATGATGCTTCAATTACCACAGTGAATTGGACTAAGTAGAGGAAATGGAATGTGATTGGACTAAGTAGAAGAAATGGAATCTGAAATTAGATGATTTCTTTGTTCCGTTATATCAACTTGTTAAATTCTGTATTAGCATTCTCATATATAATCTCAGAATAAGAGTACATTATCTTGTTTATGAGTTAGATAGGCCATGTATGCATGTCCATAGAAGGGCAATAACTAGGGGCACTTGAATGGCTCAGTCAGTTGGACATCCAACTTTTGATTTCAGCTCAGGTTGTGATCTCTCAGTTTGTGACTTTGAGCCCCACATCAAGCTCTGTGCTGACAGCATGGAGCCTTCTTGGGATTCTCTGGCTCCCTTTCTCTCTGATCTTCACTGCTCATGCTTTCTCCCTCTCAAAAATAAATACATAAACATTTTAAAACAGAAGGGCAATAAATAAATCAGCTTATTACTGTTAGCTTCTGAAACCTTCAACTCTCATTTAGAAGGAACAATTCTCCAAAGAAAAACCAGTCTCCAGGCAAAACTTGTTTAAACACAGGGAAGAGTCTAATATCACAGTCAGCAACAGGGAGATCCAACATGGAATAACAATTTACCTTGACGGGTCATCTGACCATAGCAGTAAGGAAGTTAGGGACAGGTGACATTTGGAAAGTCAAATAAGCAGGCAAAATCTGTCATCAGGGAAAGCAATCTGTAGGTATTAAGGCCTTGGCCAAGAACTAGTGTTCAGAGGAGAGATTCCATATCCTGAAAAAGAAATGGCAAAATTCATCACTGCCACAATTAGATTTTAGTAAAGCCATTATTTCAGAGAAATGGGACTGGAAGCAAATAAAGGGCATTCTTTAATAGATTTTAGGTAGTACCATTTGAAATCTAGTACTACAGCCCTTTTCTACTACCTGTATTTTCATAATGTGTGTAAAATACAAGAGATTAGGATTAACAGAAGAGATTTACACAGCTGTAATAATACATAAAATTTCCTCTAAGTCTAAGGAAGTTTTAACCAGTCCAATAGGGTAGTAATTTAGTTTAATTTTTTTGTCTTTAATAAGAATAGAGATATGCTGTCACCCTTAAAGGATTTTAAGGGTAGATATGAATCATAGACTATTCAAAATATTTTTAGTAAGCTCTAAAAATCAAGATTGGTAGTATAGAAGAGATTATGGACATTTTACTTGTGTCCTGTTTTCTCTTACTTGTTATGTGTATAGCCAGTCTTATCGTTAATATAGATTATAGGAAGGTGGAATTTAAGATCTCCCGCCTCAAATACTTTGAACTGGACATGCCATTGTACTTTAAATGTAATTGTTACTATACTTAGAATGGTGTAAGGTTTAAGGAGGCATTTAGTTGGAAAATTTTTCCTTATTTTGCTGTATAGAGATACTACGACATATATTCAGATAGTTTAGTCCAGAGTTTTCTTTTTATGTAAATTTCAACCACGGTAAAGCCACATTACAAAATTTTATTGATTGAACTTCTGAATGTTCAAGCCCTCATTATTTATCAATTGGATAATTGAAATTGGCCTTAACTGGTCTCCATGATTCCCATTTCTTTCTATTCCAATTTTTCTTTCACATCAAAACCAGAATATGGGTGGGAATATTCAGCTCACTCTCCTCCAGTTGCCAAGAAGAAATAGCCGGCTTTTACTATGTATCAGCTCCACCTAGATAGCTTTCTGAAATATAGGTGCCTGAGTTCCAGCCCCAGGGATGTGATTAGTAGCATGGGATAGAGCTCACTTATCTGAATTTTAATAAGCTTCCAGCTAATGTACGAATTCTCCTTACCACAATTTGAAAAATAGTGGCATAGTGAGTAAAGCTCAGTCTTTATCACGACTTTTAGCATTTTCTGAAGAGTGAAACAAGTCTCTATTTGGGAATTCAAGGAGCTCAGTTCTGATCTTACAAAGCCCAACATATCAGAAGCTTTTGTAAGTACTACAAAAAATTAATGCAGGCTTTTCATAAATCTAAAAGTTCCTAGAAAGCTAATAGGTTATTTCGTTGGCTCTCTTATTCCATTCAGGCCGCTATAACAAAATAACACAGAATGAGTGCATTGTAAACAACATAAATTTATTTCTGAAGGTCTGGAGGCTGGAAGTTCAAGATTATGATGCCAGAATGATGACATTCTGGTGAGGCTTTCTTCCTGGTTTGTAACTGGCACCTTCTTGCTGTGTTCTCACATAGTGGAAAGGGTGAAAAATCTTTGTGGAATCTCTTTAATAAGAATACTTATTCTGTTCATGAAGGGTCTAAAGATTTCAACATATGAAGTTGAGGAAGGTGGAGGGACACAAGTGTTCTTACCATAACATGACCTATTGGTGTGTGTGGAAGTCAAGGGAGATTAATGACAGTAAGGTTCAGTTAAACTATATGTGGAAGTCTTGTATTTGTTCTTTACCTAGAAGTAAGGATAGCTATATTTATTGCCATTCACTGCGAACACTACTCCTACTATGTCTCTAACTCTTTTATGACCCCCTCAACTCTAATGGCCCAATACCACTCCTTTCCCTTACTGCCTGTTCCTTTTAGGGTCTCTAGTTGCTCTGATGGGAGAGTGGATTGGGGGATACTAGGTAAATGGGGCAATATTTGGGGGGTACTAGACATATGATATAGGTTCAGTACAAAATGTGGACTAGCCAAGGAATTCCTGGGGGCTCAGTTTGTTGAGCATCCAACTCTTGATTTTGTCTCAGGTCACAATCCCAGGGTCGTAGAACCAAGCCCCACATCGGGATCTTCACTGAGCATGGAGCGTGCCTAAGAGTCTTTCTCTCCCCCTCTGTCCTTCTCCCCCACTTTCTCTCCCTCTTTTACTCTCTTAAATAATAAAAATTTGGACTAGCCAATACTTTGAGCCACCTAGAGGGAAGGGGTAAAAATTTCAGGTAGCTAGACCATTATGACTTTTGATGAAATAATTAACTCTTCAAAGTTCCATTGTGGAAGGGAACAGAATTAATTCTACAACTTATTTGTTTCTGAATATTTTATCAAATAGTCACATTTCAGTTGCTAAAACACTGGCCACATTTACTGAAAACTGTTTAAATAACAGGATTTCGTACATGTTTGTTGAAATACATTTTCTACTTGAAAATGTTTCATCCATGCTTCTACACAGTGTTATATGTTAAGTGAATATCAAGTGAAATATTTTATGCTAGGTTTTCTTCTTTCACTTTAATCACTTTAATTAGTCCTAATTAAACATTTGTTTCCCTTCACATTTTTCCTCATATCCATGGCTCAGTTTATACATTTCACATTCTTTATCAGTAGCTTTGGAAATCATAACTAAATGAAAACATATTAAATTTGGTCTATTTCAGAGTAGTAAATGGAGGAAGGAGACTCCCTGGCTCTGTACAAAAAAAAAAAAAATAGAGGTTAAAAAGTTGCCTACAATGCCTGGCTATTAGGGTTTGGCAATTTGCAATGCAATATCCATCTGCAGACAAGACCTTTTGGAGGATGCCCACCTTTATGCCAAATGCAAATATGAATTTGTACAAATTCACACCCAGTTGTATTCTGTTTTGAAACCTGCTACTAAAGGAACATGTATATATGTTAATGAAGATCACCCTCATATCCATCATTTCAGTTATACTAGACCTATTGCTATGCAAAAACATTAAGATATGTTCCCTTAACTGGAATATTTCATTAAGCAGGTGTATACAGACAGCTTGAAAGGCAGTGATAATTTGTGTTTACAATGATGATTCTGGAGCACTGTAAGATATTAAAATGCATTCCAAACACTCAAAATAAAATGTACATAAGTTCAGTATAGTTTTAGCATTGCATGTTTCTCACTTATTTTGTTATAGATGTTCAAAAGTTGGGAATTAATGTAGTAATGTAAAATGTGTAACCTATTAACCAAGAATATATTAAGTCAGAATGTTTCACTTTTCAATTTATTTGAGTGAAAGGACATACACTGTATTTGATTTGATGTTTTTATTTATCTGCATTTTCAACACTTATGCATTTTTAAGAAACTGGTCACTATATTTTCTTGAATTTCCTTTTTTTTTAAACTTAAAATTCCAAATTTAGGTTCCTGGTTATAAAGTAAATGTGGAAATTCTGACCATTTTGTTGTTGTTCAGTCTAAGGTAAAATATCAAGCCATAGGCCCCAAAGAACTTATTATGCCTTTGCTATGATTTCAGCATTGTGCTAGATAATACTAGCTAGATAATACTGAAGCTTATAAAAACAAAAACTGAACACTTGATTTACTCATTTATTTAATAAATATTTATTGAACACAGACTATATGAAAGCCATTGCCATTTTGCTAACAAAAGCAGTTGCTGTATTTCCCTCACAGAACTTAAATGTTATTGTTATTGGCTTCAAAAATACATTATTCAAAGAATCACACAAATAACTGTAAAATTCCAATGGCACAGAGGTCTATACTATTCTGAAAACCAGGCCTGGGGAGTAAAGGATATCTTTCTTTAGATGAGATATGAGGGATGAGTAGGTAATGATATAAGTAGAGACAGGGTCTATATATATAAGAAGGAAACGTACTTTTGAGACAGTAAATATCTAGTATGAAATGAGTGCAGAGATGGTAAGATGTGAGTGATGAGGTAAGAGAGAGAAATGGGTCAGTGCACACAGCAACAAAGGGAAGTTTTGAGGGGTTTTAAGCAGGAATTGACAAAATGACATAATAGATTTATTTTTTGAAAATAGTACATTGATCAATGTGTACAAAATTGATAGAAGGATGCCATAATGGAAGCAAAAAGACAAATTAGGATACTACTGAGGTAGCCCATGTGAGAGATGACGACAATGTTACAATGGTTCCAGTGGTGGAGGACAGAAGCTTACACATTAGAGAGATATTTAGAAAGTAAATTTTCAAGTTTTGAAAGTATAAAGGTGGTTCCTGAAATAGAGAATAGTGGAAGCAATGGAAATTTTCTCTTGGGATGGGTAGGGAGTAAGTTGGATTTCAGACATATTGGTCTTTGAGTTACTTACAGGACCTTTGGGTAAGGTGATACATGCAATAAAATCATTAAAATGCAAACCAAAACAATAAATAATACTGGCATGCTAGTAATTCAGCCTTTAAACATTATGGGAGTTTTGATAGACAAGTGACAAGTTCTATTACCCCTTTCATGAGTACATGGATTTGGGTTTCATAGCAGTGGAAGAGCAAGTCTTATTTATAATTTATTAACTCCTAGGTATTCTATTCTATTCTATTCTATTCTATTCTATTCTATTCTTTCTATTCTATTCTATTCTATTCTTTTTTTATTTTTTTATTTTTTATTTTTTTCAATATATGAAATTTATTGTAAAATTGGTTTCCATACAACACCCAGTGCTCATCCCAAAAGGTGCCCTCCTCAATACCCATCACCGACCCTCCCCTCCCTCCCACCCATCATCAACCCTCAGTTTGTTCTCAGATTTTAAGAGTCTCTTATGCTTTGGCTCTCTCCCACTCTAACCTCTTTTTTTTTTTCCTTCCCCTCCTCCATGGGTTTCTGTTAAGTTTCTCAGGATCCACATAAGAGTGAAACCATATGGTATCTGTCTTTCTCTGTATGGCTTATTTCACTTAGCATCACACTCTCCAGTTCCATTCACGTTGCTACAAAGGGCCATATTTTATTCTTTCTAATTGCCACGTAGTACTCCATTGTGTATATAAACCACAATTGCTTTATCCATTCATCAGTTGATGGACATTTAGGCTCTTTCCATAATTTGGCTATTGTTGAAAGTGCTGCTATAAACATTGGGGTACAAGTGCCCCTAGGCATCAGTACTCCTGTATCCCTTGGGTAAATTCCTAGCAGTGCTATTGCTGGTCATAGGGTAGGTCTATTTTTAATTTTCTCAGGAACCTCCACACTGCTTTCCAGAGCGGCTGCACCAATTTGCATTCCCACCAACAGTGCAAGAGGGTTCCCGTTTCTCCACATCCTCTCCAGCATCTATAGTCTCCTGATTTCTTCATTTTGGCCACTCTGACTGGCGTGAGGTGATATCTGAGTGTGGATTTGATTTGTCTTTCCCTGATAAGGAGCGACGTTGAACATCTTTTCATGTGCCTGTTGGCCATCCGGATGTCTTCTTTAGAGAAGTGTCTATTCATGTTTTCTGCCCATTTATTCACTGGGCTATTTATTTTTTGGGTGTGGAGTTTGGTGAGCTCTTTATAGATTTTGGATATTAGCCCTTTGTCCGATATGTCATTTGCAAATATCTTTTCCCTTTCCGTTGGTTGCCTTTTAGTTTTGTTGGTTGTTTCCTTTCCTGTGCGTAAGTTTTTATCTTCATAAGGTCCCAGTAGTTTATTTTTGGTTTTAATTCCCTTGCCTTTAGGGAAGTATCAAGTAAGAAATTGCTATGGCTGAGGTCAGAGAGGTCTTTTCCTGTTTTCTCCTCTAGGGTTTTGATGGTTTCCTGCCTCGCATTCAGGTCCTTTATCCATTTTGAGTTTGTCTCTGTGAATGGTGTAAGAAAGTGGTCTAGTTTCATCCTTCTGCATGTTGTTGTCCAGTTCTCCCAGCACCATTTGTTAAAGAGACTGTCTTTTTTCCATTGAATGTTCTTTCCTGCTTTGTCAAAGATTAGCTGGACATTCGTTTGTGGGTCTAGTTCTGGGGTTTCTATTCTATTCCATTGGTCTTTGTGTCTGTTTTTGTGCCAATACCATGCTGTCTTGATGATGACAGCTTTCTGGTAGAGGCTAAAGTCTGGGATTGTGATGCCTCCTGCTTTGGTGTTCTTCTTTAAAATTACTTTGGCTATTCGGGGCCATTTGTGGTTGCATATGAATTTTAGGATTGCTTGTTCTAGTTTCGAGAAGAATGCTGGTGCAATTTTGATTGGGATTGCATTGAATGTGTAGATTGCTTTGGGTAATATTGACATTTTGACAATATTTATTCTTCCAATCCATGGGCACGGAATGTTTTTCCATTTCTTTATTTCTTCTTCAATTACCTTCATAAGCTTTCTAGAGTTTTCAGCATACAGATCTTTTACATCTTTGGTTAGATTTATTCCTAGGTATTTTATGCTTCTTGGTGCAATTGCGAATGGGATCAGTTTCTTTATTCGTCTTTCTGTTGCTTCACTATTAGTGTATAAGAATGCAACTGATCTCTGTACATTGATTTTGTATCCTGCAACTTTGTTAAATTCATGTATCAGTTCTAGTAGACTCCTGGTGGAGTCTATCGGATTATCCATGTATAAGATCATGTCATCTGCAAAAAGTGAAAGATTGAATTCATCTTTGCCAAGTTTTATGCCTTTGATTTCCTTTTGTTGTCTGATTGCTGATGCTAGAACTTCCAACACTATGTTAAACAACAGCAGTGAGAGTGGACATCCCTGTCATGTTCCTGATCTCAGGGAAAAAGCTCTCAGTTTTTCCCCATTGAGGATGATGTTAGCTGTGGGCTTTTGATAAATGGCTTTTATGATGTTTAGGTATTTTCTTTGTATCCCGACTTTCTCGAGGGTTTTTATTAAGAAACGTTGCTGAATTTTGTCAAAGGCCTTTTCTGCATCGATTGACAGGATCATATGGTTCTTATCTTTTCTTTTATTAATGTGATGTATCACGTTGATTGATTTGCAAATGTTGAACCAGCCCTGCATCCCAGGAATGAATCCCACTTGATCATGGTGAATAATTCTTTTTATATGACATTGAATTCGATTTGCTAGTATCTTATTGAGAATTTTTGCATCCATATCCATCAGGGATATTGGCCTGTAGTTCTCTTTTTTTACTGGGTCTCTGTGTGGCTTAGGAATCAAAGTAATACTGGCTTCATAGAATGAGTCTGGAAGTTTTCCTTCCCTTTCTATTTCTTGGAATAGCTTGAGAAGGATAGGTATTATCTCTGCTTTAAACGTCTGGAAGAACTCCCCTGGGAAGCCATCTGGTCCTGGACTCTTATTTGTTGGGAGACTTTTGATAACTGATTCAACTTCTTCGCTGGTTATGGGTCTGTTCAAGCTTTCTCTTTCCTCCTGATTGAGTTTTGGAAGTGTGTGGGTGTGTAGGAATTTTTCCATTTCTTCCAGGTTGTCCAGTTTGTTGGCATATAATTTTTCATAGTATTCCCTGATAATTGCTTGTATTTTTGAGGGATTGGCTGTCATAATTCCATTTTCATTCATGATTTTATCTATTTGGGTCATCTCCCTTTTCTTGTTGAGAAGCCTGGCTAGAGGTTTATCAATTTTGTGTATTTTTTCAAAAAACCAACTCTCGGTTTCGTTGATCTGCTCTACAGTTTTTATAGATTCTATATTGTTTATTTCTGCTCTGATCTTTATTATTTCTCTTCTTCTGCTGGGTTTAGGCTGCCTTTGCTGTTCTGCTTCTATTTCCTTTAGGTGTGCTGTTAGATTTTGTATTTGGGATTTTTCTTGTTTCTTGAGATAGGCCTGGTTTGCAATGTATTTTCCTCTCAGGACTGCCTTCGCTGCATCCCAAAGCGTTTGGATTGTTGTATTTTCATTTTCGTTTGTTTCCATATATTTTTAAATTTCTTCTCTAATTGCCTGGTTGACCCACTCATTCGTTAGTAGGGTGTTCTTTAACCTCCATGCTTTTGGAGGTTTTCCAGACTTTTTCCTGTGGTTGATTTCAAGCTTCATCGCACTGTGGTCTGAAAGTATGCATGGTATGATTTCAATTCTTGTATACTTATGAAGGGCTGTTTTGTGACCAAGTATTCGATCTATCTTGGAGAATGTTCCATGTGCACTTGAGAAGAATGTATATTCTGTTGCTTTGGGATGCAGAGTTCTAAATGTATCTGTCAAGTCCATCTGATCCAATGAATCATTCAGGGCCCTTGTTGCTTTATTGACCATGTGTCTAGATGATCTATCCATTTCTGTAAGTGGAGTGTTAAAGTCCCCTGCAATTACCACATTCTTATCAATAAGGTTCCTTAAGTTTGTGAGTAATTGTTTTATATATCTGGGGGCTCCTGTGTTCGGCGCATTGACATTTATAATTGTTAGCTCTTCCTGATGGATAGACCCTGTGATTATTATATAATGCCCTTCTTCATTTCTTGTTACAGCCTTTAATTTAAAGTCTAGTTTGTCTGATACAAGTATGGCTACTCCAGCTTTCTTTTGCCTTCCAGTGGCATGATAAATCGTTCTCCATCCCCTCACTCTCATTCTGAAGGTGTCCTCAGGTCTAAAATGGGTCTCTTGTAGACAGCAAAAAGATGGGTCTTGTTTTTTTTATCCATTCTGATACCCTATGTCTTTTGGTTGGCACATTTAGTCCATTTACATTCATTTTTATTATAGAAAGGTATGGGTTTAGAGTCATTGTGATGTCTGTAGGTTTCATGCTTGTAGCGATGTCTGTGGTACTTTGTCTCAAAGGATCCCCCTTAGGATCTCTTGTAGGCCTGGTTTAGTGGTGACGAATTCCTTCAGTTTTTGTTTGTTTGGGAAGACCTTTATCTCTCCTATTCTGAATGACACTTGCTGGATAAAGGATTCTTAGCTGCATATTTTTTCTGTTCATCACATTGAAGGTCTCCTGCCATTCCTTTCTGGCCTGCCAAGTTTCAGTAGAGAGATTGGTCACGAGTCTTATAGGTATCCCTTTATATGCCAGAGCACGTTTATCCCTAGCTGCTTTCAGAATTTTCTCTTTATCCTTGTATTTTGCCAGTTTCACTATGATATATCGTGCAGAAGATTGATTCAAGTTACGTCTGAAGGGAGTTCTCTGTGCCTGTTGGGTTTCAATGCCTTTTTCCTTCCCCAGATCGGGGAAGTTCTCAGCTTTTATTTCTTCAAGTATACCTTGAACACTTTTCCCTCTCTCTTCCTCCTCTGAAATACCAATTATCCGTATATTATTTCTCTTTAGTGCATCACTTAGATCTCTAATTTTCCCCTCATACTCTTGTATATTTTTTTCTCTCTCTTTTTCTCAGCTTCTTCTTTTTTCATAATTTTATTTTCTAGTTCACCTATTCTCTCCTCTGTCTCTTCAATCCGAGCCATGATTATCTCCATTTTATTTTGCAGTTCATTAATAGCATTTTTTAGCACCTCCTGGCTGTTCCTTAATCCCTTGGTCTCTGTAGCAATACTTTCCCTGCTGTCCTTTATACTGTTTTCAAGCCCAGCGATTAATTTTATGACTATTATTCTAAATTCACTTTCTGTTACATTGTTTAAATCGTTTTTGATCAGTTTGTTAGCTGTCATTTTTTCCTGGATGTTTTTTTGAGGGGAATTCTTCCATTTCGTCATTTTGGCTAGTCCCTGGATTGGTGCAGAACCACAGAGCACTTTCCCTGTGCTGTCTTGAATAACTTGCATTGGTGGGCGGGGTTGCAGTCAGACCTGATGTCTACCCCCAGCCCACCGCTGGGGCCACAGTCAGACTGGTGTGTGCCTTCTCTTCCCCTCTCCTAGGGGCGGGATTCACTGTGGGGTGGCTTGGCCCATCTGGGCTTCTTGCACACTGCCAGGCTTGTGGTGCTGAGGGTCTGGCATATTAGCTGGGGTGGATCGGCAAGGTGCACAGGGGCAGGAGGGGCAGGCTTAGCTCACTTTTCCTTCAGAGATCCGCTCCAGGAGGGGCCCTGCAGCACTGGGAGCGAGTCAGACCCACCAGAGGGATAGATCCGCAGAAGCACAGCGTTGGGTGTTTGCGTGGTGCAAGCATAATCCCTGGCAGGAACTGGTTCCCTTTTGGGATTTTGGCTGGGGGATGGGCGAGGGAGATGGCACTGGCAAGCGCCTTTGTTCCCCGCTATGCTGTGCTCTGTCGTCTGGGGCTCAACGACTCTCCCTCCTGTTTCCTCCAGCCCTTCTGTTCTCCGAGCAGAGCTGTTAGCTTATAACTTTCCAGATGTTAAGTCCAGTTTGCTGTCAGAACACACTCCGTCTGGCTCCTCCACTTTTGCAAGCTAGACTCGTGGGCTCTGCTTTGCCAGCAGGCTTCCCCTCCTCCCGGGTCCCTCCTGCCAATCCGTGTAGTGCACACCGCCTCTCTGCCCTTCCTACACTCTTCCGTGGGCCTCTCGTCTGCGCTTGGCTCCAGAGACTCCGTTCTGCTAGTCTTCTGGCGTTTTTCTGGGTTATTTAGGCAGGTGTAGGTGGAATCTAAGTGATCACCAAGACACGGTGAGCCCAGCGTCCTCCTATGCCGCCGTCTTCCAAATTCTTGACATGCCTTTGTTACCTCCACTTCATTAATAATGAGCACAACAAAAATAACAAACTTTTTGAAACTCTTATTAACGATAGATATTAAATGTGGAAATTGTCACATGAGTTAGTCCTAGGATTCCTCAAGGTCAAAATTCACTTTCTGACAAAGGTATTTGTCTCTCTATCATTTTATAGGAAAGTCTGGTTACTTTTACTTATTTCAATTTAAATTTGATTTGATTCAACACTTAAGTATATCACATACTTAGTGTACTGTATAATTAATATAAAACACAGTTTGGGCTAAAGCATGCACAGCTTCTTCCCCATCACTGTGTATACTGAAACTTAGTGGTATTCAGACAATTTGCCTTCAGGACACACCACACGTATTTCACAGTTATGAGGTGTAGTTTATAAATTATTTTCTATTATTACACTAGGTTAGGTCCTTTATGTTTTAGTTTCTAATGTTACAGTAGGTTAGTTTCTTTATCTTTGAATAAAATTCCTGGGGGCAATAAAATGTTAAAGCAGTCATGGCTGAATATTATTTTGAGATAACAATTTGTTCCCCTCTGCCATCATTCCCTTTTTTCATATTTAATTTCATTGTCTCTGGGGAAGTGTGTTGCATAGATCATTTCAGAGTTATCCTTGACAATACTTTCTTTCATATTCCACATCCAATCCATTAACCAATCTTGTGACTGTGTCTTCAAAATACAAGAATCTAAACCCTTTCATCTCTTACTGTGTTACAATCATGGTCTGAAACACCACAATCTCCTCCCTGGATCACCCTGTAATAAACTCCTACTTGGCCTATCTCCCACATCAGTTTATTAGTAGTTTATTTCTAACACTATACCTGAGTGATACTTCATTTTTCCTCAATTATTTATTTAAATTCCAGTTGGTTAACATACATACAATATAATATTATTTTAATGTGTAGGATTTAGTGATTCAATACTTATATATAACACCCAGTGCTCATCAAAAGTGCCTTTGTTAATACCCATCAGCCATTTAACTCATCCCCCCCCAGTAACCCTCAGTGTGTATTCTATAATTTAGATTCTGTTGCTTGGTTTGCCCCTCTTATTTTCCCTCCTACATTCATTTGTTTTGTTTCATAAGCTCCACATTTGCATGAAATCATATGGTATTTGACTTTCTTTGATTGACTTATTTCACTTAGTATAATAGTTTCTAGTTCCATCCACATCATTGCAAATGGCAAGATTTCATTCTTTTTTATGTCTAATAGCCCATTGTGTGTGTGTTCATCAGATAATCAACATATTGGCTCTTTCCATAATTTTTTATTAATTTATTTTTTATTAATAATAAATTTATTGTCAAATTGGTTTCCATACAACATCCAGTGCTCATCCCAAAAGATGCCCTCCTCAATACCCATCACCCACTCACCCCACCTTCCCACCCAACGTAAACTCTTAGTTTGTTCTCAGTTTTCAGGAGTTGCATGTTTTGGCTCCTTACCTCTCTAACCATTTTTTTTCCTTCCCCTCCCCCATGGTCTTCTGTCAAGTTTCTTAGGATCCACGTAGGAGTGAAAACATATGGAATCTGTCCTTCTCTGTATGACTTATTTCACTTAGCATAACACTGTCTAGTTCCATCCATGTTGCTACAAAAGGCCATATTTCATTCTTTCTCATTGCCATGAAGTATTCCGTTGTGTATATAAACCACAATTTCTTTATCCATTCGTCAGGGGATGGACATTTAGGCTCTTTCCATAATTTGGCTATTGTTGAGAGTGCTGCTATAAACATTGGGGTACAAGTGCCCCTATGCATCAGTACTCCTGTATCCCTTGGGTAAATTCCTAGCAGTGCTATTGCTGGGTCATTGGGTTATGTATATTTTTAAATTTTGAGGAAACTCCATGCTGTTTTCCAGAGCGGCTGTACCAGTTTGCATTCCCACCAACAGTGCAAGAGGGTTCCCGTTTCTCCACATCCTCTCCAGCATCTATAGTCTCCTGATTTGTTCATTTTAGCCACTCTGACTGGCGTGAGGTGATATCTGAGTGTGGTTTGATTTGTATTTCCCTGATGAGGAGTGACGTTGAGCATCTGTTCATATGCCTGTTGGCCATCTGGAGGTCTTCTTTAGAGAAGTGTCTATTCATGATTTCTGCCCATTTCTTCACTGGATTATTTGTCTTTTGGGTGTGGAGTTTGGTGAGCTCTTTATAGATTTTGGATACTAGCCCTTTGTCCGATATGTCATTTGAAAATATCTTTTCCCATTCCTTTGGTTGCCTTTTAGTTTTGTTGATTGTTTCCTTTGCTGTGCAGAAGCTTTTTATCTTCATGAGGTCCCAATAGTTCCTTTTTTGCTTTTAATTCCCTTGCCTTTGGGGATGTGTCAAGTAAGAAATTGCTGCAGCTGAGGTCAAAGAGGTTTTCCTCTGCTTTCTCCTCTAGGGTTTTGATGGTTTCCTGTCTCACATTCAGGTCCTCTATCCATTTTGAGTTTGTTTTTGTGAATGGTGTAAGAAAGTGGTCCAGTTTCATTCTTCTGCATGTTGCTGTCCATTTCTCCCAGAACCATTTGTTAAAGAGACGTCTTTTTTCCATTGGATATTTTTTCCTGCTTTGTCAAAGATTAGTGGGCCATACTTTTGTGGGTCTAGTTCGGGGGTTTCTATTCTATTCCATTAGTCTATGTATCTGTTTTTGTGCCAGTACCCTGCTGTCTTGATGATTACAGCTTTGTAGCAGAGGCTAAAGTCTGGGATTGTGATGCCTCCTGCTTTGGTCTTCTTCTTCAAAATTACTTTGGCTATTCGGGGTGTTTTGTGGTTCAATACAAATTTCAGGATTGCTTGTTCTAGCTTTGAGAAGAATGCTGGTGCAATTTTCATTGGGATTGCATTGAATGTGTAGATAGCTTTGGGCTGTATTGACAGTTTAACAATATTTATTCTTCCAATCCATGAGCACGGAATGTTTTTCCATTTCTTTGTATCTACTTCTATTTCCTTCATAAGCTTTCTATAGTTTCAGCATAGAGATCTTTTACATTTTTAGTTAGGTTTAGTACCAGGTATTTTATGCTTCTTGGTGCAATTTTGAATGGGATCAATTTCTTTATTTGTCTTTCTGTTGTTTCATTTTTAATGTATAAGAATGCAACTGATTTCTGTACATTGATTTTGTATCCTTCAACTTGGCTGAATTCATGTGTCAGTTCTAGGAGACTTTTGGTGGAGCCTATCAGGTTTTCCATGTCCAACATCATGTCATCTGCAAAAAGTGAAAGCTTAACTTCATCTTTGCCAATTTTGATGCCTTTGATTTCCTTTTGTTGTCTGATTGCTGATGCTAGCACTTCCAACCCTATGTTAAATAAGAGAGGTGAGAGTGGACATTCCTGTCGTGTTCCTGATCTCAGGGAGAAAGCTCTCAGCTTTTCCACATTGAGGATGATGTTAGCTGTGGGCTTTTCATAAATGGCTTTTATGATGTTTAAGTATGTTCCTTCTATCCCAATTTTCTTGAGGGTTTTTATTAAGAAAGGATGCTGAGTTTTCTCAGTTGGTTTTTCTGAATCGATTGTCAGGGTCATATTGTTCTTATCTTTTCTTTTATTAATGTGATGTATCACGTTGATTGATTTGCGAATGTTGAACAAGCCCTGCAGCCCAGGAAGGAATCCCACTTGATAATGGTGAATAGGTCTTTTTATATGCTGTTGAATTTGATTTGCTAGTATCTTACTGAGAATTTTTGCATCCATACTCATCAGGGATATTGACCTGTAGTTCTCTCTCTCTCTCTCTCTCTCACTTTTTTTTGCTGGGTCTCTGTCTAGTTTGGGAATCAAGCTAGATTGATTGTTGGCTTCAATGAATGAGTCTGGAAGTTTTCCTTCCCTTTCTATTTTTTGGAACAGATTGAGAATAATGGGTATTACCTCTGCTTTAAATTTCTGGTAGAATTCCCCAGGGAAGCCATCTGGTCCTGGACTCTTATTGGTTGGGAGATTTTTGATAACTGATTCAATTTCTTCACTGGTTATGGGTCTGTTCAAGTTTTCTATTCTTCCTGTTTGACTTTTGGAAGTGCATGGATGCTTAGGAATTTGTCCATTTCTTCCAGGTTGTCCAGTTTGTTGGCATAAAATTTTTCATACTATTCCCTGATAATTGCTTGTATGTTTGAGGGATTGGTTGTAATAATTCCATTTTCATTCATGATTTTATCTATTTGAGACTACTTTCTTGCACCACTCATGAAAATAAAATCAAAATGGATAATAATCTGAATGTGAGACAGGAAACCATCAAAACCCTTAAGGAGAAAGCAGGACAAAAACCTCTCTGACCTCAGTCGCAGCAATTTCTTACTTGACACGTCCCCAAAGGCAAGGGAATTAAAAGCAAAAATGAACTATTGGGACCTCATAAAGATAAAAAGCTTCTGTACTGCCAAAGAAACAATCAACAAAACTAAAAGGCAACCGACAGAATGGGAAAAGGTATTCGCAAATGATATATGGGACAAAGGGCTAATATCCAAAATCTATAAAGAACTCACCAAACTCCACACCTGAAAAACAAATAATCCAGTGAAAAAATGGGCAGAAAACACGAATAGACACTTCTCTAAAAAAGACATCCAGATGGCCAACAGGCACATGAAAAGATGCTCAACGTCACTCCTCATCAGGGAAATACAAATCAAAACCACACTCAGATACCATCTCACTCCAATCAGAGTGTCTAAAATGAAAAAAAATCAGGAGTATACAGATGCTGGATAGGATGTAGAGAAATGGAAACCCTCTTGCACTGTTGGGAATGCAAACTGGTGCAGCCACTATGGTAACCAGTGTGGAGGTTCCTCAAAAAATTAAAAATAGATCTACCCTATGACCCAGCAATAGCACTGCTAGGAATCTACCCAAGAAATACAGGAGTGCTGATGCATAGGGACACTTGTACCCCAATGTGTATAGAAGCACTTTCAACAATAGCAAAATTATGGAAGGAGCCTCAATGCCCATCAACTGATGAATGGATAAAGAATTTGTGGTTTACATATACAATGGAATATTACTTGGGAATAAGAAAGAATGCTATATGGCCTTTTGTAGCAACGTGGATGGAACTGGAGAGTGTTATGGTAAGTGAAATAAGTCATACTGAGAAAGACAGATACCATATGTTTTCACTGTTATGTGGATCCTGAGAAACTTAACAGAAGACCATGGGGGAGGGGAAGGGTAAAAAAACAGAGAGGGAGGCAAACCATAAGAGACTCTTAAAAACTGAAAATAAACTGAGGGTTGATTGGGGGTGGGAGGGAGGGGAAAGTGGGTGATGGGTATTAAGGAGGGCACCTGTTGGGATGAGCACTGGGTATATGGAATCCAATTTGACAACAAATTTCAATATATATATAATCTCATTTTACCTGATTTTAATTAATTTCATTTTCATTGTTTCAATAAACTAATATCTTAAAATACACACATTTATTTTCAAACTCATTAATTGAAGTCAGACCACTCCCTCTTTCATTTCTTAAAACAAAAGGTATAGTTTTTCATCTAAGTTTAGAGTTCCTTTTTGCCAAATGACAAATGCACTTGTTTTTACATATAAGCCTTATTAAATTCAATAGATCCTACCTGTTTCTTCTCTGCTACTCCCTTGTGTTTTTGAAAAGATTTTGTGGTCCCAGTAACCGTTTTTGTATTTGTATAAAATTATAAACAAGCATTAAAAAAAAACAATGGTATTAATAGAGAAATCCACAGTAAGTAGTGAGGAAGGTACATATTGTCACTTTCTTTTCATAGGATCTTCTCAAGGGGCCAGTTCTTCATGCTTAGAGTTTGAAAAGTTTATTTGAAGATTCCCACACTATGGATTTTCTGTAAGAAGACTGATCATTAATATTGCTAAAATATCATCTAGGATATAACATTATTTGAGGCTGACTTTATAGAAAAGTCTGAAATTTGAAGGAACTCACAAATGCTAACAATACCAGAAACAATACAGATCTTGAGTAAGGTAGAAATAAATAAAAGTATAAATAAGGAATTTCAACTTCAATTTACACAAATTTTAATAAAAATTATTCTAAAGATATAATACTTAGTAAAATCAAAAGAAAAAGAAATTAGAACTTTGTTGCTTACCTAGTGGTAATAGTGACCACATGGTTTTCTGTTAATTTTTGGAATCATTCTTTTTTTTTTTTTTTTTTTTCTTTTTTTTTTCTTTTTTTTTTTTTTTTTCCTTTTTTTCTTTTTTTTATTATTATTTTTTTTTAATATATGAAATTTACTGTCAAATTGGTTTCCATACAACACCCAGTGCTCATCCCAAAAGGTGCCCTCCTCAATACCCATCACCCACCCTGCCCTCCCTCCCACCCTGCCCTCCCTCCCACCCCCCATCAACCCTCAGTTTGTTCTCAGTTTTTAACAGTCTCTAATGCTTTGGCTCTCTCCCACTCTAACCTCTTTTTTTTTTTTTTTTTTTTTTCCTTCCCCTCCCCCATGGGTTTCTGTTATGTTTCTCAGGATCCACATAAGAGTGAAACCATATGGTATCTGTCTTTCTCTGTATGGCTTATTTCACTTAGCATCACACTCTCCAGTTCCATCCATGTTGCTACAAAAGGCCATATTTCATTTTTTCTCATTGCCACGTAGTATTCCATTGTGTATATAAACCACAATTTCTTTATCCATTCATCAGTTGATGGACATTTAGGCTCTTTCCATAATTTGGCTATTGTTGAGAGTGCCGCTATAAACATTGGGGTACAGGTGCCCCTATGCATCAGTACTCCTGTATCCCTTGGATAAATTCCTAGCAGTGCTATTGCTGGGTCATAGGGTAGGTCTATTTTTAATTTTCTGAGGAACCTCCACACCGCTTTCCAGAGCGGCTGCACCAATTTGCATTCCCACCAACAGTGCAAGAGGGTTCCCGTTTCTCCACATCCTCTCCAGCATCTATAGTCTCCTGATTTCTTCATTTTGGCCACTCTGACTGGCGTGAGGTGGTATCTGAGTGTGGTTTTGATTTGTATTTCCCTGATAAGGAGCGACGTTGAACATCTTTTCATGTGCCTGTTGGCCATCCGGATGTCTTCTTTAGAGAAGTGTCTATTCATGTTTTCTGCCCATTTCTTCACTGGGTTATTTGTTTTTCTGGTGTGGAGTTTGATGAGCTCTTTATAGATTTTGGATACTAGCCCTTTGTCCGATGTGTCATTTGCAAATATCTTTTCCCAGTCCGTTGGTTGCCTTTTAGTTTTGTTGGTTGTTTCCTTTGCTGTGCAGAAGCTTTTTATCTTCATAAGGTCCCAGTAATTCACTTTTGCTTTTAATTCCCTTGCCTTTGGGGATGTGCCGAGTAAGAGATTGCTACAGCTGAGGTCAGAGAGGTCTTTTCCTGCTTTCTCCTCTAAGGTTTTGATGGTTTCCTGTCTCACATTCAGGTCCTTTATCCATTTTGAGTTTATTTTTGTGAATGGTGTGAGAAAGTGGTCTAGTTTCAACCTTCTGCATGTTGCTGTCCAGTTCTCCCAGCACCATTTGTTAAAGAGACTGTCTTTTTTCCATTGGATGTTCTTTCCTGCTTTGTCAAAGATGAGTTGGCCATACGTTTGTGGGTCTAGTTCTGGGGTTTCTATTCTATTCCATTGGTCTATGTGTCTGTTTTTATGCCAATACCATGCTGTCTTGATGATGACAGCTTTGTAGTAGAGGCTAAAGTCTGGGATTGTGATGCCTCCTGCTTTGGTCTTCTTCTTCAAAATTACTTTGGCTATTCGGGGCCTTTTGTGGTTCGATATGAATTTTAGGATTGCTTGTTCTAGTTTCGAGAAGAATGCTGGTGCAATTTTGATTGGGATTGCATTGAATGTGTAGATAGCTTTGGGTAGTATTGACATTTTGACAATATTTATTCTTCCAATCCATGAGCAGGGAATGTCTTTCCATTTCTTTATATCTTCTTCAATTACCTGCATAAGCTTTCTATAGTTTTCAGCATACAGATCTTTTACATCTTTGGTTAGATTTATTCCTAGGTATTTTATGCTTCTTGGTGCAATTGTTAATGGGATCAGTTTCTTCATTTGTCTTTCTGTTGCTTCATTGTTAGTGTATAAGAATGCAACTGATTTCTGCACATTGATTTTGTATCCTGCAACTTTGCTGAATTCATGTATCAGTTCTAGCAGACTTTTGGTGGAGTCTATCGGATTTTCCATGTATAATATCATGTCATCTGCAAAAAGCGAAAGCTTGACTTCATCTTTGCCAATTTTGATGCCTTTGATTTCCTTTTGTTGTCTGATTGCTGATGCTAGAACTTCCAGCACTATATTAAACAGCAGCGGTGACAGTGGGCATCCCTGTCGTGTTCCTGATCTCAGGGAAAAGGCTCTCAGTTTTTCCCCGTTGAGGATGATGTTAGCTGTGGGCTTTTCATAAATGGCCTTTATGATCTTTAAGTATGTTCCTTCTATCCCGACTTTCTCAAGGGTTTTTATTAAGAAAGGGTGCTGGATTTTGTCAAAGGCCTTTTCTGCATCGATTGACAGGATCATATGGTTCTTCTCTTTTTTTTTGTTAATGTGATGTATCACGTTGATCGATTTGCGAATGTTGAACCAGCCCTGCATCCCAGGAATGAATCCCACTTGATCATGGTGAATAATTCTTTTTATATGCTGTTGAATTCGATTTGCTAGTATCTTATTAAGAATTTTTGCATCCATATTCATCAGGGATATTGGCCTGTAGTTCTCTTTTTTTACTGGGTCTCTGTCTGGTTTAGGAATCAAAGTAATACTGGCTTCATAGAATGAGTCTGGAAGTTTTCCTTCCCTTTCTATTTCTTGGAATAGCTTGAGAAGGATAGGTATTATCTCTGCTTTAAATGTCTGGTAGAACTCCCCTGGGAAGCCATCTGGTCCTGGACTCTTATTTGTTGGGAGATTTTTGATAACCGATTCAATTTCTTCGCTGGTTATGGGTCTGTTCAAGCTTTCTATTTCCTCCTGATTGAGTTTTGGAAGAGTGTGGGTGTTTAGAAATTTGTCCATTTCTTCCAGGTTGTCCAATTTGCTGGCATATAATTTTTCATAGTATTCCCTGATAATTGTTTGTATCTCTGAGGGATTGGTTGTAATAATTCCATTTTCATTCATGATTTTATCTATTTGGGTCATCTCCCTTTTCTTTTTGAGAAGCCTGGCTAGAGGTTTGTCAATTTTGTTTATTTTTTCAAAAAACCAACTCTTGGTTTCGTTGATCTGCTCTACAGTTTTTTTAGATTCTATATTGTTTATTTCTGCTCTGATCTTTATTATTTCTCTTCTTCTGCTGGGTTTAGGCTGCCTTTGCTGTTCTGCTTCTATTTCCTTTAGGTGTGCTGTTAGATTTTGTATTTGGGATTTTTCTTGTTTCTTGAGATAGGCCTGGATTGCAATGTATTTTCCTCTCAGGACTGCCTTCGCTGCATCCCAAAGCGTTTGGATTGTTGTATTTTCATTTTCGTTTGTTTCCATATATGTTTTAATTTCTTCTCTAATTGCCTGGTTGACCCACTCATTCGTTAGTAGGGTGTTCTTTAACCTCCATGCTTTTGGAGGTTTTCCAGACTTTTTCCTGTGGTTGATCTCAAGCTTCATAGCATTGTGGTCTGAAAGTATGCATGGTATAATTTCAATTCTTGTAAACTTATGAAGGGCTGTTTTGTGACCCAGTATATGATCTATCTTGGAGAATGTTCCATGTGCACTCGAGAAGAAAGTATATTCTGTTGCTTTGGGATGCAGAGTTCTAAATATATCTGTCAAGTCCATCTGATCCAATGTATCATTCAGGGCCCTTGTTTCTTTATTGACTGTGTGTCTAGATGATCTATCCATTTCTGTAAGTGGGGTGTTAAAGTCCCCTGCAATGACCACATTCTTATCAATAAGGTTGCTTATGTTTGTGAGTAATTGTTTTATATATCTGGGGGCTCGGGTATTTGGCGCATAGACATTTATAATAGTTAGCTCTTCCTGGTGGATAGACCCTGTGATTATTATATAATGCCCTTCTTCATCTCTTGTTACAGCCTTTAATTTAAAGTCTAGTTTGTCTGATATAAGTATGGCTACTCCAGCTTTCTTTTGGCTTCCAGGAGCATGATAAATAGTTCTCCATCCCCTCACTCTCAATCTAAAGGTGTCCTCAGATCTAAAATGAGTCTCTTGTAGACAGCAAATAGATGGGTCTTGTTTTTGTATCCATTCTGATACCCTATGTCTTTTAGTTGGCGCATTTAATCCATTTACATTCAGTGTTATTATAGAAAGATATGGGTTTAGAGTCATTGTGATGTCTGTATGTTTTATGCTTGTAGTGATGTCTCTGGTACTTTGTCTCACAGGATCCCCCTTAGGATCTCTTGTAGGGCTGGTTTCGTGGTGACAAATTCCTTCAGTTTTTGTTTGTTTGGGAAGACCTTTATCTCTCCTTCTATTCTAAATGACAGACTTGCTGGATAAAGGATTCTCGGCTGCAGATTTTTTCTGTTTAGCACACTGTAGATGTCGTGCCAAGCCTTTCTGGCCTGCCAAGTTTCAAAGGAGAGATCAGTCACGAGTCTTATAGGTGTCCCTTTATATGTGAGGGCACGTTTATCCCTTGCTGCTTTCAGAATTTTCTCTTTATCCTTGTATTTTGCCAGTTTCACTATGATATGTCGTGCAGAAGATCGATTCAAGTTACGTCTGAAGGGAGTTCTCTGTGCCTCTTGGATTTCAATGCCTTTTTCCTTCCCCAGTTCAGGGAAGTTCTCAGCTATAATTTGTTCAAGTACCCCTTCAGCACCCTTCCCTCTCTCTTCCTCCTCTGGGATACCAATTATGCGTATATTATTTTTTTTTAGTGTATCACTTAGTTCTCTAATTTTCCCCTCATACTCCTGGATTTTTTTATCTCTCTTTCTTTCAGCTTCCTCTTTCTCCATAACTTTATCTTCTAGTTCACCTATTCTCTCCTCTGCCTCTTCAAGCCGAGCCATCGTGGATTCCATTTTGTTTTGCAATTCGTTTAAAGTGTTTTTCAACTCCTCGTGACTGTTCCTTAGTCCCTCGATCTTTGTGGCAAGAGATTCTCTGCTGTCCTGTATACTGTTTTCAAGCCCAGCGATTAATTTTATGACTATTATTCTAAATTCACTTTCTGTTATATTATTTAAATCCTTTTTGATCAGTTCATTAGCTGTTGTTATTTCCTGGAGATTCTTCTGAGGGGAATTCTTCCGTTTGGTCATTTTGGAGAGTCCCTGGCGTGGTGAGGACCTGCAGTGCACTTCCCCTGTGCTGTGGTGTATAACTGGAGTTAGTGTGCGGGGCCGCAGTCCGACCCGATGTCTGCCCCCAGCCCACTGCTGGGGCCACAGTCAGACTGGTGTGTGCCTTCTCTTCCCCTCTCCTAGGGGCGGGATTCACTGTGGGGTGGCGTGTCCCGTCTGGGCTACTTGCACACTGCCAGGCTTGTGTTGCTGGGGATCTGGCGTATTAGCTAGGGTGGGTAGGCAAGGTGCACGGGGGCTGGAGGGGCAGGCTTAGCTCGCTTCTCCTTAGGTGATCCACTTCAGGAGGGGCCCTGTGGCAGCGGGAGGGAGTCAGATCCGCTGCCGGAGGTTTGGCTCCGCAGAAGCACAGAGTTGGGTGTTTGCGCGGAGCGAGCAAGTTCCCTGGCAGGAACTGGTTCCCTTTGGGATTTTGGCTGGGGGATGGGCGGGGGAGATGGCGCTGGCGCCTTTGTTCCCCGCCAAGCTGAGCTCTGCCGTCCGGGGGCTCAGCAGCTCTCCCTCCCTTTGTCCTCCAGCCTTCCCGCTTTCCGCGCAGAGCTGTTAACTTATGACCTCCCAGACGCTAAGTCGCGCTTGCTGTCGGAACACAGTCTGTCCGGCCCCTCCGCTTTTGCCAGCCCGACTTGGGGGCTCTGCTTGGCCGGCGAGCCGCCCCTCCGCCCCGGCTCCCTCCCGCCAGTCCGTGGAGCGCGCACCGCCTCGCCGCCCTTCCTACCCTCTTCCGTGGGCCTCTGGTCTGCGCTTGACTCCGGAGACTCCCTTCTGCTAATCCTCTGGTGGTTTTCTGGGTTCTTTAGGCAGGTGTAGGTGGAATCTAAGTGATCGGCAGGACGCGCTGTGAGCCCCGCGTCCTCCTACGCCGCCATCTTCCCTCAATCCCCGGAATCATTCTTAATAAATAGCTAAAAAAGGAATCCAGAGCAAAGTTACATTTTAAAGGTTTTTTTTTCAATAATCTCTATGTAACCCCAACGTGGAACTTGAACTCATGACCAGGATCAAGAGTTGCACACTCTTCTCACTGATCCAGGCAAGCACCCACTATACAACTCGGCATTTTATTGACCTTATTGTGTTGTTGTTGAGGAAAGCCCATATATTCATTCATTATGTTTTTAGAAACAGATTTTCTCCATTAATAGTACTGGAAATGCAGAGATATGGAAAAAAAAAAGAAATAAAGCCTTCCAACAGATATGTATAGTTGTAAGTGCTATTTAAAATCCTGATGAAAAGTTGATTTTTTAATATGTGGAAATCCAGTTATTACAGATTCTCCCATTCTGTCTGCAAAACAGATATTTTACTTCTGATAAATTTTCAATGAAGACTGAAATTTAATAAGACCCTGAGTTTCAAGAAATGGCTCCTAAAACAAGGGCTAAGTCAATTTAACTGACTATGTCTGTTTATTTCTATCCCTGGCTTGTTAGAGCAACCTAGAAATACTTTATTCAAGAGGTCAATCATTTAATGGGCAACATATACCCTTTTGATTCTGGCTGGTAATCTGGCAAAAGGGGATCTTATTTACAAAAGTAGATGATGCAATAAAGATGTTTTTCTGCAAATCCGTTGCTACTACTGAAGGAAAACAATTAAAAGCACATACTTTACTTTGTGTGTGCTTAATGTGTAAGCTGTGTACAATGTGAGCATGTCATGATTCGAAGGTATAAAATATGTCTGGAAAGATAATTGCTTATGAAAATCATAGCACATGGGATAAGTGCATTTCTCATTTGCAGTGTGTATAGTTAGCCTTTTCAGAACATTTTCTATGTGCCTGGTCCTATAATAGGCATTTTTCTTATATAGTAATAATCTTAATAATCCCCCAAAGCAGATACTTGTATATCCCTATTTTATAGATGAGGCGAATGAAGCTTAGAGAGATTAAGTAAATTGTCAAAGATTCTAGCCTTATATAAGTGGTGAAGCTATGATTTGAATCAAATGATCTAACTTTGGAACTCATGTGCTTAACTGTTTTGTCAGACCGATGAGGGATATTTCAACTGTAATACACCTAGGAATCTACAATTTATTATTGTATTATATATTGGGGTTTTTGGTACCTTTTCAAGTCGTGCTAAGGAGACTGTAGAGGAGTATAATCTAATAACAATTTGCCTAGTTCAAGTGATGCTATCCTAAAAAATAATATAAAGATAAAGCGTGTGAGTCTCAAAAATAAGTCAACTAGCTTCACTATGAATTTGACATGGAGAAATTCCAAGTGGAATAAAAACCATATAACCATTGTCACATAAGGAAAAGAAAAGTGAATTACTGCAATAATTCACTTGCTGGCTTCCTTGCTGTTACTTCAGCATCCTTCCATAAAGGAATAAAGTTTTGTTGTTGCAAATATCAGAACTATTTGCACAGAGGCCAGTAAGGCCATATTTACTGGTACGCTTTACCACATTGTTGGATAGAAGTGGGTTCCACAAAATAAAAGAAGGAAAAGTCCTGATCTGTATTAACTCAACAAATGCACGAGACTGCCTAGGTTTCTACTGTGGCTCTGCAAAGTACTAGCTATTTGATGTTCAGAATTTTCCTTAATTTCATCTTACTCAGTGAACTTATCAGTATAATGGAAATAATAATAGTGTTTGCCTTATAATTTTGTGAGGATTATAAAACTTAATCAATAAAAAGTGCTTAATTCAATGCCTGGTTCATAGTCATCCATCAGTAAATGCCAAGTGCAATTATTATTATCATTATCTTTATCACTTAAACAGATTAAATACAATAACGTATTTTATCTGGCACACATTTTATTATCTGATACATGCCATATTACATGACACAAATCACATTATTTTATTTAATCATTAAAACAACCCTATGAGATAGTTATTCATTTCTGCCACTTTAGATGAATAAACAGAGGTACAGAAAGGCTAATTAGTCTAGAAATTTGGATCTGAAAGCATGTATGTGGAAAACTTATGTTGAACCTCATCTATAATAATTTTTATATATTACATACATATACATATATATTATATAATATATAATATATATTATAAATATTATAATATGTATAATAATAATTCCGCTTGGAATTTCTCCATGTCTAACACAAAAGAATTGATAATTACCCAACTATCTAGTAAAACCAATAACTGTGCTTTATGAACCCTTTCCTATATGGAGATAATTTTATTCAAATGTATAGTGAAGCTAGTTGACTTTCTTTTTCAGAATCACATGCTTTGTCTTTATATTAATTATTTTTTAGGATAGCATCTCTTGAACTAGGCAAATGGTTATTAGATTTTATTCCTCTACAGTCTCCTTAGCACAACTTGAAAAGGTATCCAAAACCCCAGAAAGAGTTATTGATGAATAATTGTCCTGGGGTTCAATTAGCCAAAAAACAAAAACAAAAAACAACAAAAGCAAAAAAAAACAACAAAAAAACCACAAAACTTACCATAGAACTTTATTTTTTTTTAAGTATATGAACCACTGCTTCACTTGCTATCACTGCCTGGGATTTATTCCTTTCATCCATCACTAAATGTGGGGATTTGAGGCAAGATATTTAACTTCTCTGTAATATCTATCTCTTAATTATTTGTTTTTTAAAAGGATTAAAGGAGTTACTGCACATAAAGTGCCTACAACAGTGTTTGGTACTTGGTAAACATTCAGTAAGTCTTTCTCCTCCTTTATTCAGTATTTTGGTGTTTAACCTTTGTGTAGCATTTTTATTCAGGAATGACAATTTTGTTTACTTTTAAGAAATATTCGTTAAGCACTTCCTGTATGTTACCAGGTGAATTAGGGAGACCCTGGGCCATGACAACTCAATCCAGTCAATCCTCAAGATGATACTGACGTTTTTGTTCTCATCACAAGAGTGAATTCGAGGACAGACATGACACAGCAGAGAAGAGATACACAAGTAGGAAAGTTTACTAAAGTGAAAGTAAACTCTCACGGTGTGTGTGTGTGTGCGAGAGAGAGACAGAGAGAGAGATGGGGGGGCACTGTGCATCCTGGGGTTTTGGTCTCTATATTATATTGACAGTTGTTAACTAGGGGATAGAATATTCATTACCTCGGGCAGGGATTTCTTGGAAACAGGGTTTTATGCTTTTTTCCCCCCTTATTTGGTCAGGGTGCCTGTCATGTCACCCACCATCTTGGACTTGTCTGATTTGGTCCAGCTTCTTGTGGAATGCTGCCAGTACTGGCAACTGACTTTCCAGACAGCTGGCCATGACTTCTTCTCTGCTGGTCTCCAGGTGTCCTTTTAGAACCTAATCTAACTGCCTACTCTAACATATGTAGTAGACATTTTGATATGCATTAGAGGTAAAGAAAAATATGACACTTGTTTATTTTTTAAAAAGGATTCATGGATAATATTAGATATACATATGTAAACAACAAATTATAAAGGTGGTGAATATTAAGGATGCATATGTAAATTATTGAGTATAAAAAAATGAACTATGAATCCCATCCTATGGCTGGTATGATCTAGATAAGTAAATCTTACCACATCTAATTCCTATAAATCCCTCCAATTTTCAAAAAAAGGCCATACTTTGTCAAAAGTTTCTTGAGGTGTCTGGTATCAAAGGAACAGGTTCACTTCCTCATGACAGCAAACTGTACAAAATAATTATTCATTGCTTCATGAACTAGTACATTGTCATCGAGTTTTGCACATTTTTGAAGGGTGTTTCAGTTTCTTCCTTGAATCACAGCTCTGTAACATAAGTACAACCACTAATGAGTAATTCTCCATGTGATTAAACAAACCTCATCTTTTACTTAGGAAATAAAAAAGCATAAGTCCAGCATGTATGTCATGACCATCTTCCAACATTTTTTGTTATTTTGAAAGGTTCAATATGCATTTGGAAGTCTTTTTTGTCATAACCATATGAATCATGAAGGATCTTCCCCACTAAACTTTTAAAACAGAGTAAAATAGTAAAGAACAAGATGCATGTGTTGTTAGGTATCTTTGGGACCACTGTCATAGGACAGTTAGCATTAATGCCAATAAAGCTAAACTAAAATGCAATCTGTCAGCATATAATGCAGAAACCCATGGGTTAGTAAATTTTCTTCTTTTGAATATATGTAGCTCTCACTTTTCATAAAGAAAACACCTTATTGGTTGAGATTTAGGTAGATTCATTGTGGTAGTCTAGTAAATTTAGCCAAAAAAAAAAAATGCCACAGTATGATTTTGTACAACACAGTGTTATGAGACCATGTGACTGTTAGTGCTGTGATGCAGAATAATTTTTCCCCAAGGTTCAAAGTATTATGTGCATATTTTATTTCCAATATATAGTGGTGAATAATTAAACACAGGTTTAATTTAGTAAATATGCATGATATTTTATATACCCACTTTGGCAAGATGCAATCATATGTATAAAAATTAAATTGTATAGACAATAGGACTTCTTGAATGGTGAAGTGAACTCCTTTATAAATCTACTCCTTTGTAAAACTGACCAAAAATCCTTGAAAAAATTGGTCAAAATCAACTTTTATCAAACTCTTATATATAAGCAAAGGCTTACAAAAATCTGAGTAGTATTTTTTCAAGAAAAAAATCTCAAGGTTGTTAAGAATACTAGAGTTTGTGATGGTTTAATTTGGCCTGCATTCATCCATTTCTTCTCAGTTTCACTGTAGCACTGACAACCAGCAAGCTCACAATTATGGTAGTTGTGAAAAACATCAATCTTACAGTCATTGTAGCAAGCAGACCAGGTTTGGAGCTCTTGAAAAAGCCCCATTCTCAAAGTCTTATAACTACTTGAACTTTCTCTTAGATCCTTGTAAAAGCCTCCATTTCAGGATTTTTTTTTTCACTTAACTCTGTTAATTCTTCAGGAAAAGTTGTATTCCCAAAGTGTCAACAGCAGTCAGAAACAATTGTTTAATATTGCAGCTGTGTGAAGCTGTGATAACTGTAGTTGTTAACAAGTGCTTGACCAAAAAATTAGAAGTAATATCTAGGAAACTTAATGCCCATAAAGAGCTTTGAAAAACTCTGATATGTTCCTCCTGGGGAGATGGAAGTCCAGACACATGTGCAGGGCTCTGTGCATTCTCAGGTAAGAATTCAGAGATCCCCCATCTTTCACCTCTTGCTGACATTGAGCAAATGTACAAAAAGGAAATGAAAGTTATGGCAGAGTTGTATACTATAAGAGTGATGAATTCATGCTCCCAAACATGCATAGCCCCTTGGAAAAATGTGGAAAGGTTATTGGTTCAAAGCATTTAAGGAAGTATTTGTCTATTTATTATCTGACCACCAAGCTAATCAAGCAGAGACTTCAGTGGACACACACAACAAAGTATACAGACTTTACAGAAATTTTACAGCAAAGTCACTAAATAAACAAGCAAAAAATAATAACAAGGAAAAGCAATAATGAGAAATCTTGAGGGATTTAGGATTTCCATAGTTGTTATATTATATTGCCATGTAATATTTAAAATAAACAGTGTTTTTTTAAGGATGGGAAATATTCAAATATATAGGTGATTATGGTCCAAATGCAGGTAAAAATAATATAAATAGTCCATTAGAAAACCTAGAGTTTGGACTTACTGACTATAAATACTTTAAATATACTATTATAGTATGGTCAAATAACTAAAAGAAACCATGCTTACTAAACTAAAAGAAAGTATAGGGATGAAATCACACCAAATAGAAAAGATCAATAAGAGGCCAATTTCTTTTTTAAAAAGAAGAAAAGCGAAATTCTGCAGCTAAAAAGTAAAAGTACAATAAATAAAATGAAAAATTCACTTTATACTCTAAACAGCAGATTTGAACTAACGTAGAAATGTGATTTTTATCACCAGACTTGAATATAGATCAATTGGTAATATCCAGTTTGTGGAATAACAAGTAAGAAAAGAGAGAATAAAAGTTAACAAAACTTCACAGTTATGGAATGGGTTGTGGGAAAAAAAGAAATATTTGCCAAATATGTATAGGATAAGGGGTTAATGTCTGAAATATATAAATAACTCATACAACTCGATAACAAAACAATCTGCTTGAAAAATGAACACAGAAAGAAAAAAGTACATTTCTTCCAAATAGAACACCCAAATGACCAACAGGTACATGAAAAGGAGCTCAATATCACAAATTATCATAGAAATATAAATTAAAATCACAATGAGATATAACCTCACACCTATTAGAATGACTATCATCAAGAAAAGAAGATAATGAAGGTGTGGGGGAAAAGCAACACTTCTACACTGTAGTGGAATTGTAAGTTGTTCCAACTGCTGTGGAAAACAGCATGAAAGTTCCTATAAAAATGAAAAATATGATCCAGCAATCCCACTTCTAGGTATACATCCAAAGGAAATGAAAACAGGATATCCAAGAGCTATCTGTATTACCATGTTTAAAGCAGCATTATTTACAATAGCCATGATATAAAAAAGAACTTGTGTCACCAGTGGATGAATGAATAAAAATGATATGGTATTTACCTATATCTACATTTGTATCTATATATCTAATCACACTTATACAGATGCACAGTGAATTTATTCAGCCATGAGAGAGAGGTAAATCTTGCTATTTGCAAGAACATGAATGGACCTTAAGGGCATTATCCTAAGTGAAAAAAAAGTCAGAGAAAAACAAATATTGTATGCAATCATTTATATGTGGAATCAGAAAAAGCCAAACTCATTAAAATAGAAAGTTGAATGGTGGTTATCAGAAGCATGGGTGTAGGGAATATAAGGATATGTCATTTAAGTGTACAAACTTGGAAATAGTGTATAAGTTTTGGAGATCAAATGGACAGTATAGAGGTTATAGTTGAAAACACTATATGATAAACACCAAAGTTGCTAAAAGATTATATTTTAATAGTTCTCACAAGAAAGTAATGATAATTATGTGATGTGATAGAGATGTTAGCTAACACCACAGTGGTAATCATATTTTAATATGTAAATTTATTAAATTAATGCATCATACAACTTAAATTATACACAATAACATGCTTATTGTATTTCAATAAAAATGAATCAACCAAGATACATGTGGAACACCATGAAGTTTACCAATATATGCATAATTGTTGTTCTAGGCACAGTGAAGGACATTTTATAATGATGAAATAGTCATTTCAATGGGAATATATTTTATTTTTTTTTAATTTTTATTTTAATTCTAGCTAGTTAACAAACACTGTTGTTATTTTCAGGTGTATGACATAGTGATTAAAAAATTTCGTACATCACCCAGTGCTCATCATGAAAAGTGCACTCCTTAATGCCAACCTATATAATCCACCCCCCTACCACACTTCCCTCTGATAACCTTCAAGTTGTTTTCTATCATTAAGAGTCTGTTTCTTGATTTCTCTCTCTTTCTTTCTCTCCCTCTTTCCCCTTTGCTCATTTGTTTTGTTCCTTAAATTCCACATATGAGTACTATCATATGGTATTTTTCTTTATCTGACTTATTTTACTTAGCATTATATTCTCTAGCTCCATCCATGTCTTTGCTAATAGCAAAATTAAATTCTTCTTTATGCCTGAATACTATTCCATTGTATATGTACAAAATCTTCATCCACTCCTCAGTTAATGGACACTTAGGTTGATTCCATACCTTGGCTATTGTAAACAATGCTACTATAAACATAGGGGTGCATGTATCCTTTTGAATTAGTGTTTTTGTATTTTTTCGGTAAATACCTAGCAGTGCGATTGCTGGATCATAGGGTAATTTTGTTTTAAGTTTTCAAGAAACCTCCACACTGTTCTCAACAGTGCTTGCATCAGTTTGCATCCTCATCAACAGTGAAAGAGTGTTCCTATTTTTCCACATCCTCACCAAGACCTGTTGTTTCTTGTGTTGTTGATTGTGACAGATGTGAGGTGATATCTCATTGTAGCTTCATTTTGCATTTCCCTGATGTTAAGTGATGTTGAACATCTTCTCTCAAGTCTGTTGGGCATGTGTATGTCTCTTTTGGATAAATATCTCTTTATCAGAACACACAGCACAATGAGTACACAGGCAAACATTTCCCCAAATCTATTTGCATGAAAAGCATGAGGGGCTGAATTTCCTGAGTGCATGAAACCATCAGCGCATTAAAACCTGGATTTAAAAGTCAGCTGGCTTGGTTGGGACAGAACCCTGAAGGAACTATCTTGCTCCTGGAGAGAAGGAAGGCAAAAACCTAGTGGCAGACAGTATAGAAACAGAGATCTGAAAAATGCCTGAGACACACAGCAGTGAGAGCATTTATTTGTTCTTCTCTGAAAACTTCCCTGAGAGGAAGCATTCATAGAGATGCTTATCCAGGAAGAAAGTAGCTGGCTAGCCCCATTTCACTTCCCTGCCCCTCAGCATAAACACGAGCCACCTTCAAGAAACAGAGCTGCATTAACTCTGGCTGAATTTTTGCATAAACCAAGCCTCACATGCCTGCACCCTGGAAGGACTGCCTTTCTCAGTCAAGTTTGCCTAGTCCCAGTGGAGTGGGCCCCTACTCCAGAAGACTGGAACAAATCTCCTGCTCACACTATGTCTCCTAACCATAGAATTATACAAGGCCTCAGTTTTCTTCAAAGTGAAAGCAAGTCTCATTTTACAGACAGATCAGAACACATCTACTTAATTTACCACATTAGGGCCAAAAATTATAAAGCAAAAGTTCCTCTGCAGACAAGTGGCCTGAATCATAGAGCAAACAAAACACAATATTAGAACACATACAGCACACACCAATGACACTTACTGAAGATCCAGGCTTTGGATGCTACATGACTTCTTCGTAAAGCCAGTATTTTCAGATGGAGGAAGCATAACTGGCTATTTTAAAACAGAGAAAAAAGCAGAGACATAGACAAAATGTCAAGACAGAGGAATTTATCCTATATGAAAATATAAGATAAGGCCACAGCCAGAGATCTAAGTAAGAGAGATGTAAGTACCATCGCCTGATGGAGAATGTAAAACAACAATCATAAGGATATTCACAGGGCTTGAGAAAAGAATAAAAGACATGAGTGAGACCATTACCACAGAGATAAAAAGGTTAAAATAGAATCATCAGAGATGAAAAATGCAATAAATGATAAAAGAATTAGGCTTGATGCAATGAAGAAAGGACTAGAAGAAGCAGAGGAATGATTGAGTGACATAAAAGATAAAATAATGAAAAATAATAAAGCTGAACCAGTGTGGAAAATAATAATTATGGAACACAAGAATAGACTTAGGAAACTCAGTGAAACTATCAAATGCAATAACATTCACATTATAGGAGTTCCAGAAGAGGAAGCAATTTTTAAAAGGGTCAGAAAATATATTTGAGAATACTAGCTGAAAATTTCTCTAATCTAAGGGAGGAAACAGACATTCAGAACCACGAGGTACAGAGAATACCCATAAAAATCAACAAAATCAGATTAATACCAAGAGGTATTGTAATTACATTTGCAAAATATACTGAAAAGAAAAAAAAATTCTTACAAGGAGTAAGACAAAGAAGTCTTGAACTTACAAGGGAAGACCCATAAGAACAGCTGCAGATTTCTTAACAGAAATGTGGCAAGTCAGAAAGGAGTGCTATGATATATTCACAGTGCTGAATGGGAAAAATATGCCATCAAGAACACTCTATCCAGCAAGGGCCGCATTCAGAATAAGAAAAATAGTTTTCCAGACGAATAAAAACTAAAAAAAATGTTTGTTACCACCACACCAGCCCTGCAAGAAATATTAAAGGGGACACTTAAAGTGGAAAGGAAAGAACAAAAGTGAAAAAGACAAGAAAGGAACAGAAAAGATCTCTAGTATCATGATAAAACAAGTAAAGCAATGTCATTAAATAGATATCTATGAATAATTACTTTCAAATTAAATGGTGTAAATGTTCCAATAAGACATAGGATGTCAGAACAGATAAAAATGAGACCCATGTATATCATGCCTATAGGAGACATGCTTTAAAGCTAAAGACAACTGCAGATTGAAAGTGAGAGGATGGAGAAACATTTATCATGCAATGGATGTCAAAAGACATCAAAAGAGTAGCAATACTTATTTTGAACAAATTAGACTTTAAACCAAAGACTATAGCAAGAGACAAAGAAAGACACTATATGATAATAAAGGGGGGAATCCAACAAGAAGATCTAACAATTGTAAATATTGCCCCCAACATGGAAAACCCAAATGTATAAAACCATTAATAAAAACACAAAGGAACTCATTCATAATAAATCCAAAAATAGTAGGGGATTTTAACACTCCACTTATATAAATGAACAGATCATCTAAATAGAAAATCAACAAGGAAACAATGGCTTATAATGACACAGTGGACCAGCTGGACTTAAGATATATTCAGGAAAGTGGGGAGTTAAGATGGCAGAGAAGTAGAGGGACCAGGATTTTCCTCATGCCTCAAACACAACCATACTGAGGTTAGATCACTTGGAACACTCAGGAAATCAATCTGCAGAGTGGCAGAAGGACCTCCACATTTGGAAGGAGGCAACTTGGCAGGATCAAGGTTCATGTATATGAATTGGAGGAGATAAATAGCATAGGCACAAAGCAGTGGGAACCCTTTCTCTGGAGAGACAAAAGGGAGAGAAAGAGTGAGGGCTTATGAAAATATGGCATTGAGTTAGCACAAGAGGAAAACCTCTCCAGACTATGGACTGGAGAACAAAGAATATGGAGAGTGCCAGTTTATTCTTTGCAAACAGCCTTAGGAGCTGAAACTCAGAGGTTCAGAAGTGGGTGACTTTTTCTGGAGCAAATCTGGGAGCCTTGGTGCCTACTTCTGGGGAGGGGGAAGCCAGCCCTGGAGCACATAGTGCAATGTAACAATCTCAGAGGCACACTGGGAGAGAACAGTCCCCTTCTGGGAGTACTTTGGGAAGAGGATTTATTGTCTTCCCAAGGACTGAAGCCCTTGCAGATACCAGCCAAGAGCTTTTTATCAGCAAGGTAGAGTGGCTTTATTCTGGAACAGGGAGAGGAGCCACACCAAGCTGGGTCCAGTAAAACTTCAGGGTCTGAATTCCAGACAAGTTCCTAGAAGGTGAGAGAGAACTATAACAGGACAGGGTGACCACCATTGCTATTCTTTGAGGGCTGCCTGAATAGCAATGGTGTTTAATACCCAGTATGGGGAGGAGAGATGGGGGTGTTGCCATTTTCCTCCCCAACATCAACATGATGGGACCTCAGAGAGCAGCACAGTGGAGGCACCACGTGTTTACACCAAATCCCGCCCCTTGTTCCTGGCAACAACTATCTCCTAGAGCAAGACTGACTGACCCAATGCAGCCAGCCTTTCTTCCAGACCAGCACAGTGACTGGTTCCAAGCACCACTGACAGACAATTTTTTTTTAATTTTAAAAATTCTTCTTTCTTTCCTCTTCTATTTGTCTTTTGTAATCAGGCGATATATTATATATATATATATACATATATATATGTATATATATATATATATATACTTATATATATATATATACTTATATATACATATACACTCATGTGTATACATTTATATATACACATACACACATATAGTTGCTATATATATATATATATACTTGCTATATACATATGCATATACATATATATGTATATATATGTTATATATATAGTTGTTATATAGTTATAGTTACACATATATATATACATAAGTGTTATATATATGTATATATAAATAAGTGTTATATATGTGTGTGTGTGTATACACACACACACACACACACACACAGTTGTTGTAGTTGTTTGTTTAATCGGGAATTTTTATTCTATTCTACTTCCACCTGTTCTTTTGCTTCACCTTTAGTTTTCTTCTTCTTTCTCTGATTTAGCCTTACAGTTTTTTGATTCTCTGTTTGGTTTTCTTTCCTCCTCTTCAATTTTTCTCTTTTTATGGGATCAGGCTTTCCCCCTCCCTTTTCCTTTTTTTTTCCAGGGTTATTTCAATAAACATATCAAATCACACCTGGTTGAAGGTCCAAAGACTCCACCACCAAAATCAAGAAAGAGATAATCAGAGGACTGACCAGTGAGATAGAGCAGCCAAAACGCAGCAACAGAGTGCATGCAACATACACCAAAACCACTTCCTGAAGTGTCAAGCCCTGGACAGTATATGACCCCTTTTTAATATAGTAGTATTCTCATGTGAAGGACACATAACAAGCTTTTAAAACATGCAAAAAACAGAAACTTAGCCTAAATGACAAAACAGAGAAATTATCCCCAAAAGAAAGTTCAAGAAGAAATCAGAGAACAAAACAGATTTAAATAATTTATATTAACAAGAATTTTGAATAACAGTGGTAAAACTAATATCTGGCCTTGGAAAAAGCATAGAAGACAGCAATGTCACTTGTGCTGTAGAGATCAAAGACCAAAAAACTAGTCAGGATGAGTTAAGAAATGCTATAACGGAGATGCAAAATAAACTAAGTAAAATGACAGCAAGGATGGAAGAAGTAGAGGAAAGAATAGGTGAAAGGGAAGAAAAAATTATGGAAAATAATGAAGCTAAAAAATGAGGGAAAAGAAATTACTAGATTATGAGGGGAGAATTAGAGACCTAAGTGATTCCATGAAACATGACAATATCCTTATCACAGGAGTCCCAGGAGAAGAAGAGTAAGAGAATGGGGAGAAGATCTATTTGAACAATTTATAGCTGAGAAATTCCCTAATCTGAGGAAGGGAGCAGGCATCCAAATTTAAGTGGCACAGAGAACTCCCTTCAAAATCAACAAATCAGGTCAACACCATGACATATCATGGTAAAACTGGCAAAATACAAAGATAAAGAGAGAATTCTGAAAGCAGTTAGGAACAAATGGTCCTTAACCTACAAGAGTAGACACATAAGTGTAGTAGCAGACCTGTCCAGTGAAACGTGGCAGGACAGAAATATCCATTGTGCTGAATAGTAGAAATGCTCAGCCAAGAATCATTTTTTTCCAGCAAAGTGCCATTCATAATAGAAGGGGAGATAACGACTTTCCCAGACAAACAAAAACTAAAGGAATTTGGGACCACTAAAACAGCCCTGCAAAAGATCATAAGGAGGACTCTCAGAGTGGAAGGCAGCAAAGACCACAAAGAAATAGAGACATCACAACGAATATGAAATCTACAGATAACACAAATGGCACTAAAGCCATGTCTTTCAATAATCACTTTGAACGTAAATGAACTAAAGGCCCAATCAAAAGACATAGGGTATCAGAACGGGTAAAAAAATAAGAACCATCTATATGCTCCCTACAAGAGACACATTTTAGATCTAAGGACACCTGCAGATTGAAAGTAAGGGGATGGAGAACCATCTATCATGCTAATGGACATCAAAAGAGAGCCAGAGAAGCCATATCTCTAACAGAAAACCAGATTTTGGGGGAAGGGGAAAAATATAGTTACAAAACAGAGAGGGAGGGAGGCAAACCACAAGAGACTCTTAAATACAGAACAAACTGAGTGTGGATGGGGAGAGTAGAGGAGAGGTAAAATGGGTGATGGGCATTGAGGATGGCACTTGGAATGAGCACTGTGTGTTGTATGTAAGCCAATTTGACAATAAATTACATTAAAAAAAGACAAAGACTGTAAGAGATGAAGAAGGGTATTATATCATAATTAAGGTGTCTATCAAGAAGAGCTAACAACTGTAAATATGCCCACAATGTGGAAGAACCCAAATATATAAATCAATTAACCACAAACATAAGCAAACTTAATAATAATACCATAATTGTATGAGACTTAAAACTCTACTTACAATAGTGGATAATCTAGGCAGAAAATCAGTAAGGAAAAAACAGCTCTGAATGATACATTTGACCAGATGGTCTTAACAGATATATTCAGATATATTCAGAACATTTTATCCTAAAGCAGCAGAATAAACATTCTTCTCAAGTGCACATGGAACATTCTCCAAAATAGATCACATATTGGGTCACAATGCATTCCTCAACAGGTACTAAAATATATATAATATATTTATAAATTATTTATAAATTATTAAATTTATAATTTATAATAATTATAAATTATTAAATATATATAATATATTTATAAATTATTATATATTATATATAATAATTTATAAATATATAAAATATTTATATATTTATATATTTTATTTATATTTTATATATTTATATATATTTATATATATTATAAATATATATATAAATATATATAAAAATATACATATATATTTGGAAGCAAACAGTCTATTCCCTTTCCAATATAGCAAAGGCAGTCTTAGGAAGAAAATACATTGCATTTCAGGCCTATTTCAAGAAACAAGAAAGGACCCAAATACACAACCTAAATTTAAAACTTAAAGGGCCTAGAAAAGGAGCAGCAAATAAAACACAAAGCCAGCAGCAGAAGGGAAATAATAATGACTAGAGCAGAAATTAGTGACATAGAATTAAAAAAAAAAGCAATAGAACTGTTAAATGAAACAAAGAGCTATTTTTGAAAGAATATATATGAAAAAAAAAACACAAAAAACTGGACAACCTGGAAACAAAAAACAAATTCCTGGACACTCACACACTACCAAAACTCAAAACAGAAAGAAATAGAAAATTTGAACAGGCCCATAATCAGCAAAGTAATTGAATCTGTTATCAAAAATCTCTCAACAAGTAAGTCCTGGGCCAGATAGCTTCCCAGGGGAATTCTACCAGACATTCAAAGCAGACTTACTACATATTTTGCATAAACTGTTCCAAAAAAAAAGAAAAGAAAAAAGAAATGGAAGGAAAGCTTCCAACTCATTCTAAGAAACCACCATTACCTTGATTCCAAAACAAGAGCAAAGACCCCCACCAAAAGGAGCATTACAGGTCAAAATCCTGATAAACCTGGATGCAAAATTTCTCAAGTTACTAACAAATTGAATTTAACAGTATATTAAAAGAAGTATTCACCATGATCAAGTGTGATTCATTCCTGGGCTTTGAGGCTGGTTCAATATTCACAAATAATTCAACATAATGCACCACATTAATAGAAGAAAGGGTAAGAACGATATGATTCTGTCAATTGATGCATAAAATACATTTGACAATATACAGCATCCTTTCTTCATAAAATCCTCAAGAAAGTAGGGATAGGAGGAACATACCTTAACATCATAAAAGCCATATATGAAAGGCCCACAGCAAAGGGGAAGAACTTAGATATTTTACCCTGAAAATCAGGAACATGACATGGATGTCCACTCTCACCACTGTTGTTTAACAGTGTTGGAAATCCTAGCCTCAGTAATCAGACAAGAAAACAAAATAAAAGGCATCCACATTGGCAAAAAAGTCAAACTTTCACTCTTTGCAGATGGCATGATACTCTACATGGAAAACTTAAAAGACTCCACCAAAAACTGCTAGAGCTGATACACGAGTTCAGCAAAATCACAGGATGTAAAATCCATTCACAGAAATCAGTTGCATTTCTATATGCCAATAATGAAGCAACAGAAAGAGATATCAAGGAATCAATCCCATTTATAATTGTGTCAAATCCTATAAAATGCCTAGGAATAAACCTAACTAAAGAGGTAAAATATCTGTGCACTGAAAACTACAGAAATCTTATGAAATAAATTAAAGAAGACACAAAGAAATAGAAAAAAAATACCCGGGTCATGGATTGGAAGAAAAAAATATCGTTAAAATGTCGATACTACCCAAAGCAATCTACACATTCAATGCAATCCCTATTAAAATAAAACCAGCTTTCTTCACGGAGCTAGAACAAGCAATCTTAAAATCTGTATGGAACAAAGAAAGACCCCAATAGCCAAAGTAATGTTGAAAAAGAAAACCAAAGCTGGAGGCATCACAATCCTGGACTTTAGCCTATATTACAAAGCTGAAATCATCAAGACAGTATGCTATTGGGACAAAAACAGACACATAGTCCAAAGGAATAGAATAGAGAACCCAGAAATGGACGCACAAATATATAGCCAACTAATTCTTTGACAAAGCAGGGAAGAGTCTTCAATGGAAAAAAATGCAGTCTCTTTTTAGCAAATGGTGATGAGAAACTGGACAGCAACATGCAGAAGAATGAAACTGGACTACTTTCTTACATCATACACAAAAATAAATTTAAAATGGATGGATGAAAGACCTAAATGTGAGACAAGAAACCATCAGAATCCTACAGGATAAAACAGGCAGCAACCTCTTTGACCTCAGCTGCAGCAAATTCTTACCTGACCTGTCTCCAGAGACTAGGGAATTAAAAGCAAAAATGAGCTATTAGTACTTCACCAAGATAAAGAGCTTATGTATAGCAAAGCAAACAACCAATAGAACTAAAAGGCAACCAACAGAATGACAAAAGCTATTTGCAAATGACATATCACATAAAGGGTTAGTATCCAAAAAATTTAAAGAACTTACCAGACTCAACACCCCAAAATCATATAATCCAGTGAATAAATGGACAAAAGATATGAACAGAGAGTTTTTCAAAGAATACATTCAGATGGCTAACAGACCAATGAAAAGATGCTCAACATCACTCATCATCAGGGAAATACAGATTAAAAGCACACTGAGATATCACCTCACACCTGTCAAAATGGCTAAAATTAACAAGTCAGTAAATAACAGATTTTGGCAAGGATGTGGAGAAACAAGAACACTTTTTGCACTGTTGGTGGGAATGCAAACTGGTGCAGCCACTCTGGAAAATTGTATGGAGTTTCCCCAAAAAAGTAAAAATAGAACTACCCTATGACCCAGCAATTGCACTACTGGGAATTTATACAAAGGATATAAAAATGCTGATTTGAAGGGGCACATGTACTCCAATGTTTATAGCAACACTATAAACAATAGCCAAATAATGGAAAGAACCCAAATGTACATCAAGTGATGAATGGATTAAGAAGATGTGGTATATATACACAATGGAATTGTACTTAGCGATGAAAAGAATGAAAACTTGCCATTTATAGCAATGTGGATGGAACCAGAGGGTATTATACTAAGTGAAATGTCAGTCAGTGAAAGCAAATATCATATGAGTTCACTCATATGTGAAATTTGAGAAACTCAACAGATGAACATAAGGAAAAGGAAACAAAAATAATAATAAAAAAAAAAAACAGGGAGGTACACCATAAGAGACTTAAATACAGAGAACAAACTGATGGTTGTTGGAGGCGGGTTGGGAACATAGTTGCTTAAACAAGTGACTGGCATTAAGGAGGGCACTTAGGATGAGCACTGAGTGTTCTATATAAGAAATGAATTACTTTCTACTCCTGAAGCCAAGGCCACACTATACGTTAACTAATATATATATATATATATATATATACTCAACAAATATAACATAAATAAAATCATACTATGTATCTTTTCTGACCACAATTCTATGAAACTAGAAGTCAATAATAAAAAATGTTTGGGAAGACCTCAAGCATGGAGGTTCAACTACAGTCTACGAAAGAATAAATGGATCAATGATGAAATCAAAGGAGAAATTTAAAAATATACATGGAAATAAATGAACGTGAAAACATAATGATTCAAACCTTGTGATGCAGTACAAGGAGCCGTAAGGGAGAGTTATATGTCAATACAGGTCTACCTCAGAAGGCAAGAAAAATCTCAAATACACAACATAAACTTATACCTAAGGACCTAGAAAAAGAATAAACATGAAACCTATAGCCAGGAAGACAAAGGAAAAGGAAAAAAAAAAGATTAGGGAACAAATAAAGGATATAGAAACTAAAAAAAAAAAAAAAATAGAAAAGGTCAATGAAACTAGGGATGGTTTGAAAAACAAATGAATAAAATTGATAAACCCTAAATAGATCAATTAAGAATAATAGAGAAAAATTTAAATAAAAGTCACAAATGAGAGAGGAGAAATAACAATCAGTATACCATAAATAAAAACAATTATATTATGAAAACTATATGCCAACAATTGGACAACCCAGAAGAAATGGATAAATTCCTGTAAACATATAAACTACCATAACTGAAGCAGGAAGAAATAGAAATTTGACCAGACCACTAAGGAAATTTAATCAGTAATCTAGAAATTACCACAAAACAAAATTCCAGGGCCAGATGGTTCCACACATGAATTCTAGCAAACATTTATTTGAAGAGTCCTTTTCTCAAACTATTCCAGAAGATAGGAAAGGAAGGAAAACTTCCAAACTTATTGTATAAGACCAGCATTACCCTGATAGCAAAACCTGACAAAGTTTCTCCATAAAAAAATGAGAACTCTCAGAAAATATCCCTGATGAACACGGATGCAAAAATTCTCAATAAAATACTAGCAAATCCAATCCAATAGTACATTAAAAGAATCATTCCCATGATCACCATGGGATTGATTCCTGGGTTGCCATCGTGGTTCAATATTAGCAAAACACTCAACATGATATATCACGTTAATAAAAGAAAGATAAGAACCATATGACCTTTTCAATAAATACAGAAAAATACATTTGAAAAAGTGTAAGATCCTTCCATGATAAAACCGTCAGCAAAATAGATTTAGAGGGACCATATGCCAACACAAAAGGACATATATAAAAACCCCACAACTAAAATCATCCTCAATCAGGAAAACTGAGAACTTTTCTTCTATGGTCAGGAACAATACAGGGATGTCCACTCTCACCATTGATATTTAAAATAGGATGGGAAGACCTAACCAAAGCAATTAGACAATAAAAAGAAAGAAAGAGAAGTCATTCAATTTGGCAAGGAAGAATTAAAACTTTCACTACTTGCAGTTGACATGATAATCTCTATATAAAACCTGAAATCACCAAAAAATTCCTAGAACTGATACACAAATTCAGTAAAGTTCCAGGATACGAAATTAATGTACAGAAATCTGTTGCATTTCTACACACTAATAATAAAGCATCAGAAAGAGAAATCAAGGAATTGATCCCACTTCCACAGTACATAAGATACCTAGGAATAAACCTAACCAAAAGGTGAAATATCTGTCTTCTGAAAACTATAAAACACTGACAAAAGAAATGGAAGAGAGCACAAAGAAATGGAATGACACTCCATACTCATGGATAACAAAAACAAATTTTGTTAAAAATTCTGTGCTACCCAGAGCACTTGGGTGGTTCAGTCAATTGAGTGACTGACTCTTTTTTTTTAATTTTTAAATGTTTGTTTATTTTTGAGAGAGAGTGAGAGAGTGAGTGGGGCGGGGGGGCAGAGATAGAAGGAGACACAGAATCTGAAGCAGGCTCTGAGCTGTCAGCACAGAACTCAATGTGTGGCTCAAACTCATGAGCTGCGAGACCATGACCTGAGGCGAAGTCAGATGCTTAACTTCCTGAGCCACCCAGGCGCCCTGAGCATCTGACTCTTGGTTTCTGCTCAGGTAACGATATCACGGTTCATAAGATCGAGCCCCACGTCAGCCTCCATGCTGGGCATGGAGCCTGCTTGGGATTCTCTCTCACTCCCACTCTTTTTTCCCCTCCCCTGCTCTCCCTCTCTCTCTCTCAAAAAATAAATAAGCTTAAAAAATTCTATGCTACCCAGAGAAATCTACACATTTAGTGCAATACTTATCAAAATACCAACAGCAATTTTCACAGAGGTAGAATAAACAATCCTAAAATTTGTATGGAACCAAAAAAGATGCCAAATAGCCAACGCCACCTTGAGAAAGCAAAGCAAAGCTGGAAGCATCACAATTCTGGACTTCAAGTTATATCACAAAGCTGTAGTAATGAAAACAGTATGGTATGGGCACAAAAATAGACACATAGATCTATAGAACAGAATAGAATACCCATAGTTGAGCCCACAACTGTATGGTCAAGAATGTCCAAAGGGAAAAAGGTAGTATTTTGAACAAATGGTGTTGTCAAAACAGTAGATCAATATAAAAAAGAATGCAACTGGACAAATTTATTATACCATACACAAAAATAAATAGAAAATGGATTAAATACCTAAATGTGAGACAGAAAACCGTAACAGTTCTAGAGGAGAATGCAGGCAGTTATCCCTTGACAATTCTGATTTCTTTCTAGATATGATTCCTGAGGCAAAGGCAACAAAAGAAAAAAAAATCAACTATTGGGATTTCATTAAAAAAAAAAAACAAAAAAAAACTTCTGCACAGAGAAGGAAACAATCAACAAAACTCAAAGGTAACCTATGTAATGGAAGAATTTATTTGCAAATGACATATCTGATAAAGGGTTACTATCAAAGATATATAAATAAAATCTAAATCTCAACTTTCAAAAGCCAAATGACACATTTTAAAAATGGGCAAAAATATGAATAGATGTTTTTCCAAAGAGGACATACAGATGGAAAGCAGACACATGAAAAGATTTTCAACATCACTTAATATCAGGGAAATACAAATCAAAAGTATAATGACATATCACCTCACTCCTTTCAGAATAGATAAAGTAAATAACATGAGAAACAACAGTTGTTACAGAGGGTGTAGAAAATGGGACCGTCTTGCACGGTTGATGGGAATGAAAACTGGTGTAACTACTATGGAAAACAGTATGGGGATTCCTAAAAAGTTAAAAACAGAAGTGTCTCACAAAACAGCAATTGCACTAATAGGCATCTGCCCAAAGAATACAAAAATACTAATTCAAAGGTATATATGCATTCCTAAGTTTATAGCAGTGTTATCCACAACAGCCAAAGTAGGGAAACAGCCCAAATGTCCATTGACTGATGACTGGATGAAGGAGAATAATATATGGAATATTAAATAGTTAGAAAAGTAATAAAATCTTTCCATATGCAATGACAAGGATGAAGCTAGAGAGTATGAGGCTAAGCAAAATAATTAAATCAGAGAAAACAAGTTAACATATTAATTCACTCATATGTAGAATTTAAGAAGCAAAACAAATGAGTTAAGGGGATAGAGAGAGAGATAAAACAAGAAACAGATTCTTAACTGTAGAGAAAAAAACTGATGGTTATAAGAGGGGAGGTGGGTTGAGGGATGGGTTAAATAGGTGATGATGATGACTATGGAGAGTGTGTGTTGTGATGAGCACCGGGTATGTGGGAAGGTGTTGAATTACTATATTGTACACTTGAAACTAACATTCAAGTGTATGTAAACTAATACACTTTTGAATAAAAATTCAAGGTAAAAAAAACTAAGTTGCTATGGATGATGTCAGATAAGTTGCTTCCTGTGTTGTCTTATAGGATTTTTAAGGTTTCATGTCTGACATTTAGGTCTTTAATTCATTTTGAATTTATTTTTGTGTATGATGTAAGAAAGTGGTTCAGTTTCATTCTTTTGCATGTGGCTGTTCAATTTTCCCATCACCATTTGTTGAATATAGGGTCCTTTTCCAATTGGATATTCTTTCTTTCTTTGTCAAAGTTTGACCTTGTAATTATGCATTTGTTTCTTGGTTTTCTATTCTGTTCTATTGATCTATGTGTGTCTTTTTGTGCCAGTAGCATACTCTTTTGATTACTACAACTTTGTAATATAACTTGAGGTTAGGAATTGTAATGCCTCCAGCTGTGCTTTTCTTTTTCAAGGTTGCTTTGTCTATTCAGGTCTCTTGTGGCTACATACAAATTTTAGGATTGTTTGTTCTAGCTCTGTGAAAAACGCTGTTGGTATTTTGATAGGAATTGCCTTAAGCGGGTAGATTGCATTGGGTAGTATAGCCATTTTAACACTATTCATTCTTCCAATTCATGAGCATGGCATATCTTTTCATTTCTTTGTGCTGTGTTCAATTTCTTTCATCAGTTTTTTTATAGTTTTCAGAATAAACTTCTTTCACCTCTTTGGTTAGGTTTATTCCTAGATGTCTTATTGCTCAGGGTGCAATTATAAATTAGATTTTTATTGCTATTTCTGCTACTTTATTATTGGTATATAAATATTGAATAGATTTCTGCACACTGATTTTGTATACTATGACTTTAATTTGTTTATCTGTTCTAGCAGTTTTTGGTTGAGTCTTTCAGGTTTTCTATATTTAGTATCACATTATCTGCAAATAATGATGGTTTTATTTCTTCGTTATTAATTTGGATGTCTTTTATTTATGTTTATTGTTTGATTGCTGTGGCTAGGACTTCCAATACTATGTTGAGTAAAAGTGTTGAGAGTGGAAATTCTTGTCTTGTTACTGATCTTATGGGAAATCTCTCAATTTTTCCCCATTGAGAATGATGTTAGCTGTGGGTTTCTCATATATGGCCTATAGTAAGTTGCCTTATGTTCTCTCTAAACTTTCTTTTTTGAGGGATTTTATTATGAATGTATGTTATACTTTGTCAAATGCTTTTACTTCATCTATTGAAATGATCATGTGGTTCTTATCCATTTTCTTTTTTTTTCCTTTTTTTTAATATATGAAATTTACTGTCAAATTGGTTTCCATACAACACCCAGTGATCATCCCAAAAGGTGCCCTCCTCAATACCCATCACCCACCCTCCCCTCCCTCCCAACCCCCATCAACCCTCAGTTTGTTCTCAGTTTTTAACAGTCTCTTATGCTTTGGCTCTCTCCCACTCTAACCTCTTTTTTTTTTTTCCTTCCCCTCCCCCATGGGTTTCTGTTACGTTTCTCAGGATCCACATAAGAGTGAAACCATATGGTATCTGTCTTTCTCTGTATGGCTTATTTCACTTAGCATCACACTCTCCAGTTCCATCCATGTTGCTACAAAAGGCCATATTTCATTTTTTCTCATTGCCACGTAGTATTCCATTGTGTATATAAACCACAATTTCTTTATCCATTCATCAGTTGATGGACATTGAGGCTCTTTCCATAATTTGGCTATTGTTGAGAGTGCTGCTATAAACATTGGGGTAAAAGTGCCCCTATGCATCAGTACTCCTGTATCCCTTGGGTAAATTCCTAGCAGTGCTATTGCTGGGTCATAGGGTAGGTCTATTTTTAATTTTCTGAGGAACCTCCACACTGCTTTCCAGAGCGGCTGCACCAATTTGCATTCCCACCAACAGTGCAAGAGGGTTCCCGTTTCTCCACATCCTCGCCAGCATCTATAGTCTCCTGATTTGTTCATTTTGGCCACTCTGACTGGCGTGAGGTGATATCTGAGTGTGGTTTTGATTTGTATTTCCCTGATAAGGAGTGACGTTGAACATCTTTTCATGTGCCTGTTGACCATCCAGATGTCTTCTTTAGAGAAGTGTCTATTCATGTTTTCTGCCCATTTCTCCACTGGGTTATTTGTTTTTTGGGTGTGGAGTTTGGTGAGCCCTTTATAGATTTTGGATACTAGCCCTTTGTCCGATATGTCATTTGCAAATATCTTTTCCCATTCCTTTGGTTGCCTTTTAGTTTTGTTGGTTGTTTCCTTTCCTGTGCAGAAGCTTTTTATCTTCATAAGGTTCCAGTAATTCACTTTTGCTTTTAATTCCCTTGCCTTTGGGGATGTGTCGAGTAAGAGATTGCTACGGCTGAGGTCAGAGAGGTCTTTTCCTGCTTTCTCCTCTAAGGTTTTGATGGTTTCCTGTCTCACATTCAGGTCCTTTATCCATTTCGAGTTTATTTTTGTGAATGGTGTGAGAAAGTGGTCTAGTTTCAACCTTCTGCATGTTGCTGTCCAGTTCTCCCAGCACCATTTGTTAAAGAGACTGTCTTTTTTCCACTGGATGTTCTTTCCTGCTTTGTCAAAGATGAGTTGGCCATACGTTTGTGGGTCTAGTTCTGGGGTTTCTATTCTATTCCATTGGTCTATGTGTCTGTTTTTATGCCAATACCATGCTGTCTTGATGATGACAGCTTTGTAGTAGAGGCTAAAGTCTGGGATTGTGATGCCTCCTGCTTTGGTCTTCTTCTTCAAAATTACTTTGGCTATTCGGGGCCTTTTGTGGTTCCATATGAATTTTAGGATGGCTTGTTCTAGTTTCGAGAAGAATGCTGGTGCCATTTTGATTGGGATTACATTGAATGTGTAGATAGCTTTGGGTAGTATTGACATTTTGACAATATTTATTCTTCGAATCCATGAGCAGGGAATGTCTTTCCATTTCTTTATATCTTCTTCAATTACCTTCATAAGCTTTCTATAGTTTTCAGCATACAGATCTTTTACATCTTTGGTTAGATTTATTCCTAGGTATTTTATGCTTCTTGGTGCGATTGTGAATGGGATCAGTTTCTTTATTTGTCTTTCTGTTGCTTCATTGTTAGTGTATAAGAATGCAACTGATTTCTGTACCTTGATTTTGTATCCTGCAACTTTGCTGAATTCATGTATCAGTTCTAGCAGACTTTTGGTGGAGTCTATCGGATTTTCCATGTATAATATCATGTCATCTGCAAAAAGCGAAAGCTTGACTTCATCTTTGCCAATTTGGATGCCTTTGATTTCCTTTTGTTGTCTGATTGCTGAAGCTACAACTTCCAGCACTATGTTAAACAACAGCGGTGAGAGTGGGCATCCCTGTCGTGTTCCTGATCTCAGGGAAAAAACTCTCAGTTTTTCCCCATTGAGGATGATGTTAGCTGTGGGCTTTTCATAAATGCCTTTTATGATCGTTAAGTATGTTCCTTCTATCCCGACTTTCTCAAGGGTTTTTATTAAGAAAGTGTGCTGGATTTTGCCAAAGGCCTTTTCTGCATCGATTGACAGGATCATATGGTTCTTCTCTTTTCTTTTATTAATGTGATGTATCACGTTGATTGATTTGCGAATGTTGAACCAGCCCTGCATCCCAGGAAGGAATCCCACTTGATCATGGTGAATAATTCTTTTTATATGCTGTTGAATTCGATTTGCTAGTATCTTATTGAGAATTTTTGCATCCATATTCATCAGGGATATTGGCCTGTAGTTCTCTTTTTTTACTGGGTCTCTGTCTGGTTTAGGAATCAAAGTAATACTGGCTTCATAGAATGAGTCTGGAAGTTTTCCTTCCCTTTCTATTTCTTGGAATAGCTTGAAAAGGATAGGTATTATCTCTGCTTTAAACGTCTGGAAGAACTCCCCTGGGAAGCCATCTGGTCCTGGACTCTTATTTGTTGGGAGATTTTTGATAACCGATTCAATTTCTTCGCTGGTTATGGGTCTGTTCAAGCTTTCTATTTCCTCCTGATTGAGTTTTGGAAGAGTGTGGGTGTTTAGGAATTTGTCCATTTCTTCCAGGTTGTCCAATTTGTTGGCATATAATTTTTCACAGTATCTTCTGATAATTGTTTGTATCTCTGAGGGATTGGTTGTAATAATCCCATTTTCATTCATGATTTTGTCTATTTGGGTCATCTCCCTTTTCTTTTTGAGAAGCCTGGCTAGAGGTTTGTCAATTTTGTTTATTTTTTCAAAAAACCAACTCTTGGTTTCGTTGATCTGCTCTACAGTTTTTTTAGATTCTATATTGTTTATTTCTGCTCTGATCTTTATTATTTCTCTTCTTCTGCTGGGTTTAGGCTGCCTTTGCTGTTCTGCCTCTCTTTCCTTTAGGTGTGCTGTTAGATTTTGTATTTGGGATTTTTCTTGTTTCTTGAGATAGACTTGGATTGCAATGTATTTTCCTCTCAGGACTGCGTTCGCTGCGTCCCAAAGCGTTTGGATTGTTGTATTTTCATTTTCGTTTGTTTCCATATATATTTTAATTTCTTCTCTAATTGCCTGGTGGACCCACTCATTCTTTAGTAAGGTGTTCTTTAACCTCCATGCTTTTGGAGGTTTTCCAGACTTTTTCCTGTGGTTGATTTCAAGCTTCATCGCATTGTGGTCTGAAAGTATGCATGGTATAATTTCAATTCTTGTGAACTTATGAAGGGCTGTTTTGTGACCCAGTATATGATCTATCTTGGAGAATGTTCCATGTGCACTCGAGAAGAAAGTATATTCTGTTGCTTTGGGATGCAGAGTTCTAAATTTATCTGTCAAGTCCATCTGATCCAATGTATCATTCAGGGCCCTTGTTTCTTTCTTGACCGTGTGTCTAGATGATCTATTCATTTCTGTAAGTGGGGTGTGAAAGTCCCCTGCAATGACCACTTTCTTATCAATAAGGTTGCTTATGTTTATGAGTAATTGTTTTATATATTTGGGGGCTCCGGTATTCGGTGCATAGACATTTATAATTGTTAGCTCTTCCTGGTAGACCCTGTAATTATTATATAATGCCCTTCTTCATCTCTTGTTACAGCCTTTAATTTAAAGTCTTGTTTGTCTGATATAAGTATGGCTACTCCAGCTTTCTTTTGGCTTCCAGGAGCATGATAAATAGTTCTCCATCCCCTCACTCTCAATCTAAAGGTGTCCTCAGATCTAAAATGAGTCTCTTGTAGACAGCAAATAGATGGGTCTTGGTTTTTTATCCATTCTGATACCCTATGTCTTTTGGTTGGCACATTTAATCCATTTACATTCAGTGTTATTACAGAAAGATATGGGTTTAGAGTCATTGTGATGTCTGTATGTTTTATGCTTGTAGCGATGTCTCTGGTACTTTGTCTCACAGGATCCCCCTTAGGATCTCTTGTAGGGCTGGTTTAGTGGTGACAAATTCCTTCAGTTTTTGTTTGTTTGGGAAGACCTTTATCTCTCCTTCTATTCTAAATGACAGACTTGCTGGATAAAGGATTCTCGGCTGCATATTTTTTCTGTTTAGCACACTAAAGATATCGTGCCAATCCTTTTTGACCTGCCAAGTTTCAAAAGAGAGATCAGTCACGTCTCATAGGTCTCCCTTTATATGTGAGGGCATGTTTATCCCTTGCTGCTTTCACAATTTTCTTTTTATCCTTGTATTTTGCGAGTTTCACTATGATATGTCGTGCAGAAGATCGATTCAAGTTACGTCTGAAGGGAGTTCTCTGTGCCTCTTGGATTTCAATGCCTTTTTCCTTCCCCAGTTCAGGGAAGTTCTCAGCTATAATTTCTTCAAGTACCCCTTCAGCACCTTTCCCTCTCTCTTCCTCCTCTGGGATACCAATTATGCGTATATTATTTCTTTTTAGTGTATCACTTAGTTCTCTAATTTTTCCCTCATACTCCTGGATTTTTTTATCTCTCTTTCTCTCAGCTTCCTCTTTTTCCATAACTTTATCTTCTAGTTCACCTATTCTCTCCTCTGCCTCTTCAATCTGAGCCGTCGTCGTTTCCATTTTGTTTTGCATTTCATTTACAGCTCTTTTCAGCTCCTCGTGACTGTTCCTTAGTCCCTTGATCTCTGTGGCAAGAGATTCTCTGCTGTCCTGTATCCTGTTTTCAAGCCCAGCGGTTAATTTTATGACTATTATTCTAAATTCACTTTCTGTTATATTATTTAAATCCTTTTTGATCAGTTCATTGGCTGTTGTTATTTCCTGGAGATTCTTCTGAGGGGAATTCTTCCATTTGGTCATTTTGGATAGTCCCTGGAGTGGAGGACCTGCAGGCACTTCCCCTGTGCTGTGGTGTATAACTGGAGTTGGTGGGTGGGGCCGCAGTCAGACCTGATGTCTGCCCCCAGCCCACTGCTGGGGCTACAGTCAGACTGGTGTTTGCTTTCTCTTCCCCTCTCCTAGAGGTTGGATTCACTGTGGGGTGGCGTGGCCCATCTGGGCTACTTGCACACTGCCAGGCTTGTGGTGCTGGGGATCTGGTGTATTAGCTGGGGTGGGTAGGCAAGGCACATGGGGGCAGGGTGGGGCAGGAGGGGCAGGCTTAGCTCGCTTCTCCTTAGGTGATCCACTTCAGGAGGGGCCCTGTGGCAGCGGGAGGAAGTCAGATCCGCTGCTGGAGGTTTGGCGCCACAGAAGCACAGTGTTGGGTGTTTGCACGGAGGAGCGAGCAAGTTCCCTGGCAGGAACTGGTTCTCTTTGGGATTTTGGCTGGGGGATGGGCAGGGGAGATGGCGCTGGCGAGCACCTTTGTTCCCCGCCAAGCTGAGCCCTGTCGTCTGGGGGTTCAGCAGCTCTCCCTCCCTTTGTCCTCCAGCCTTCCCGCTTTCTGAGCAGAGCTGTTAACTTCTGACCTCCCAGACGCTAAGTCACGCTTGCTGTCGGAACACAGTCCGTCAGGCCCCTCTGCTTTTGCCAGCCAGACTCGGGGGCTCTGCTTGGCCGGCGAGCCGCCCCTCCTCCCCGGCTCCCTCCCGCCAGTCCGTGGAGCATGCACTGCCTCACCGCCCTTCCTACCCTCTTCCGTGGGCCTCTCGTCTGCGCTTGGCTCTGAAGACTCCGTTCTGCTAATCCTCTGGCGGTTTTCTGGGTTATTTAGGCAGGTGTAGGTGGAATCTAAGTGATCGGCAGGATGCGTGGTGAGCCCAGCGTCCTCCTACGCCACCATCTTCCCTTCAACAAAACCTCTTATCCATTTTCTTATTGATATGATGTATCACATTGATTGATATTCATGTATTGAACCACCCTTGCAACCCAAGGATAAATCCCACTTGATCATGGTGAATGATTATTTTAATGTATGGCTAGATTTGGTTTTCTAGCACATTGTTTAGTATTTTTACATCCATGTTCTTCAGGGATATTGGCCTATAATTATCTTTTTTGTGGAGTCTTTGTCTGGTTTTTGTTTCAGGGTACATGCTGACCTTATACAATGGGTTTGGAAATTTTCCTTCCTTTTCTTAAAATTTTTTGGAATAGTTTGAGAAGAATAAGTATTAACTCCTCTTTAAATGTGTGCAGAATTAGCCTGTGAAACCATCTCATCCTGAATTTTTGTTTTTTGGGAGATTTTTGGTTATTGATTCAATTTCTTTCCTGGTAATCAGTCTGTTCAAAATTGCTATTTCATCCTCTTTCAGTTTTGGTAGTTTATGTTTCTGAAATGTATCAATTTCTTCTAGCTTGTCAAATTTTTTGGCATATAATTTATCGTAATATTTTCCTTATATATATTTTTTGTATTTCTGTGGTGTTGGTTGTCATTTCTCCTGTCTCATTTGTGATTGTAATCCTTTGAGTCCTTTCTCTTTTTTCCTTAATAAATCCAGCTAAAAGTTTATCAATTTTATTCTTTTTTTCAATGTCCCAGTTCCTGGTTTCATTGACTTTTTTTTTTTTTTAACTCTATACCACTTATTTCTGCTCTGATCTTTATTATTTCCTTCCTGCTGATGTTTTTTGGCTTTTGTTTGTAGTTATTTTTCTAGTTCTGTTAGGTGCAAGGTTAGGTTTTTTTTATATGCAATTTTTCTTACTTCTTAAGGTAGGCCTGTATTGCTATAAGCTTCCCTACTAGAACTGCTGTTGCTGCCTCCCAAATGTTTTGGAACATTGTGTTTTTATTTTCATTTGTTTCCATGTACATTTTTTATTTCTTCCTATGTTTTCTAGATGACCCATTCATTGTTTAGTAGCATGTTATTTACCCACCATGTATTTGTTTTCTTTTATGAGTTTTTCTTGTGGTTAACTACTAGTTTCATAGCACTGTGGTCAGAAATGAAGCATGGTATGAATCAGATTTTCTTGGATCTACTGAGTGTGGTTTTGTGGGCTAATTTGTGATCTATTCTGGAGAATGTTCCATATACACTTGAAAAGAATGTTTGTTCTATTGTTTTAGGATGGAATTTTCTGAATATATCTGTTAAATTCACCTGTCCCCTCCTTGTTGATTTTCTGTTTATGTCATCAGTCCATTGATGTAAGTGAAGTATTAACGTCCTTTATTATTATTGTATTATTATGGATTGGTTCTTTTATGTTTGGTGTTAACTGTTTTATGTATTTAGGTGCTCATATTTTGGGTGCATAAACATTTCCAATTGTTATATCTTCTGGTTCAGTTTCACCCTTTATTATTTTATAGTGTCTTTCTTTCCTTCTCTGTCTCTTGTTAAAGAATTTGTTTTAAAGTCTAGTTTTTTTAAATAAGTATTACTACTCCAGCTTTCTTTGACATCTATTTGCATGGTCAATGTTTCTCTATATCCTCTCACTTTCAATCTGTATGTGTGTTTAGATTTAAAATGAGTCCCTATAAGCGGCATATACAGGGGTGTTGTTTTTTAATCCATTCTTGCAATCCATGTCTTTTGATTGGAGCATTTAGTCTATTTACATTCAAATAATTATGTATAGGTATGTATTTATTGTCATTTCATTATTTTTTGTGGTTGTTCCTGGATATGTTCTCTGATCCTTTATAATCTTTATCTCTCTCATGGTTTGCTGATTTTCTTAGAGATATTTGAATTCCTTTCTCTTTATTCTTTGCATATATATTAGTGGCTATTGATATATGGTTACCATTAGGTTTGTATATAACCTCTTCTGCATATAGTAGGTTACTATAAGTTGATGGTCATTTAAGGTTGAAACCATTCTTTACTCCACTCCTCCCCACATGTTATGTATATGTTGTCATACATTACATCCTTTTATCTCTTGAGTTTCTTGACAGATTTTTTTCTAAAATACTTATTTCTACTGTTTTTGTGTTCCTTACCTTAAATTTCCATTTTTGGTCTTTTTTCCAATCAAAAAATCCCATTTAATACTTCTTGCAGGGCCTTTTTTGTAGACACTAACTCCTTTGGTTTTTATTTGCCTGGGAAGTCTTTATCTCTCCTTCTATTCTAAATGAGAGTCTTTCTCGATAGATGATTCTTGGCTGCAGTTTTTGTTTTTTTTTTCCATTCAGCACTTTGTATATATTGTAACACTCCATTCTGGCTCTCAAGGTTTCTGTTGAAAAATCTCATGTTACCCTTACAGGCTTTCCCTTGAAATATACCATCTTCTTTGGATTTGTTGCTTTTAATTTTTTTCTTCATTACTATATTTTGCCAATTTAATGACAGTATGTCTTGTGGATATACTTTTTAAAAATTTTTTTAATGTTTTCATTTATTTTTCAGACAGGGGGAGACAGAGCATGAGCAGGGGAGGGGCAGAGAGAAAGGGAGACACAGAATCCAAAGCAGGCTCCAGGCTCTGAGCTGTCAGCACAGAGCCAGACATGGGGCTCTAACTCACGGACTGTGAGATCCTGACCTGAGCTGAAGTCGGTCACTTAACTGACTGAGCCCCCAGGCACCCCAAGGTGTGGGTCTGCTTTTGTTGATTTTGGTTGGAGTTTTCTGTGACTCCTGGATCTGAATATTTGTTTTGTCTTCTTCTCCACAGTATGGAAGTTTGCAGCTATTATTTCTTCAAATAAACTTTCTGCTCCCTTTTATCTCTCCTTCTTCTGGAACTCCTATAATATTAATGCTATTACATTTTTTGGATGGTGCCACTGGGTTTCCTACATCTATTCTCATATTGTGTAATTCCTTTTTCTCTTTTGTTCTACTTGATTACTTTCCATTTCTCTGTCTTCTAGGACATTAATTCATTCCTCTGCTTCTTCCACCCCGCTGTTCATTTCATCAAGCATGCTTCTTATTTCACTTGTTGAGCCCTTTACCTCTCCTATGTTTTTCTTTATCTCTGTGTTAAAGATCTCACTCACATCTTCCACTCTTTTTCTCAAATCCAGAGCGTATTCTTATGATCATCGCTTTGAATTCTGATTCAGGCATGATAACTATACCTGTTTCACTTAGATCTATGGCTGTGGCCTTTTGCTGTTCTTTAATTTGGTGTAAATTTCTCTGTCCCGTCATTTTTTGTTCTTCTCTGTATCTGTTTCTCTGTGTTAAGAAAGTTAGCCATGTCTTCTGCTCTTGAAAGTAGTGACTTTATGAAAAATAGATCTTGGAGTTCTCTGCAGTGTTCTGTCTTCTTTTACCAAAACCTGCCATTTCAGGAAAGTATCCTATATGTGTTACTTAAGCTTTGCTGTTGTATCTGAGTCACTTTTCTGCTCAGTACAATCATCTGCACTGATTCTCTGCATTTTGTGGCCTGGGTTTGCTCTCTCTGATGTTAGAGTGACCCAGGCTGGCTAGCTGAGGAGGACCACGGCCACTAGGAAACATGGTAGCAGGGTGGTGGTGTTAAAAAAATTTGTGTTAGGCCATTAATCCTATGCCAGAATCCCCAATATGCTGTGGTGGCTGAATAAAGGTAATTGATATCTAATTGTAAAGGTGGGATGGGTTAAGTTCATGGCCCTTCTATTCTGTCATTTTACCAAGCTACTCCAGGAATATACTTGATAATTATAAATTAGAATGTAGAAAGTCGGATAAATAGAGAAATAAGAATTTTAGTCTGAATAAATGTTAAAGCACAGATGTCAGAATTTATGAGATGCAATTGAAATGATACAGGGAAATATATAAGTTTATTTTTTTGTTTGTTTGAATTTATTTTTAATATATTTTTAATAGTGTAGTCCAACCATGACAAAATATATGATAGCCCAATATATTCAACTTATACCTAAAAAATAACCTAAGGTTATACATAGATTTTATTTTAGTGACTAGGTTAAAAATAGACAAGTGTATACTGTCCTTTTTTAAAGGTAAAATCATTACAAAAATGAAGTGCTCTTAATAATATATGACTAAATTTATCTGTTTTTATCTAACTTTATGAAAAATCTTTAATATTTAACATTCTTCTCTTTTTAAAATTTTACCTTTTATTTTTTAAAATTTACATCCAAATTAGCATATAGTGAAATAATGATTTCAGGAGTAGATTCCTTAGTGCCCCTTACCCATTTAGCCCATCCCCCCCAAAACACACAACCCCTCCAGCCACGCTCAGTTTCATCTCTATATTTAGGAGTCTCTTCTGTTTTGTCCCCCTCCTTGTTTTTATATTAGTTTTGTTCTCCTTCCTTTATGTTCATCTGTTTTGTCTCTTAAAGTCCTCATATGAGTGAAGTAATATGATTTTTGTCTTTCTCTGACTGACTAATTTCACTTAGCATAATCCTCTCCAGTTCCATCCATGTAGTTGCAAATGGCAAGATTTCATTCTTTTTGATTGCCGAGTAATACTCCATTGTGTGTGTGTGTGTGTGTGTGTGTGTGTGTGTGTGTATACCACATTTTCTTTATCCATTCATGCACCAATGGACATTTCAGCTCTTTCCATACTTTTGCTATTGTTGATAGTGCTGCTATAAACATAGGGGTGCATGTGTCCCTTCAAAACAGGACATCTGTATCCCATGGATAAATGCCTTGTACTAAAATTGCTGGGTCATGGGTAGTTCTATTTTTAGTTTTTTGAGGAACCTCCATACTGTTTTCCAGAGTGGCTGCACCAGCTTGCATTCCACCAATGCAAAAGAGATACTCTTTCTCTACATCTTTGCCAACATCTGTTTTTGCCTGAGTTGTTAATGTTAGCCATTCTAACAAGTGTAAGGTGGTATCTCATTGTGGTTTTGATTTGTATGTCCCTGACAATGAGTGAAGTTGAACATTTTTTCATGTGTCGGTTGGCCATCTGGATGTCTTCCTTGGAGAAATGTCTATTCATCTCTTTTGCCAATTTCTTCACTGGATTATTTGTGTTTTGGGTGTTGAGTTTAATAAGTTCTTTATAGATATTGGATACTAACCCTTTATCTGATATGTCATTTGCAAATATCTTCTCCCATTCTGTTGGTTGCCTTTTAGTTTTGTTGATTGTTTCTTTTGTTGCCCAGAAGCTTTTTATTTTGATGAGGTCCCAGTAGTTCATTTTTGCTTTTGTTTCCCTTGCCTCCAGAGACATGTTGAGTAAGAACCAGGGCTGGTTCAATATCTGCAAAACAATTAACGTGATTCATGAAATCAATAAAGAAAGGACAAGAACCATATGATCCTCCCAATAGATGCAGAGAAAGCATTTGACAAAATACAGCATCCTTTCTTCAAAAAAACCCTCAAGAAACTAGGGATAAAAGGATTATTCCTCAAGATCATAAAAGCCATATATGAACGACCCAATGCTAATATCATCCTCAATGGGGAAAAACTGAGAGCTTTCCCCCTAAGGTCAGGAACAAGACAGGGATGTCCACTCTCACCACTGTTATTCAACATAGTATTGGAAGTCTTAGCCTCTGCAATCAGACAACACAAAGAAATAAAAGGCATCGAAATAAGCCAGGAGGAGGTCAAATTTTCACTCTTCGCAGATGACATGATACTGTATATGGAAACCCAAAAGATCCCACCCAAAAAATGCTAGAACTGATTCATGAATTCAGCAAAGTTTTAGGATATAAAATCAATGCACAGAAATTGGTTGCATACCTATACACCAACGATGAGGCAACAGAAAGAGAAATCAGTGAATTGGTCCCATTTACAGTCACACAAAAAACCATAAAATACCTAGGAATAAATCTAACCAAAGAGGTGAAAAATCTATATATTCAAAACTATAGAAAGCTTATGAAAGAAATTGAAGAAGACACAAAAAAAAATGGAAAAAGATTCCATGCTCCTGGATAGGAAGAACAAATATTGTTAAAATGTCGATACTACCCAAAGCAATCTACATATTCAATGCAATCACTATCAAAGTAACAACAGCATTCTTCACAGAGCTAGAACAAACAATCCTAAAATTTGTATGGAATCAGAAAAGTCCCAGAATAGCCAAAGCAATCTTGAAAAAGAAAACCAAAGCAGGAGGCATCATAATCCCAGACTTCAAGCTATATTACAAAGCTGTAATCATCAAGACAGTATGGTACTGGCACAAGAACAGACACTCAGATCAATGGAACAGAATAGAGAAACCAGAAATGGACCCACAAATGCATCACCAACTAATCTTTGACAAAGCAGGAAAGAATATCCAATGGGATAAAAATAGTGTTTTCAGCAAGTGTGCTGGGAAAACTGGACAGCGACATGCAGAAGAATGAACCTGGACTACTTTATTAAACCATACACAAAAATAAACTCAAGAGGGAAATTTAGAAGTTTAAATTCCCACACTAGAAAAGAGAAAGTTCTCAACTTAATAGACTTAATATCACCTTTAAAATATATTAAAGAACAAATCAAAGTGTAGATAAGAAAAGTGAAAAATATAAAGATTAGAACTGATTTTAGTTAATTGGAAAACAGAAAAAATAGTGATAAAAATAAATGATATGTAAACTTTATTCTTCAAAAAGTTCAGAGGGAGGAGCCAAGATGGCGGAACAGCATGGAAGTTTTTTGTGTGTCTTGCATCCATGAAATACAGCCAGACCAACACTAAACCATCCTGTACACCTGGAAAACTGATCTGAAGATTAAAACAACAATCTGCACAACCTGAACCACAGAAATCAGCAAGTATGTGGTGCAGAGAAGTCAACTGGGGGAGAGAGGATCTGTGGAGGGCAGGGAGCCACTTTTTCATGTGGAGAGAAGACAGAGATGGGGGGGAAGGGATATGGGAAAAGCACACCCCCCCAAAAGCAGCTGGAGAGAAAGTGGAAAAGTGGAAAAGTGGAAACAGCTGCAGGGACTGAACTAAAAAGGGAGAAATGAGAAAGGAGAGCATTTAAATTCCATTAAGACTCTAAACAGGGGGAGTGCAGAGTCTAAAACTCCTCAGCTTGATAACTGGAGGTGGTCTGGTGGGAAGGGTGAATCCCCAGAAGCAGAGTGGAGTCCAGGGTTCTTCAGGCCACATGGAGAGAGGCAGTTCCCCTGATAGGAGGACAACCTGATAGAGATTTTGTGGGCCCCAATGGCAAGGCCCCAGGGGACCTGGGAGAACAACCGCATTTGCTGGTGCTGGAACAAAGTCATTAAGGGTGAAGCATGGTGCCAAATGTGTGTTGTTTTTCCATAATCCCTGAAAATCTGCTGCTACACTATCCTGTGAACTTATTTTGGGGCGGGCTGGCACCAGGATGCAGCCTCTGGGAATCAGCAGCAGCCTGGTCCTGCAAAAGTTCCTGGGTATGGCTGGCACCTGGCCATTGCTCAGTGAGATTTTCCTGCAGAGGGGCAGAACGGGTCAAAACTGTAGTCCCTCAGAAGTAATGTTGGGAAAAACAGCTGCATCTGAGACAAAACTCAGGAGGGAGGTGCTGCCTAGGTCTTGGCTACAGACTGTGTAAAAGCGGGGAGTGGACAGAACCCAAAGACAAAGATCAGGTGTGCAATTGCTGATTGGGGACAGCAGAGTTCCAATACTAGAGCCTGGGTAGCTGGGTGACACCATTTTCACTGATCCCATACATGCGCATACACACCTACAAACGCCACAACAATCCACCCCGGTAAGCTAAGCAGTACCTTCTATGGGAGAACAGAGCTTTGACACTAAGCCCCACCCAACTAAGCCAACCTTGCTATTCCAGAACACAAGTATCTCTGCCTGCTTAGTTCATGGACTATAAAGTGCTTCATAGTTTGAGTTCTAGGGGAAAACAAAGTAATTTCACTCTTATATAAGTCTGTACGCTGGACCATCTATTTTTTTTCTCTTTTACATTTATTTTCTTTTTCTTGAATACAGAAAGAATTGATTTGTATTTTCAAATTTTATTAAAAATATTTTCATTATTTTTTCTACTATATTTTTAAATTTTGTGTAAATTTCAATACCCAGACCAAAACACACCTAGAATATACCATCATTCATTTGACTTATTTGTGTTTCTTTTTGTTTTAATTTTTTAATTTTAATTTTTTTTAATTTATTTTTTTCAATTTTAATTTTCTTATCTCATTAATTCCTTTTCTCCCTTCAAATTGATGAAATTAAGTAATTCACCCCAAAATAAAGAGCAGGAAGAAACAGCAACTAGGGACTTACCCAACACAGATACAAACAAGATGTCTGAATAAGAATTTAGAATAACCACAATAAGAATACTAGCTGCAGTCGAAAATACATTAGAATCCCTTTCTGCGGAGATAAAACAAGTAAAAGCTAGTCACAATGACATAAAAAAATGCTATAACTGAGCTGCAAACTCTAATGGATGCAATGGTGGCAAGGATGCATGAGGCAAAACAGAGAATCAATGATATAGAGGACAAACTTATGGAGAACAATGAAGCAGAAAACAACGGGGAGATTAAGGCAAAAAAGCACAATTTAAAAATTTGAGAAATCAGTAACTCATTAAAGAACCAGCAACATCAGTATCATAGGGGTCCCAGAAGAGGAAGAGAGAGAAAAAGGGGTAGAAGGGTTATGTGAGAAAATCATGGCAGAAAACTTTCCTAACCTAGGGAAAGACACAGACATCAAAATCCAGGAAGCACAGAGGAGTCCCAATAGATTCAACAAAAAACAAACATCAACAAGGCACACCATAGTCAGATTCACAAAATACTCAGGAAAGGAGAGAAGCATGAAAACAGCAAAGGAAAAAGAGTCCTTAACCTACAAGGGAAGACAAATCAGGTTTCTAGCAGACCTATCCACAGAAACTTGGCGACCAGAAAGGAGTGTCAGGATATATTCAATGGGCTGAATCAGAAAAATATGCAGCCAAGAATTTTTTATCTAGCAAGGCTGTCATTCCAAATAGAAGGAGAGATGAAAGTTTCCCAGACAAACAAAAATTAAAGAACTTTGTGACCACTAAACCAGACCTGCAATAAATTTTAAGGACACTCTGAGGGGAGAAAAGATGAAAAAATAAATAAATAAAAACCAAAAGCAACAAAGATTAGAAAGGACCAGAAAACACCACCAGAAACTCCAACGCTACAATCAACATAATGGCAAAAAATTCGTATCTTTCAGTACTCACTCTAAATGTCAATGGACTCAATGATCCAATAAAAACACATAGGGTGACAGAATGGATAAGAAAACAAGATCCATCTATATGCTGATTACAAGAGACCCATTTTAGACCTAAAGACACCTTCAGATTGAAACTAAGGGGATGGAGAACCATCTATAATCCTAATGGTCAGCAAACGAAAGCCAGAGTAGTCATCCTTATATCAGACCATCTAGACTTTAAAATAAAGACTGTATCAAGAGATGAAGGTCATCATATCAAAATCAAGGGGTCTAGCCACCAAGAAGACCTAACAATTGTAAACATTTATCTGCCAAAAGTAGGAGCACACAAATATATAAATCAACTAATCACAAACATAAAGAAACTCTTTGAGAGTAATACCATAATAGTAGGGTTGTTCAACACCCCACTCGCAGCAATAGACAAATTAATCAAAATATCAACAAGGAAACAATGGCTTTGAACGACACACTGGAACAGATGGACTTAACAGATATATTCAGAACATTTCATCCTAAAGCAGCAGAATGTACATTCTTCGGCAACATACATGGAACGTTCTCCAGAATAGACTACATACTGGGAGATCAGCCCTCGGTAAGTACAAAACTACTGAAATACTACCGTGCATATTTTCAGACCATATCAGTACGAAACTTGAAATCAAACACAAGAAAAAATTTGGAAAGGTAACAAATACTTGGAGACTGAAGAACAACCTACTAAAGAAAGAATGAGGTAAAAATAAGTTAAAGAGGAAATTAAAAAGTAGATGGAAGCCAAAGAAAATGATAACACCAAAACCCAAAACCTCTGGGATGCAGGAAAGGCGACCATAAGAGGAAAGTATATAGCAATCCAGGCCTTCTTAAAGAAGGAAGAAAGATCTCAGATACACAACCTAACCTTACACCTTAAAGAGCTTGAAAAAGAACAGGAAATAAAACCAAAACAAGCAGAAGACAGGAAATAATAAATATTACAGCATTAGAGCAGAAATTAATGCTATTAAAACCAAAAACCAAGAAACAAAACAAAACAAACAAACAAACAAAAAAAACCCTGGAACAGATCGATGAAATCAGAAGCTGGTTTTTTTGAAAGAATTAATAAAATTGATAAATCCCTAGCCAGTTTAATCAAAAAGAAAAAGGAAAGGACCCAAATAAATAAAATCAAGAATGAAAGAGGAGAGATAACACCAACACAGCAGAAATAAAAACAATAATAAGAGCATATTATGAGCAATTATATGCCAATGACATGGGCAATATGGAAGAAATGGACAAATTGCCAGAAACTTATATACTATCAAAACTGAAAAAGGGAGAAATAGAAAATTTGAACGACCCATAACCAGTAAAGAAATTAAATGAGTAATCAAAAATCTCCCCAAGAAAAGAGTTCAGGGCCAGATGGTTTTGCAGGGGAATTCTACCAAACATTTAAGGAAGAGTTAAAACCCCTTCTCTTGAAGCTGTTCCAAAAAAATAGAAATGGAAGGAAAACTTCCAGATTCTTTCTATGAAGCAAACACAACCTTGATTCCAAAACTAGACATAGACCCCACAAAAAAGGATAACTAGAGAACAATCTCCCTGATGAACATGGACGCAAAAATCCTCAGAAAGATATTAGCCAACCGTATCCAACAATACATTAAAAAATATTCAGCACGTCCAAGTGGGATTTATACCTGGGATGCAGGCCTGGATCAATATCCACAAAACATCAACGTGATTCATCACATCAATAAAGGAAAGGACAAGAACCATATGATTCTCTCAATTGATGCAGAGAAAGCATTTGACAAAATACAGCATCCTTTCTTCAAAAAAACCCTCAAGAAACTAAGGATATAATGATCATTCCTCAAGATAATAAAAGCCATATACGAAAGTCCCAACGTTAATATCATCCTCAATGGGGAAAAACTGAGAGCTTTTCCCCCTAGGTCAGGAACAAGACAGGGATGTCCACTCTCACCACTGTTATTCAACATAGTATTGGAAGTGTTAGCCTCTGCAATCAGACAACACAAAGAAATAAGAGGCATTCAGATTGGCCAGGAGGAGGTCAAACATTCACTCTTCACAGATGACATGATACTCTATATGTCAAACCCAAAAGATTCCACCAAAAAACTGTTAGAACTGATTCATGAATTCAGCGAAGTTGTACTATATATAATCAACGCACAGAAATTGGTTGAATTCCTATACACTAACAATGAATCAACAGAAATTGAAATCAAGGAATTGATAATATTCGCGTTTGCAGCTAAAGCCATAAAATACTTAGGAATAAATCTAACCAAAGAGGTGAAAAATATATACACTCAAAACTATACAAAGCATATGAAATAAATTGAAGAAGACACAAAAAAATGGAAAAAAAAAGATTCCATGCTCTTGAATAAGAAGAACAAATATTGTTACAATGTTGATACTATCCTAACCAATCTATATAGTCAATGCATTACCTATCAAAATAACACCAGCATTCTTCACAGATCTGGAACAAATAATCTAAAATTTGTATGCAACCAGAAAAGACCCAAAATAGCCAACACAATGTTGAAAAAGAAAACCAAAGTAGGAGGCATCATAACCCTGGACTTCAAGCTATACTACAAAGCTATAACCATCAAGACAGTATGGTACTGGCACAAAAAAAGACACTCAGGTCAGTGGAACAGAATAGAGAACCCATAAATGGTCCCACAAATGTATGGCCAACTAGTTTTTCATGAAACAGGAAAAAATATCCAATGGAATAAAGACAGTCTCTTCAGCAAGTGGTGCCAGGAAACCTGGACAGCGACATGCAGAAGAATGAACCTGGACCACTTTCTTACACCATACAAAAAAATAAACTCTAAATGGATGAAAGACCTAAATGTAAGACAGAAAGCCTTCAAAATCCTTGGGGAGAAAGCAGGCAAAAACCTCCTTGATCTTGGCCGCAGCAACTTCTTACTCAACATGTTTCCAGAGGCAAGGGAAACAAAAGTAAAAATGAACTACTGGGACCTCATCAAATAAAAGCTTTTGGACAGTGAAGGAAACGATCAGCAAATCTAAAAGGCAACTGACAGAATGGGAGAAGATATTTGCAAATGACATATCAGATAAAGGGTTAGTATCCAATATCTATAAAGAACTGATCAAACTCAACACCCAAAAAACAAATAATCCAATGAAAGAATGGGCAAAAATCATGATTAGACACTTCTCCAAAGAAGACGTCCAGATGGCCAACCTACACATGAAAAAATGCTCAACATCACTCATTATCAGGGAAATTCAAATCAAAACCACAATGAGATAACACCTCACATCTGTGAGAATGGCTAACATTAACAACTCAGGCAACAGATGTTGGTGAGGATGCAGAGAAAGTAGATCCCTTTTGCATTGCTGGTCGGAATGCAAGCTGGTGCAGCCACTCTAGAAAACGGTATGGGGTTCCTCAAAAAATTAAAAATAGAACTACCCTATGACCCAGCAACTGCAGTACTAGGTATTTATCCATGGGATACAGTTATGCTGTTTCGAAGGGGCACATGCACCCCAATGTTTATAGCAGTACTATTAACAATAGCCAAAGTATGGAAAGAGCCCAAATGTCCATGGATGGATGAATGGATAAAGAAGATGTGGTATGTATATACAATGGAGTATTACTCAGCAATCAAAACTCATGAAATCTTGCTATTTGCAGCTACATGGATGGAATTAGAGGGTATTATGCTATGCGAAATTAGTTATTCAGAGAAAGACAAATATTATATGACCTCACTCGTATGAAGACTTTAAGAGACAAAACAGATGAACATAAGGGAAGGGAAACAAAAATAATAAAAACAGGGAAGGGGACTCTTAAATTTGGAGAACAAAGAGAGGGTTACTGGAGGGGTTTTGT